>NC_081800.1:16501251-16857751 GCF_963082965.1 Carassius carassius
ATTTAACTTTCATAAAACGTGAGCTGCATAAAAATCAAGTATTTAAGTCAGTTACATAATAATCTGTGAACTCTTATTACTACACAAATTATTTACTTGAAGAACTGCCATTGTTTCCTTTACACTTCACCCTGCTTTGGTCCTGAGGAGACGACTGATTTGTATTCCGCGTCTTTCCTCTCTTCCGTTCTACGCCATTCCTAAATGACACACAATTAAATGCTGCTTTAGGGCATTTAATGAACTGGTGCACAAAATGAAAGCATCTCCCTTCACACATCGTCATATTTTCCAGCGCAGCTAAGAGCGTTTCTGTTCATATGAGTTCATGATCATGATTCTTAAAAAGAGGCTGAGAGCTACTCTTCAGGACCTCAATGGTCTGTGGAGCTCATTACATCCTTTTGTTGGTCTTGATTGTGGGCAAAAGCTTTGACAGTGGCTGCCCGTCTTATCTGAACCTTGACTGTAGAGCGAGTTCACAACAAGTCTACTCAATTTTATGCTGAAAAGAATGAGTTGGACCATGTGCTTGGATCCCAAATGAAAAGAGAGCTCTTGAGCGCTCTTGACAGAAGAGTAATGGAGAGAGGTCATTGAAATTAGAAAGATGTAGAAGTAGAGAGGGCAGGATGTCATGATGCGTACATTCGTAACTTGGGTCCTGTTTCTTGCAGGTATAAAAGACAATACATTTTAGCTATAATATTTGTTAAATTATATTATTTATATTATTTGGACATACACTACCATTCAAGCATTTGGTGTTACTAAGATTTTTTTAAAGTCTCCTATGTCAACCTAGACTAACATAACTGTAATAGAGATTTCTTTTCCAATATAATTTACTTGTTTAATGGCAAAGCTGTGTTTTCATGATCCTCAGAAATCATTCTAATTTAATTTAATATACATCTTTTGTAACATTATGAATGTCTGTACTATATGAATGTCTTTTGAACAATTTAATGCATATTTGCTGAATAAAAGTATTATTTATTTTAAAAAAAAATCCTTACTGACCCCAAACTGAACAATTGTGTACATGCATCACAGAAAAATTTGATCATGTACATTATGAAAATGTTTATTCACAGTTGAACTTCCATCACATTTTTAAATCACTGAATTGTTTTGGAATGTTAGAGTTAAATGGTCATTTACTTTGTCTTGTTTCTCATTTTATGTATCTTACATATAACAACAACAACAACAAATCTGAAAATTACAATTTGATTGGAAATTAAAAATATTTTGTTCCGAAGTCAAATATTAGATTTTTGGATTTTTCATCTCATCTCATCGCTCTTAAAATAATAATTAATAGCCATACATTGGGACTTTTTAAAAAATGAAACAGTAAAAGGCTTGTATGTTGACTGTAAAGACTGTGATTGTGTGTGTAGTGATTGATCTGGCGTCTGGATAAAGCTTGTACCTGTCATCTCGGTTGGCAGGCTGCTGTCCCACGGCTCGGTGCTGGGGAAGATGGCTCTGCTTGGCTGAACTAGTGCCAGACGGAGGTCCACTGTGTTCTGAAAAATAAACAGCATTATCAGTGTGGCAGAAGCAGAGAGAGAGAGAGAGAGAGAGAGAGAGAGAGAGACACACACACACACACACACACACACACACACACACACACACACACACACACACACACACACACACACACACACACACACACACACACACACACACACACACACACACACACACACACACACACACACACACACACACACACACACACACACACACACACACACACACACAACTCCATCCCAAGTTTCAATTTTAATCCTCAAAGTCAAATGTTTTACCTAACTGTATGTTACAAAAAAAAAAAATACATATGCAATCTGCTGCGTCCTTTCATCAGCTCACTGTTCACCAAAATAATGAAGAGATAATATATTTTCCCCAAAAGCTTACCCTCCTCAGGCACCACCGTGAGGGTAACAGCATTTCCAGCTTCTTTGATGAGCTGCACAATGTCGTTATGAGACAGCTCAATAATTGACTGGCCATTCACAGCAGAGATGCGGTCACCCACTTTTAGCCGACCGCAGCGGTCTGTGGGACTGCCGTCTATGATGCGACCAATCTTATGTGGGATAACTGAGGACAGACAGAGATCAATGCTTATTTCATTTTTACGGCTTAGATATACTGACAGACACTGAGAAGTGCTTTCGATAACTCCAGAAACTGATACTTATAAATAAACCTGATTATTCTCAAAGATTTACAGATGTGTCACATGATCAGGAAAAACACCCTGCATTACACAGTACGTAAACTATGACATAAACATGCCAGGTTATATATGGTAATTCAAAGTGTATATAAAAGTACTTTTTCAATGTTAAAATTACGAAGCCCAGCATAAGACATGCAGGCGAAAATATACCCTTCAGTTTCAAACTACATTTTCAACTTTACAGCATAAATTTATGTATAAATCATATAAACCTTCACAGCATTTGTCCTTATTCAGAGCTAATGGTAACAGCCATTATATCCAAATAAGCATTTTTGTTACAGCTCTGGGTTTATTATTGTAATACTTTACAGTAAAGCTAGCTTTGATCATATTATTGTAACTGCATTGTACAGTAGATCACACTTTCAAGCAACAGAAGAAATATGTAGTGTAGATTTCAGGCACATTTTCAACAATGTTATGAGTCTGTAGTTGCACATCTAATGCAGCAGAACAATCTGTACTTTCTGAAGCTGACAGCAAAGTAGCAAAGAACTTGAAAATTAGGGTGGGGTGAGACAGGGAGACAGACAGAGACACACAAGGAGAGGAAACAAGCTTTGAAAATCATTTCTAACCTCCAGGCGGAGGCTTGTTTTTAGAGGTGAGGATGACGAATCCGAAGCCCTCGTTGTCCTTGCGCTGAAGAGTGATGTCGTAGGGCTGAGGGTGGCTGTGGCTGGACACCTCGATGAGGGGTGGTTTGGGAGAGCCGTTGACCAGCGCTGGAGCATGTGGGACCTGTGGTTGACCCCCATCATCTTCCTCTCTTTCTGCTCAAGCATATGCAATATTCAGAGTTTAAATGAACACAGACCGAGAGACGCATCTTTATGCACATGCTTTTTTGAGTGTTTGCTCATCTGTGATGCATCTATAGGACATTTTCTATCAGATGTCAAATAGATGTTCAATGTTTATGATTTAGATTGCAAGTAAAACTGACATCTATCTATCTATCTATCTATCTATCTATCTATCTATCTATCTATCTATCTATCTATCTATCTATCTATCTATGTATAAAATAGCTAAGTTACATAATTACAAATTAATTCGAAATTAAATAGAAATCAATTCTCTATATCACAATGGGATTGTTTATGTATAAGTGACGTGAGGATTATTTTTATTGTTTTTGCTGTTACTTAGTGTTTGGTCATTGGCAAGTAATTGTTTTAGATACTCAAAGCCAAATTTTGCTTTCCTAGAGCTAATTTTAGACTTTCACCTATTGTATTGTTTATTTAATAGTTTGCCTGATTCCATCTGGGTCTGATGATTCACTAAGAAACATATTTGGCAAAAATCTCTTCCAATGCTCAACATGAAGTAAAACAAACGAACAAAATCCCAGTGTGCTTTAACAAAACTGAAAGGGAACATTATGAAAGTATTGAAAAAACTGCTATGAGGCATAAAGCCAAATTTCATAATGGCTTCATAACTTAATTTTTTTTACCCAAATTACCCAGTGTGTGTTGTCTCATGGCGTCTTTCTTTTATGGTTACTCAGCGCACTGAGTCATTGTTTTGTTAAATAGTCTTCTGCTTTGACTGAAAACAGCGGTCATTAAATTTTGATTTTGTGGTTATTATTTTATAAATCAACTCGGTCCTTTAATCAGAACTAATGGAGCGAATTGCTCAGTTCGCACAGGGAGTGGATCTTTTTTCAGACATGGTTGGATATGACAAACCTCTGGAGGATTTCTACGGCTGTCAGAACATAAACACAAGCATGCAGTTATCACAATACATGGCAGCAGGGTACAAACCTGGAGAGGTGAGCTTTCTGCGCACGGTCAACATCACCTGCCCGTTGCGGGCGGCGTTGGTCATGAGCTCCAGAACTTGTTTGTGAGATTTGCCTTTGACAGGAACGCCATCAATACAGATGAGCTCATCTCCAGGTCGCAGACGCCCGTCCTTTTCTGCAGCGCCCAGAGGAACAATGGCACCAATGTACACCTAAAGATAGACGGCATGGTTGAAGGTCACATCATTTTCCATTGTGACAATATGGTAATGAAACACTACAAAGCATGTCAACGCTTACTGGCTGATCCGGTCCTTCTCCACCCAGCACTCTGAACCCAAATCCAGTCTCCTGGTTCCTCCTGATAAACACGTCCAGTTCTTTAGTGTTGATGGCTGAAAAAAAAAGCACAATTAGCTGTCAGCCATAAATACAACAGCTTAAACAGCAAATCTGTCTCACATGACCACTACTAACTCCAAAAAGTCAAGGCTGAACTCACGTTTGCTGTCTAGCAGGGCTTTAGACTTGAGGTAGAGCTCAGACGGGTCCAGTTTTGGGGAGCTGGAGCGGATGGCATGAGGAGGGAATGGAAGGGACTGGGGCCCAGGCTCAGCCGCACTGGGAGTTTCAGTACTGACAGAACTGGTGGCAATTTCCTGCTTCTGGGTACTGGGAATAGCTGGAGTGATCTAAATGAACAGAAGAAACATTACCAAATATTCATCAACAGTACAGCCCAAATACTATGCCAAACATGGACGTCTCTCAATACGAAAGGCATTGTTCACCCAAAAATGGTAATTCTGTCATCCTTTTACATCATTAGTTGACTGGAAGATCTGTTTAATCATGTACAAATCAAGCAGTAATTTCCTTCTTTTTAAAACGTGTCCTTATGACTCACAATGTTTATATCCACGTTGAACACAATGTAACAAAACCTGCTCTAAATCAGATAATCAACATTAGAGCCTGTATGAGAAACGCTCCTGAGGGCCCTGTTGACTCAGCAGTGATGTTTGCTGCAGAAACTTGTGTTTGCCTCAAAGTGATTAACCACATCCTGCTCTTAAAATAACATTATAGCGTTTGGCACTTGCTCCGTGAATAATGTATGACTGCACGAAACACGCTTCGCAGAAGAACCCAGAAAGAGGCAGATAAATAATTCATCCTGTTTCATCTTCATTACATCAAAATCCCCTAGTGTGTCTTAAATTAAATCCCAAACACTGAGTAATTAAAAGACATTTAGCTGAACTTACAGGTTTCAGAGACTTCACGGGAGAGGTCTGACCTGCAGGCACAAACAGATATAAAGAGGGAAATGAGAATGAGCAAGTACAGTTGAAGAGGTATGTTGCAAAACTATATAATTAGAACAATTTATTGCAGGAAAAATTTAATTCATCAGTTCATTTAGTACATTAAAAACCTTTAACAGTGAAGTGTGCCATTTTTTGCATCATTAACGACTCCAGATGAAATATGATTACTTCAAAAAGCTTTACAGCACACTTTTCCTCATCCGTTATTGGTCAGATAAACAGTTAGCCCCACCCCAAACTCATGGCATTGGTTGAGCTAAAGCTGTTGTCAGAAACAAACAAAACAGAAACCAGCTCTTAAATGGTTTTCTGTACGCATTTTACAAGCTGGAGAAAGTATTTTAGAATTAAAAGTTTTTGTATTTTCTGTTGCACTCTTCACCTTAAATACCAATATCAAGAGCCTTGCTAAATATATTAATCAAGTCAAGTTCCAAAGTACCGTTCTTTTTTAGCAAAGAACACAAAAAGCAACACAATTGTTCAACACCGATAAGAAGAAATATTTCAGCAGATTTCTGAGGGATCATGTGACCCTGAAGACTGGAGTAATGACGCTGAAAACTCAGCCTTGCCATCACTAGAATAAAAAAATATTTTAAAACATTAAAACAGTTATTTTAAATTGAAATAAGATTTCACATAAATTACTGCATTTTGGTTAAACCATTGCAGTCTTGGTGAGCATCAGATCTTTTAAAAAAAAAAAAAAAAAAAAAAATCTTACGTACTCCAAAATTTTGCATGGTTGTGCAGAGGAACCGAAACCAAACAAAAAACCTTATGAAAATGCAAAATGTTTTAATCCTGAAGCTGGGGTTCAGTCTAGCTTATATTAATAGAGTGCAAAACCTTAAAAAAAAATCTAAAGTGGCCACTAAGGGGCAGTGTACTCTACAATGCATTTACTTACTGGAGAAATAATTGAGAAGACATAATATACACACAATGCAGAGCATGATGATCCGTGGCAGGTGTGTGTGTGTGTGTGTGTGTGTGTGTGTGTGTGTGCGCAATATGAAAAGCCTGCACGTTAACTGTGAATATTAACAAGACCTAGCTGTCTTAAAAATTCAATAATTACTATATATAACATCAACATCTGCGGTACATTTTGGTTGGTGGAGATTTTTAGCATATAATCATGTTTGTGTAAATCAGAGAAGAAAAGCTTGCTTATGAAACACTTGACCTTTTGCAGCCAAAATCTGAATGGCTGCGCTGTGACAGCCGAAACTTGAAAGCGAGTAAGTGAACACAGAACCTGATATTTTCACTTGGGCTCCAGACAAACCACAGACTTGATTAAATATAGATCTGTGTGTGTAGCTGCTCTGCGCCCGCTGCTGTGCATGCAAATACAGGATTCAGTTCAATTAAACCTGTTGGGGGGTTTTCTCTATGAGCTCAGGAGAACTGGTTTAACAGCTGTCTCATGTATAAACTATTAATAAAGTGTCCACAAACCGCAGCAGCACAAACTGAAATTGAAGAGACTTTGTAATCAAATGAGGAGTATATGGAATAACATCACTTTATTTTGATTACTTCGCAAATGAAGTCTAATCACCCCAGTAACCTGCTGTACTGAGATTGTGCAATCCATTTTCAGTGTTACTGTGTGTAAGTGTGAACGCTTTTTCCTTCAGGCGTTAACAGTATTAGTGATCTACAATGATCAGTCTCACTAAAATGTGAGGATCTCTCACTCTCAAGCACAACCGTCTATCTCTTTCAGCTCTCATCCTCCCTGTTATGTCTCTCGCTCTATTCTTCTTCACACATCTTCAGCTTGCATAAATCATTTTAATCCAAACTTTATCTCCGAGTTTGCCTTCTCTATTTCTTTAAAGGAATAGTTCACCAAAAATGAAAACTCTGTCATCATCATTTACTCAGGCTGTTGTCATTCAAAACCTGACTTACTTTCTTGTGTGGAACACAACATTTTCAAAACTAGAGGGAATTAAACAAATTTGACTTTCAACATTTGACCCCCTTTGACTGTATGAAAAACACTGGAAATTATGAAAAAAATATTTACTAAAGTATCCCTTTAACTGTCACTATAGCCAGATGAGGCCTGCAACGGGGTGTCGTCAAAAATAATTAGGAGGTAACTGGACCCCAGGTCACACTGTTTCCATCACTCACCTCCTCTGAGCACCAGCACATTGACCTCGCTGCCCATGGGCTGGTCTTTGAGGATGTCCACCACCTGCGCATGGGTGAGAGTTTGAACATTCTGTCTGTTAATTTCCTTTATCACATCCCCCTTCAGCAGACCTCGGCACCACTGCGCGTCCAGAATCATCTTCACCTTCTGGCCCAGTGGACAGTCTGCGATGGCGAAGCCGAATCCACTTGGCCCCTTTACCAAAGGCACG
The DNA here is from genome assembly GCF_963082965.1 of Carassius carassius. Classification (NCBI taxonomy): domain Eukaryota; kingdom Metazoa; phylum Chordata; class Actinopteri; order Cypriniformes; family Cyprinidae; genus Carassius; species Carassius carassius. Next base: position 16,508,995 of record NC_081800.1, read on the forward strand.
CTGACCAGCTCAGGCTGCAGCAGGGTGGTGTCTCCCGCCTCTGGGTAGCGTCCGTTGGGCATTGCTGCAGCAGGATGTCTACCATCGGTGGTCATGTAATGGAGGTCCTGCATGGAAGGGGTCCCGTCTGAATGAATGGGTTGTCCGTCAATTCCCGGCACAGCAGATATTATGTCGCCTGTGCCCTCTTCACTGGAATTAGTGTCCTCTGGCAGTGGGTATCCGCGACACAGGACCATATCCACATATTGGTTTACAGGAATGGACTGGAACATCTGGACAACATCTGCATGGGTCTTGCCCAGCACACATGTACCATTTATGTCCACTATAACATCACCTAAATAAGAGACAAAGAATACATATTGAATGAAGCAGTTTTTCTAAAATCCAAACCCTACCTAGACAGCATGTTTAGGCACCAAAGGCAATCCTGTTTAGGCAATTCTGGTGCAAAAGATGTTCCATACAGAATAGAGAACATTTATTTGGTCCTAACAAATTGTTCCACCTAATTAAAATCCACTACTAACCAATATTTGTTTATAATACACGTTTTGTGTTGTAAGCATAGCAACATGTTAAGTATCAATTCAGTGGTAATCATTAGTCGGTAACAATTTATTATAGGGACCAATTCTCATTATTAACAAGTTGATTATTAGCATGCCTATTATTAACATATTGGCTGTTTATTAGTAGTTATAAAGCACATATTCTGTATGGCCATATTTTACATCCCTTATCCTGCCCAATACATAACAACTACCTTACTGACTATTAATAAGCAGCATTTAAGCACAGTTTATTGAGGCAAAAGTCATAGTTAATGGTTTGTTAATAGCGAGAACTGGACCTTAAAATAAGGTCAAGTTTCTCATGCACTCCATGACAAGGAAGCCTGTTCTAAACAGTTGGAGAACTTGTTATGGCCAAAATGGCCAAAGGCAACACTGAATTTATCCTTCATACATAAGGCACTACAAGAATGCAATGTGAAAAGCTCAGTGAAAACTACATTAAATAATATGCAACATTTATTTATTTTACTATCAATTATACTCTATTATAGTACTTGTTAATATTATAAAAAAACTTTTCTTTTCTTTTTATACTTTCAGATATGACTGGAATTTTAGTTTATTTCAGTTTATTTCTGCTTATTAAAATACTGATTATCAACATGCTACCATTAGATGCAAATATTGTTCCAAACAGTAAAACACTTATTTCCGGGCAACATTATGTATCCACACTTCCTGAATACACTGCATCAATTTCAGTAAACATCATATTTTTTTTCAGTACTGAACAGTATAAAAAAAAACAAAAAAGTAATTAAAGCACAATTACATTTAATATCTGTGGCTATGCAATTAAAGTCATGCACTTTATATGAAGATCACTGATTGTTTGGGATGTGAATGACCATTATAATTGCTGTCTTTTAAATGAGTCACTACTAATAAGATTTAATTGTAGTAAGCATAGTGTCTGTACTGTGTATGAAGACAACAGGCAGCAAGGCAAACTCACTAGGATCTGGAACATAGCCACTGTGTCAATTTGAGCACAAACACAAATCCAACCATTGTGTTTTACACTGTTCATTCTGGTTCCAGCAATGACAGCTGTATTGGCTCCGTCTGTTCTGTTCACGGGGGAGTGTGTATGAGTATAATATGCAGTGATAAAAAGGTAGTGCCTAAGTAACCAGTACTCCAGCTAAAGTCAATAATCTGCTCAGTTGGTGCAGTCTATCTAATGGCAAGTTTGTCTATTGATCAATGCAGAGGATGTCTGGGAATTCCTGCATCCTTTTCTACTCCTTTCTACTCCTGACCAATCAATGGCATCCTTCCAGGTTCACTTCACTTCTTGAAAGTGAGTGTTCTGCCTGAAACATCCCACTGCTTATATAGTTATATTGGCATAAAGCACACAATCTGTCAACATCAGTGTTTCATTCAGATGACCAGGAGCTCACAAGTAACTTGGCCAGGTCTACTGCTAGCCATGAGGATTTAAGGGTGAGTTTAGACATTCGGTTAACAAAACAAGAAAAATATTTCTCACTGACCCCCAGATAAATAGTGCACCTAAAACAACAAGCATTGACACAAATCATCACCAACCGGTTTGCCTGACTTTAGGCAACTTTTACGCACGATAAAGTCCAAAAGTCTGGGGTCAGTAAGACTTTTTTAAAAGAAAAAAGAAAATACTTTTAATCAGCGAGGATGCATTAAATTAATCAAAAGTTACAGTAAAGACATTTATAATATTACAAAAAGAGTTCCATTTCAAATAAATTATAGTGTGACCTTATCATCATCTATTATTATAGTTTCAAAATTTTCCATTAATCCAACCTCCATAAAAATTAAACAAACTGCTATTGGCTGCTTTGCATGTCAATAAGATAGTCTCTTCCTATCTAACTGGGCTATTCTTGGCCAGAATAAGCTTAAATGAGGACCAAACTTTATGCTGCAATTTGAAAGTATGAACATAAGTAAATCCACAAATAAAACAAACTTAAAATGGATTAATGTTTTGCCAGGTCAAAAAGAGGCTCATAAACAGCCTCTATGGCTTTTTTGATATAGCTTGTTGACCGAACATAAGAATTTGCATAAAGAAATTGGATGCAGATGAATCTACCCCTTAGCATGCCTTTCTTTGAGCCAGCTGAAGCATGTTTATTGCGCTGCACTTGAATCCAGAATTAAATGTATATTTCGGTTAAACTGTTTTACAATTCTATGTACAGACTGATGTCTTCAGGGAGTTAAAGTACACAGGCAGTTATTTCTTCACATTGTAACCGAGGGTGGTGAGTGTTAGTGTAAGCGCTGCAATTATAGCCAAAAGCAACTCTGCAGGAAATCCAGCTCCTCTGATGCTCACCCACTGATTCTGATTTATTTTATCACTATCTATGCGATCCCGCTGTGGGCACTTTCACAGGATTATTTACTTGGAATCTAGTACCCTGGCAATGGTCCAAGAAATAGACATGGCATCTATCAGTGCATCCCATATGGTACCATTCGAGACTGCAGTGATGATCCAGGGTGTTAATGTGCATAACCATACTTAGATCAAATTAATTACCTAATGGCTTATCAACATTCATAAAATAAGCAACAAGTTGCCTCAGAACTTAAAGAACAGGAGCCAAGCGGATTTACCCGAAGCGATTTTGTTATCGTGTGCAGCAGGTCCATCTCTCAGGACGTTCTTCACTTGAAGGAATTCATCTGGTCTGTCTCCACCGATGATGGTGAAACCAAAGCCCTGAGGGCTCTTCTTCAGAGATGTGTGCAGGATAGCACCCTGCAGCTGAGATGGGTCCCGTGTGAACACCCTTAAACCAGCTTCATCTAAAAGAAGAGAGATAGAAGGAATATGTCACTTGTTTAGCACAGCTTGTTTACTAGGCAAGACAAAGTGCATGTACTTCTAAATGAGCTGTTTGTATAGAAAGGTTCAGTTTGTCGAAATTAATGAAGTTCCCTTTTCAAGTCAGCATGAAACAGAAGTCGCGATTCTTCCCTATTATGACGTATATGCAGTTAAATGAGGATGTCCCGTCCTCATACAGGTAAACACGCCACCAGAGAAGAGATTTCATTGCAAGGGAATGGGGGAGTTACTTTAATCAGAGATTGTAAGGGCATATGAATAAAAAAAAGTGCACACATAAATCATTTATAACAAACACTGCAATATTCCATAAAAAACAAGAATTTTTCTTTAATTTGAACTGTTCCTGCAGTGCCTCTTACTGTATTGAAATCATCACAAAAACAGGCTGCACAGAGTAAAGCTGCACAGAGAGAACTAGAGGAAAGAAGGGAGGTCTGGATTCCATTAGTCATTCATATTGAATAATGCAACGGAGAGAGCAATAAAGAGAGTGAAGGATACATTACTAAATGAGTGAATGATAGTGGGATTGTTCTGTATATATATCCACATACACTTCCAATTAATTAATGCAGTCCATTCATTACACTCTTCTCAATTACTCCTAAAACATTTACCCTCACAGCAGCACATTCATAAGAGTGTTCTGGTTAAGAACTCCTAATTAATAACCACTAAGAAAATGCTCAAGCAACATTTGGCGATCTTTTCATCTGATAAAATGTCCTCGGATGAGCTGATAATGATCCCCTTTTTTCTTAAACCAATTTATGGGGTCAGTGAGCACATGCAAATTTGTCAAGTATAAATTATGTTGCCATGGTGACCCTTCCAAGATGAACTACTATAAATAAACTTTAAACACTGACATAAACATGCTTTTTAAGAATGCTCCAAAACGAGAAGGAATTTAAGCTACTCTGATGATTATTTTGTAATCATTTTTATGACAGATAGCATCATGCATTAATAGACTAAATGATATTACTTTACTGCTTATTCTTGGATGGTCAATTTATTGTGTCAACAATCACAGGGATTTTATAGGGAGATCTGAGTTTATATTTTTTATGTAAATTGTAAAATATGTCTCATACCATGTATAAAGTGAGATGAACAATAACATTCAAAAGTTTATGTTTTTGAAAGAAGTGTCTTACGCTTACTAAGGCTTATATCAAACAAAAATACAGTAAAATAGTAATATTGTGAAATATTATTACAATTCAAAATAGCTGTTTCTATTTGAATATATATATATATATATATATATATATATATATATATATATATATATATATATATATATATATATATATATATATATATATATGTATATATATATATATATATATATTTTTTTTTTTATGTGATGTCAATGCTGAATTTACAGCAGCCATTAGTCCATTCTTTAGTGTCACATGATCCTTCAGAAATAATTGTGATATGCTTATTTGCTTCTCAAGAAACATTTCTTATTATTATTATTATCAGTGTTGAAACCCACTGGAACAGAAAGTTCCAAAGTTCAAAATAACAGCATTTATTTTTAATTAAACATATTTTGTAACATTATGTCTTTACTGTCACTTTTGATCAATTAATGCATCCTTGCTTTATAAAAGTATTAATATCTTTTAAAACAAATAAAACAAACAAAAGACTTACTGACCCCAAACTTTTGAATGGTAGTTTATAAAAGAATAACTAACAAAAACCATAAATGAAATAATGCACAATATTGAGTATCAAGCTCTATTTAACCAGTGATGATGCTTTCAATTTCTTGAGTAATATTGGACATTTCCTCAGCTCTGTTATCATTTACTCCAATTCATGTCATTCCAAATGATGGCAGCTTTCATTTTTATGTGAACTAACCCTTTAAGATGAAGGTATTCAACACTGACTCTGAATCAGCTCTAAACAGTGGATCGTACACTAATTACAGTCATTTCTTACCCACCAGCGGTTAATTTTTTTCCCTGTCTCATTTGAGAGTGCCAGCAGCATCAGATGAGGCCACATCAATCTCATTAGGAGAGCAGGGATGGATATCTCACCATGTGTGGTGGGAATTGGATTTGCATAACAGCCACATTGATGAGCTGGACTGGCCCTATAAAACGGATTATGTTGATTATAATAACCATGGCACACATTTGAACTGTGAGCCACAAGTGTGTGTGAATTGGTTGTTGGACACAGGTACACACAAACCCATCCTTGCATATTAGATTCATCACTCTCTATTCTCCTGTACTTCTGTTTTCACATTCAGCTGGTGAGGAAATTGTTTAATGAGGTTTAATGTTTATGTTCACTTTATCACACTTCTCATGCATTAAAGGCCACTGTGTCTCTTAGGGCGAGCAGATTATGAAATGTCGGAGTGTAATTAAAGGTGTAGTATAAGCCCTGCATACATACATGTGTGGCTGTTTAGTAGAAAATGACCTGAAGAAGTCACAAGCAGCAAGAGCTAAACTTGTTTTGTATTTGTCTAAATGAATAAAACAAATGAAATTTTGTCAATACTATTTTAATTGTTTGTAGAACTGTATATAGTTATGGCTATAGTTTCTGATTATGCTCTGAAAGCACTGCATGACTGCATTATATTTTTGTGCACTCGTCCCTGTCCTGTTCTCAGCTAGGCATCTCCATCCTCTCATTAAAATGTCTTGGCCAGCTAACAGAGCATAGCGTAATGAGAAAGAACAGACGTCCACTGCCTGCCTTCCAGAGAGGATAGGAGGACACAATCAATGCTCAGAAGACACAGAAACACACAGGAGATAGTGATGCTCAGGTAGTCCAAACCAAAAGTTCAATTTAACCTTAATCATCCCAAAACTGATCCCAGTCACTGGTTGGCCTGCCAAAATATAGCATTCATTGCAATCATTTAACAGGACAGAACGGGAGACTAGTGGGCCAGGAAGTGGATGATAAAGCAACATCATCACTAATGGCTTCTAATAAAGACACTAAAAATATGAAATTACAAAAATGGTACAGCTTTGGACAACAAGCATCATTAGGAAGAAACCTCACCAGTTAAAAAAATTATTATTATTTTATTTTAAATTACATATGTTTACAATAGCCATAAATTGCACTTGACCTTTAGCATAAATTAATTACTTCACTTTTGAAATGTACTCTGATCTTGCATTCTATTAAGGACACACAGTATGCAAATTGGGACAAAGAACATGTATATGTACACCAGGTGCAAACTCGTGCTTTGAAACCTGAGACGTAAGCAAACACCATTGCCAACAAGAAAAAAGCTCAGAGAAAAAGTGAAAATGAAAAAGACAGAACTATTGCTTAGTGTCACATTAGAAGACGGAACAAGTATGTGTAATGGTAAATCTTGAAACATCAGTAACAAAGTGGAACGCATGCATTAATATACAAAAGCTGGCACAGGTGAGCATAACTGAACAAGTACACGGTCACACATAAATACACACGCAGATGGTAAAACACTTTTTGTGTGCTGCGTTTGACGAAAGGAACTCTGAGCCTGAGGGATTATTTGAGATCATATTAACCACAGATGTTGATTATTTTCATCTGATGGAAATTATCTGCCTTTACTTAAACTACCAACTGAGCAGTTGATGCATCTGTTACTTTATGAGCTCACTTCTCACTTAAACCATGTCCTAACCAGGTGTGGCTGACAATCTGAGATTATGTCCTAACAATTCAGGACTTTGACAAGATATTCTGACAGTTGCTTGGTTTCTAGGGCTGGCACTGCATCTCCAGAATCTCACTGGTGCGAAATCCCACTCCAACATATTTATACTGAACAAAAAAAATGTTCTGGTTAGCTGGTATGTTGTTGGTTCACTTTCAGTGAGGACAGAAATATTATGCGACAATGCAATAGGAAACAGTTTGCATGTGGCTCTTGTCACTTCCTGATCTCATTCTCACTGAATTGTTTCCCATCACCATTGCTGAAAAAACAGCCTAAGGTGGTTAGGTTGGACTGTTTTGATGGTTTTAATGGGGTTACATGTACATATTACCAGGTCAAGCAAGGAGAACAGATAGCCGACCAACTATTATTATTATTATTTTTTTAATCAAAAGTAAAAAAAAATCAATTTCAAACAAAGGCTGTTCTTTTGAACTTTCTATTCAAGAGAATCCTAAAAATTATCACAGCTTCCACAAAAATATTAAGAGGCACAATATTTTATAACATTATTAATAATAAGAAATGTTTCTTGAGCATCAAACCAATATATTAGAATGATTTCGTACAGATCATGTGACACTGAGTAGGGGCTGCTGATTAAAGGATTTTAAAATGCTTTAGAATACATTAAAGTAGTAAAAAAAGAAATAAAACAAAAACTGAAGGAGTAGGAAATGGGGAATAAAGCAGAAAAAAGAGATTTACTTAAGGGCGTTGGTACTGCTCCTGCGGCCGCTGCTATTGGCTGACTGGTTGGAGACGCATCCTGGCTGAGTTTCTTCTTGGCTTCCTGCACTGGATTCTCAAACTGAGTCTTCTGGTTGATGTGGCTGAAGGAAAGAGTGAGACAGTCAGTGAAAAGGACCGGAGAGGGCAGATACAATGACACACACACGCTTGCACAAACATTAGTGATGCTTATCTGTTTATGCAAACAGTCTTTGTAAAGGACGAAACCGTGCCAAAAGGTAAGGAACTGTGCGCATGCGTCTCTTCCTGCTTGTCGTCTGCTAAACAGGCAGTCACTTTTTCCTTTACCACAGACATTTGGTGAATGAACAGAAAAATAAACAACATACTGAGACAGAAACTTGGAAAAATGACATAAACTGGTTTGACTCTGAAAGCACGCAACCCTTTTCAACTACACAATTGTGAGAAAACAGGATTAAAGTCTTTAACTAAATATAAAATACTAAATCAGTATTTTAGTATGATTTTTATATAAAACATCCTTAAAATAAGATAAACATACCTGAGAAGCGAAAAATAAGATGTAAGACTGTTCACCCACAATATTCAAAGAATATTTCTAAAATTATATTTTCTTACCTTACATTTAAATACATTTAATTGATGATATATTCTTCTTCTAAAAACATATCTAAGTTAATGTGAAATGTTCTTATTTTCACAATGTGACATTCAAATAAAACAGGAAGTTCAACATTACAAAATTTCATTAGGACTTCTTTTTCCCACTGAGAGCTGATTGGATGGTGAAAAAAGGGCGTTACCACTAGAATGTACAAACTGGGTTTCTGAAAACAATGCTTAAATTAGCTATTATGTTATTTGCTAACATTATCCAGTAGTCTGTGTGCTCTAAACGACATCATAGGAAATAAAAACTGTTTTAGAGGAAGTTACAAATTAAATGTTCTTTTGGAAAAAACATGCAGAGATTAATAGTCTGCAATAAAACTAGGAGAGTACATTAAGAAAGTCAATAGGGTCTGCTGACTTCAGAATTGATCTCGTTTTAATAAGGATGCTTTTACTGGAAAATAAGACAAAAAAAATTATAAAGAACTGAATCTTTTCATGACCTTCTGAAATGATTAAAAAGCATGACAAAAACATCTTTGATTAAAAGTACCACAGAACAGCCATATTTCAAACCCATCTGTAATTGCTGCATGCCCACCCCATTTGTTTTCTTGTTTGTTAGTTGCCGAAATTAATCAGCATTACCTTGGCAAGTCTTTCCAGAGACACAAGCTTCACAGCACATGCGTGTCCTCTGTAGAGGATCATGCTCAGTGCTGGACTGTGTTGTTTTATCCCTCTTACTAGACAGGTTCACATAAAGTGAAAAATGCTGCTCGTCTGCATTGTGTTACTTCGCTTTAACTGTTGTACCTGCCGGTCGTGAGTGCACCTCAGGAAGGCTTTTAACAGCCACAGAACCCCCAAAAAAGCGTGTTGTGTATTTGTAGAAGAAAGGTACTGTTTTTGCTGCGTGTGACTCATGCTGAAATTTATCCACCCAATCCACAAAGAACGAGAGACTCGGCGCTCTCATCTGACTGCTGAAGTTCCCCGTTTTGATAATTCAGGCAGAGAATAATGAGGGATTGTGGCAAGTCATATTTAAATCTGAAATAAAACAATGTTTGTTGACTTCCTTGCATAAATATCCTGGCACGGAAGGGACTAACCTTACCCCCCAAAATTCCCATAAAAATCAAATCCTGTATCCGCTTCCGAAAGCCCTAGAGTTGGCTGTCCTGCCAACAATTTCAATATCTCACAATGCTTTGAGAGCAGAAAATTAGCATATCTGGTCAATATGATGATCGATAAGTGACATCAGCCTTCTATATCAGAAAAATAACTATAATTTAACTATATTTTTCAAATAATCAAGTGTTTTATAATATTTATTTATCTGTAATAGCACTATGATATTTAGATTATTACCATTTAAGAACAAATAATATAATATAATATAATATAATATAATATAATATAATATAATATAATATAATATAATATAATATAATATAATATAATATAATATAATAAAATATAATATAATATTCATTTTCAAATGTCTTTGTATTCAAAGAACATCTGTCCATTTTTTTTTAATCTTCTTAACTTTGATTAATTTCACAATTTTAAGTTTAAAGAAATACATTTGCACTGTTGTCTAAGAGATTTGACTCTCACAGTCCCAAGTACTACAATCTTACTTCATACTGAACATGATGCTTTATAGAGCGACTTGGCATTCTGCAGTCATTTATATAAATCAAACAACTCATATAAGTTGCATTACTTTCATTACTTCTGTGATGGGTTTATGATCCCTTTGGTTGAGGATGAGGGGTAAATTCCCTTTATGCTTTTAATGTTAACTCTGAAAAACTGGATTTAAAAAGAAACTAAAAGTAAAAAAAAGTAAAAGATGAAGCCAAGTGAGCAATGGAAAACTTAAATCTATAGCAAACCAAGATGCTGTGGACAAAGATGTGCCATTCATCATTCTCACTAGACCATAAATGATATGAGCATACTCACTCCACATAATAAGTCCCGTACTGCGGGTCCTCAATCTTCTCCCAACCATATGGAAGCTCTGCGGAGAATCAGACAGGCATATCAGAGACAGCTAGAACAGATGCAAATCACCCATGTGCTAGACACCAGGGGGGCGGATTTTCTGATGGTGAATTTCTGAGAAGCCAAATACCAGGTAGATCAAGAAGTCTGGCTGGATTTACACGCATGTTTGGCCAGAGAGGAGATCAGTAGGCTGAGCGGTAAGGAAACGCAAGGGGGTGCAGGTACTAGTAAGCTGTATGGAAAATAACTTGTTATCTTTCTCTGTGATGTGAGAGGTGTGGGGAGACACCATCCTGACATGGATATATGTGCCCATTTCAAAAAGTGGTCTGGGATTGCTTGTGTGGGATGACACTCTGATGCGCTCTCAGCATGTCTCCTGTCAGCCATTAGTCAGGCGACCAGAGGGAGAGAGAGAGAGGCTAATGTCTCACGGCTCAGCTAGGGTCTGTTTACTCTTATGTGTGATTCATGAACAAACCCAGTCTCACCTCCATCCTCACATTTTTCAGGAGGCTTGGCTTTCTTTGCCAGTCGTGGATCGAGCCAGGTCGTGGTCTTGGTATTATGACTACAGAGAGAGGGAAAAAAGCATTAGTAAACTAATACCTGAAAGCCTTTCTGTGCATGGACCTCCATTACACTGGAACACATCTGTAGCTTAACAGTGTAACAACAGAAATATGACTATAGGTCACGGTAACAATGTAAAAACACACAATCCATCAATAAAGCTGCTCAATGATTGCTAACACCAGATGGCAAGATGTTCAGGTGTTTGATATTTTCAAAACAGTGATTTCCAACCATGTGAACACCTGGAAGTACAATGAAAGATAGTGATTTTGACTTTTTAAAACCTGTTAAAATATATTTGTCTAATTGTCAAACGATTAAACTAAATAATCAGACAAAAAAACAAGCCAACAAAAGAATGTAACAATTAAAAGTATTTAATGTGGGTCTTATAAATGTGAATCACATTTGTAGAGACTCTAAATATATGTGCTTCAAGTCTGTTTTTCACCCAATTATAGATGTTTGCTGTGACTTAAAATATTAAAAATTTAAAATATTAAAATGCTAATTAAACTGCTTTTTTAAAATAATTAGGGGTCAAAAAAAATATGAGACCATTTGTGCATTTTAATGATCAATTCTTATTAAAAATTATTAGCATATTAATGTGAGTGAATTTAAAGAAAATGATTTTTGAATGTCTTTGTAATGAACAGTGTTGTTTTGTCGTTATATATGGCAACTAGCAAGCATAATACTAGCATACTAGCTGGTTATTAGTACTTATAATGCACACATTAATGCCTTATTCTGCGTGACCATATTTTAGATCCCTTAATCCTGCATCATCGATATAGCCGGCAGCCATATCACCCTGGAGCCCAAGACCGGTTTCCCACTGAAGCTAAGCAGGGCTGAGCCAGGTCAGTACCTGGATGGGAGACCTCCTGTGAAAACTAGGTTGCTGCTGGAAGAGGTGCTAGTGAGGCCAGCAGGGGGTGCTCACCTGTGGTCTGTGTGGGTCCTTGCGCCCCAGTGTAGTGATGGGGACACTATACTGTCAACAAGCACCGTCCTTCAGATGAGACGTCCTGGCTCTCTGTGGTCATTAAAAATCCCAGGATGTCTTTCGAAAAGAGTAGAGGTGTGACCTCGGCATCCTGGCTAAATTTGCCCATTGTCCTCTGACCATCATGGCCTCCTAACAATCCCCATATCTGCTGATTGGCTTCATCACTCTGTCTCCTCTCCACCAGTAAGCTGGTGTGTGGTGGGCGTTCTGGCGCACTATGGCTGCCGTCACATCATCCAGGTGGATGCTGCACACTGGTGGTGAATGAGGAGATACCCCCTGACTATGTAACGCACTTTGAGTGCCTAGAAAAGCGCTATATAAATGTAATGAATTATCATACTTAAATTTAACAACTACCTTACTAACTGTTAATAGGCAACAAATCAGTAGTTGCATTTATTAAGTTTACTGAGTTTATTAATATCTAGTAAGAATTTGACCTTAAAATGAAGTAGGACCATATATATTTTCTCTTATTTAATCTGAAGAAAATATTTTAATAATCTAACCTAATCTGTCTCTGTTGGGTAGTGGCGAGGAGTCTACTAAAAAAGCAAATGTTTTTAAAGTCTGAAATATTCATGACAGGTGCAGCTCATCCTCCGAGACTCACGCAGACAGACGCGTGTGAAAGCAAGGCCTGCTGGGAAGGCTCCATTTAGCCGATTGTTTGCATTGTTCAGAGAATGAAGTATTGATTCGCTGGCTCTCTCTGTGTGGACAGCAGAGATGCTTGGTTAAAAGCTGCGACCACAGGCACAGGTAATAGACACTGAAAGGAAGAGGCTGGCAAAAATGTAAGCTTGTCTCAATTCCCATCGGTCTCTCATGCCTGATATGTCTGCTGGAGTTCCGGAGTTCCTGTTTACTGAGCGTCTGCTGTCTACATCTGGGCTTGGTTACAGTAAATCATAGGCAGAATTTGAAAAGATGGACCCACAAATCGTTATATAGCACAATAAACTTCCCTTCTACATAGTATGATATACAGTATAGTATAATATATAAAAGCAGTATGTTAAATAGTAGAATTCCCAAATACACAGAATACTGTACATAAACAGTAGGTGAAAAAAAATTTACTCAATACATCAAGATTTAGTCCTGTGTAACCGATGGACACTTAACATCTCATGAAGCCAAGAACCTATACTCATAGAACTATAGAATTTAAAAAACATACTTGCAAAAGTTTGGGGTTGGTAAGTTTTTTTTATGTTTGAAAAGTCTCATGCTAACCTAGGCCTAGATTAAAAATGCACTAATATTGTGAAATATTATTACAATTTAAAATAACAGTTTTCTATTTTTATGTATATATACATAAAATGTAATTTATTATGCAAAGCTGAAATTTCAGCTGTCATTATTCCAGTCCTCAGTGTCACATGATCCTTCAGAAATCATTCTAATTGCTGATTTGATCTGTGCTACTTTTTTCCTGGATTTTTTTATGAACAGAAAGTTAATTTACAGAAGTTAAATTAAATAACTGAAAGAACACATTTAACTAACCAATTCCCAGAACATTTCTGTCGAATAAAAGTCTGAATCCCCAACCCTAAAATCCGATAGGACTGTTGATCCAAATAAATGTCCTACTTGGCAATCAGAACTTACTCTATAAAGTAGACCATGCCCGTCTCCGTATAGGCCATCTCCCAGTTCTTGGGCAGAGGCTCCTGGCTCTCATCATGTGGCAGCGTGTTCCAGTTGCGGAAGTCCATGCTGCTACTGGACTGTGTGTAGCTGGGCACAGCTTTCCTCCACTCCGGTCCCTCCTTGTGTTCTGTGAGTGGAAAGAGCAAAAAGCCAGGGAGACTTTGAGAAAGAGGTGGGGAAAACACACAGGAATGGGGAGTAATACATACTTTAACTCTCTCTAGCACTGCAGAACAAACTTTCCAACCTTCTCCGGAGACGGAGAAAAACAGAAAGAGAGAAACAGAGAGAGAGAAAGGAAGCATACAACAAGAGCCACTGGATTTGCATGCCAGTCTTGATGTTCAGAGAGCTGCTCTCGGGCAGGGCCAGAGCCGGACAACTCTTCCGTGAAGCTGATATGTGTCACATACACAAATGTGTGTCTGTTTGTCTTTGTGCGTATGAGACTGGCAGTCTGAGATACTATAAGAAGGCAACACTCAAAAGTTCAGGTTAAAAGAGACATTGGTCTTTTTTGTTTACTGTTGAGCACGTGTTCTTGTAGCCGACTCTTATGATAAAACATGGTGCTACTGTAGTCACGAGGTTGATTCCCAGGAAACATCACTTGATAAAATGAATATAAAAGATTTGTATATGTATACATAAATATAATTTTACATATAAATCCCTATTCAAATGTTTGGGGATCAGCAAGTTTTTTTTTTTTGTTAATAGTAATTTATACTTTTATTCAGCAAGGATGCTTTAAAGCGATCAAAAATATTTTTATTAATCGGAAAAAAACTTATATTTCAAATAAATGCTGTTCTTTTGATCTTTCTATTCATCAAAGAATTCTGTAAAATAAGTATTATTGTTTCCACAAAAATATTACAGAGCACAACTGTTATCATCGATAAGAAGAAATATTACTTGAGAACCAAATCATCATTTTAGAATGATGTATTAAGGATCAGGTGTGTGTGTGTGTGTGTGTGTGTGTGTGTGTGTTTATGCATGGTTCTTTGTGTACATATAATGGTCGTACAGTAAATGTCTAGAAGAGGTGAGGTGATTGAAGTATATATCATTAAAAGGCTTGATATGATCTTGCTGACATAGTCTTGATTGAAGCCCATTCATCGGAATGATTCTAGTCTGCTGCTGGGACACCAGCATGTGTGGCAGATGAATCAGCACTAGTTGTTCCTCTGCTGTAACCTTGGTGGCACCATTCATGACACAGGCAGAAACCACTCAAAAAAAATATCATAAGAAGCATTTTGTGCTTGTGGCCGAACCGAGAAAGAAGCTGAACTCGACGATACACAGAAGGAAGAATGTGGTAAACATTATTTTTTTAAAAAGGAGTTAAAAAGAAATCATACTTGTGTGTTCACAGAAAATAGCATCATGGGAACAGATGAACACAATGTGTTGCAGATTGAGTGTTGAAAGTTGGACGAGATGTTGTGCTGTGGTGCAACTTAATGGTGAAGGTTTGCTTCCACACAGAGACTATGGAAAAACAACTGGGCCTTTCCACACAGTTATTTTAGTGAGAGACTATAATGAGTGTACATTAAGTAGTGCCATAAGCATGTAAACACAAATATTATAACCCACGAGGCTCACTGCAAAACCAAGACTAGCCATTTTAGTAGTGCGAATTTAATCCACCCACAAACACACTTCTGGGTTGCAAAACCATCTCAGTTTGCACTTGGCAAATTCCGCTAGATGCTGTTGCCATTTGCATCTTGTCCTTACAGTTGTGCCAGAGGGTTTACAAAGCTCTATCCAATCATAATGGAGGACAGCTGTGAGGCATCTTGTCCAACTGAAGATGAACACGGCCAACAAAGCCTCCCTCAGTGCATCCAGAAACCTCTTTTGGCCCTAGTGGTGAAAATAATTCAGATATTCTCCAGTGACCCACTGAAAAATAGCTCATGTTTATTGGTGTTACGTAGATTTTCATTGACTTGAATTTAAAACTTGAAGCCCAAATAAACTCTTTTTGCATTAATCCTAGTAATTCAGTCTGGACTAAGCTATATATTCTGAAGGGGCAAATATCAAAAGGAAGTCAGATATTGCAGGATAGGATATCAGTTCCCATGGTGATCAATCATGCTAGCACAAACAGAACAGTAGTGCTAACTGCAGTGGGCTAACGTGCTGTGAATATAATATTTTTTTGGCAGTTTTCTTCCCCAAGCTCACTATTGCTGCATGTGAATAATCTGAAGGTGTTCACTGTTCCATGTCCCATTGATTTATGGGAAAGAAAACTTCCTGTGCAGCGAACGTCAGTAAATCCTACCTACTTTCAGCATGATGTAGCTCAACCCCAACCGAGCTCCCCAAAAGTCTCCCTAAAAACCCAGACTTAAAAAAAAAATAATACTGTTCCATGAAGTGATTTAAAGAGACATCAATTATCAAGAGCTAGGAATCTCAAAAAAGGAATGCATTTTTAATACTGATCTTATATATTGTGGCTGTTTCTAGGCAATATTGTGGATTTTCAGTATGCTGGAGTTATATGAGAGCTGGGCTATGCATGGCTGCCCTCCATTCCAATGAAATCACAAATTAAATTCACAATTTCTATATTTACGCACACACACACACACACACACACACACACACACACACACACACACACACAAACACACACACACACACACACACACACACACACTACAGTCAAAAAATGTATGGGCTGGTAAGATTTTTAATTGTTTTTGAAAGAAGCCTCTTATTCTCACCAAAAATGTACTTATTTTATTAAACTACAGTAAAACAGAAATACTGTGAAATATTATTTAAATTTTTATTTAGTTTATTCAGCAAAGTTGCCTTTTCAGGAGTCATAACTCCAGTCATCAGTGTCACATGACCCTCCAGAAATCATTCTAATATGCTGATCTGGTGCTTAAGAAACATTTCTTAATATAATACAGTTGAAAAGAATTTTGTTGCTTAATATTTGTGTGGAAATCAAGAAACTTTTCTTTTTACTATTTTATAATGAATAGAAAGTTCAAAAGAACAGCAATTATTTGGATTTTTTTTTGTAACAATGCACAGTAAAAGTCTTAACTGTCAATTTTAATGAGTTCACTGCATCCTTGCTGAATGAAAAAGAGAATTTATTTTTAAAAGTCTGGCCCCAGACTCTGGACAGTAGTTTATCACCTCAACTTAACCTCTAGTGCAGGGGTCATCAACTATATTTGTCAAAGGGCCAGAATTTTTCTCTGCAGACACTGTAAGGGCCAGATACTCGTAATATAAAATACAATTCGAATTGTATCCTAATATGTTATTATTTGATATACTAATTCTAATTCCAAATTTATGTTTTTTTTTACATATTACCTGTACTGCAGCGAGCCACCAGGGGGCGATAGCGATATTTTAGGCTTCATATTTGTGAGGCTGTCAAGCTGTCCATCACTGTCACATGGAGGTCGTAGTTTGTGGAGAACACTAGAACAAAGGCCTTCTGAATATATTTAAATGGCACTCTCAAAGAGCCTTAAGCGAAAAGTTGATTCAGAGAACCGTAGTTTTAATGAAGAATGGACTGATAAGTACGTATTCATATAGTGCCTGTTAGAAATGCTCTACTTGCGTGCCTCATTTGCTTTTTTTCTCGTTAGATTTAAAAATAAATAAATATGGAACTGGACCCGAAAATTCGTTCGGTGGGTTGGTATTCGATTTGAAAATTTGACATTCGAATATTATTATTTTATTTTATTTTATTTTTTTGCACGTCTGGAACCCCCCGCAAAACGGTTCTCATTCTCCGGCGACACACTGGCTGTGTGAGCATCTCAGTTGCGTGGCGTGTCCGTTTTTTATTTCGGCTCCCATTTAACAGGTTGGAGTTTGCACACTGAGACACGCATCTCAGCGCTCGAGCCACGCGGAAAACGCGTGCATGCTAGAAATAGAACCGACGCGTGTTCCAGCAACGGGAGTGTTCTCTGGCTAGAGCGCAGAACAGCGGAGTTTGTATGGACCGAAGTGCATGTCTGAGCTTGTGTTTTGTTGCTTTGACATTGTGGAAAATAGAATAATAGAAACAAAATGTATTAGCATTTTTACCCGTTATCATTTATCAGATAAATAATAACGGGTAAAAATGCTAATACATTTAAATTAAAGAAAAAACGAAATTTAAATAAGAATAAACGAATTTTAAATAAAGAAAAAACGACATTTAAAAAAAGAAAAAAAGAAATTTAAATAAAGAAAAAACGAAATTATTTCAGAACGGGAAAAGCTCCATCATATCAACTGTCTGGAAATGCTGGCAGTGGAGAACGCGCTGATGCGCTTTTGTCCCCAAATCAAGGATCACCACGTCTTAGTCCGTTCGGGCAACATGTCTGTGGTGTCCTACATAAATCGCCAGGGCGGTCTCGGGTCCTGAAACCTGTACAGGCTAGCGGAACGCCTCCTGGTTTGGGCTCAGCGCAACGTGCGTTCGCTGAGGGCAGTGCATGTGCCTGGGCTACAGAATCTGGGTCCAGACAGGCTGTCCAGAAGCAATGTTCCTACGGGCGAATGGTCTCTACACCCGCAAACAGTCCGGCTGTTGTGGGAGAGATTTGGCAGGGCGGAGGTGGACCTCTTCGCGTCCCACGAAAACGCTCACTGCCCTGCTTTCTTTTCCAAGAACGAAAGCGCGCTGTCACGGGAATGGCCGTGCTGCCCGCTTTATGCTTTCCCTCCCGTCTCCCTCCTTCCGCAGGTGATAGAACGGGTGAGAGAAACGAGATGTTCAATACTGCTTGTAGCACCTCTTTGGAAGAACCAACCATGGTTCCCAGATTTGATGCAGTTAGCAGATGTCGCCCCGTGGCTGGTACCGTTGAGGAGGGACCTCCTCTCGCAGGCCAGGGGCTCGATTTGGCACCCTCAACCGGAGTTGTGGTCCCTCCATGTGT
This sequence comes from Carassius carassius, assembly GCF_963082965.1. Lineage (NCBI taxonomy): Eukaryota > Metazoa > Chordata > Actinopteri > Cypriniformes > Cyprinidae > Carassius > Carassius carassius. The sequence continues at coordinate 16,527,707 of NC_081800.1, forward strand.
GGGCGCTCAACGGTTACCCGCTGATCTCGCAGTGGGAGTGCTAAATACCATCACTCAGGCTAGAGCTCCGTCGACACGACGTCTGTATGCCTCGAAGTGGTCGGTGTTCTCCAGCTGGTGCACAGCTCGAGGTTATTCACCCCTTAGTTGTGAGGTGACGGAGGTCCTCTCCTTCCTACAGGAGCTGTTGGATAAGGGCAGAGCCCCATCCACGCTCAAAGTTTATGTGGCGGCCATCGCGGCGTTTTCTGAAACGGCGCTCGGTCAGTCAATAGGAAGGAATGATTTAGTCATCCAGTTCCTCAGAGGAGCTAGGAGGCTGAATCCTCCCAGACCTCCGTCAATCCCTATGTGGGACCTCGCGGCGGTTTTGGAGGCCTTGAAGGGTCCCCCTTTTGAGCCTATCCAATCGGTTAGCCTTCAGCATCTGTCGTTCAAGACAGTATTCTTGTTGGCTCTCGCTTCGGTGAAGCGTGTGGGTGATTTGCACGCACTCTCGGTGAGCAAGTCGTGCTTGGAGTTTGGGCCCAATGACTCAAGGGTCATACTCAAACCTAGGCACGGTTATGTGCCGAAATCCCTCAACACACCGTTTCGGGCTCAGGTTATTGCCCTGTCTGCCCTGCCGGTGTCAGGAGAGGATAGAGACTCGAGTCTTCTTTGCCCTGTCAGGGTTTTAAAAGCTTATGTGTCTCGCTCTGCTGCCTTTCGGCAGACGGAGCAGCTGTTTGTCTCGTTCGGTGGACGTTCCAAGGGAATGGCTGTTTCGAGACGATCCAGATGGATAGTTGACGCCATAGCGTTAGCTTACGCTTCCAGGGGCCTTCAGTGCCCGTTGGCCGTCAGAGCACACTCCACAAGAGGCGTCGCCTCGTCGTGGGCGTGGTCTACTGGGATCTCCTTGCAGGATATATGTATGGCGGCAGGTTGGGCCTCGCCGTCTACATTCATCAGGTTCTATAACCTGGAGGTTCCCGCCTTGCAAGCAAGGCTGCTGTCGGTATAGTCGAATCAGGGCCCTGAGGGGAATTCTGAGTTCACGAGCGCTATGCGCTGCCGACTGTTATATGGGCAGTATTGCGTAAGACCCGCATTGCCACATTGGTCAGGCCTTGCCTCGGCTGTGTGATGTAATATTGCCGCATCTACGGATGCTGCTAGATATGGGACGGAGGGCTTTCCCCCTTTTCTGTCCTGGACTCTCTGTGAGTCCCTCAGGTGACTGTGCACTGTAAATCCTGGGCGTTGCTTCAGGTTTATTGGTGTAATCCCTGCGCGCACGGCGTTTTACATTGGGTTCCCGTAGCGTCTTATCTAAGACTCAGTACGAGAGAGCTCTCGTAAGAGAACGTACTCGGTTACTAAACGTAACCTCGGTTCTCTCTAGAAGAACGAACGAGTACTGCGTTCTCTGCCGTGCGTACGATTCACTCTGGTTCGCTTCGGCGATGAAATAAATCAGGTGAGTCAGCCTTTTCGAGCTCCTTTTATAGGTTGGGCCACACTCGTTTCGGCGGGAAGTGGCAAGAAGGTCTTATTGGTCTGATGTTGCATCAGCCTGCGCTCGATAGGCTGTGCAGTTGCCGCAGAACAAGCCAATGAGCGAACGAGCCGTCTCGCCTATGGCTGTGTACTGCTGCAAATGCGCTTTACAAAAATACAAAATTAAGGATAATTTTTTGCTTCAGCATTTCGTGAAAAGAGACTTTTCCCGTATCGTCTTAGCTAAGACGCAGTACTCGTTCGCTCTTCTAGAGAGAACAGAGGTTACGTTTAGTAACCGAGTACGTTTCAACAGCAACAACATAAACAAACGTTACTGCGCATGCGCGCTTTTGTGGACCTAACTTAACTTCCGGTAGACTTCCAAATAGAATCAATAACAACAGCCAAGTCCCTCTAGAGTAGATATTTTTTGATAACAAACAAAATATGTTTGTTGCGTGGATCAGGCGGACTTAATGGAAATGCAAATTCATTCTTTGCCAGCAGGAGATGTTTTAAAGCATAGACATAAAGCACAAGAGATAGAGGTTTTCCCAGTAACAGCTGTAAACAAAGCAGAGCTGGTACGCACACACGCTGCTTTATCAGGCATATAACATGCAAGTATTCCTTCAGAAATACAGCGATATAAAAACACCTGTGCCTCATTTTGAAATTTAAACATATAAATGTAAGGAATTATTATTATTAAACGTGCAGTACGTAACGTTACTCATGTTTATTCAACAAAGCCTTTTTTGAAAATCGATCAGTTTTAAAATTGTGGTGAGTCTCCAAAAATAAATAAATGTATGGGAAACACATCCACCTGAGCCCAACTTCAGTCTAATCACCTTGACATTAACTGCGTTTGAAGAAGGCACTGCAGCCAGACCGATATACACAACACAGACCGGAAGATAACTTAGGTCCAGGCGCGTGCGCCCGATGAAACCGTCTATAAAGGCTCAAAAACTCAAAGAATGGCTCTAGCATCAAAATCACGTTTGATTCTGATTTATACAGTGTATACTGATTAAAAATAAAAATAAACGTAAAAACAAAAAAATGTCACATTGAAATCCGAAAAACCCCTCATAGCAATACACTTTGTGTCTGATTCAAATTGGTACACTTCTAGAGTTTTTGTGAATCTTACTGACTGAATCTAAGAACCATTAGTTTATTATATTGTTTTGCAAATCAGACACCACCACTCGAGCTCTGCTTGTTTTTGTACACAGCAGAACAGACAGATGCTGAATAACTGTGCAATGAATAAAGAAATGATAAAAGTAACACCAAATCATGAGATGAAATTGGACAACAATTTTATATGGACACACACAAAATCACCAATGCCAATTCAATTTTAAATTGCTGTCCATTTTTGTTTACTTAATGTCTATGCATTTAAAACCATTATATTACAGTTTCTAAAGGGCAAGCTTTACTGACCAGTTTATCCTGACGCAATCAACTGGCAATACACAATACACTAATCGCACCATCCTTTAGCACCACAGTGCTCTACAGTTCTATACCCTCTATATAACTGACTGCACATCCAAGAAGCCCTCTTGTAAAGCTCTTCATATTGCTCTCACAAGGGAACAATCAAATCTACTCATAACAACTTCAGCTCTATTGACAGCATCTGTGCCCTTCTGTCAATTATCACAGAAAATAAAGTCACTCAGCTTGCAAAAATAAAGTAAAAACACATTTACAGTAATACACTTACAATGAAAGCATAGCAGGCGAGCTGCCAAGACAGTGAATTACACGGTTAGTGAAACTTTGAAAGTAGCATGCCAAACTCTAAGCTAGTGATAATATTTAGTAGTACTAAACTGTAAATACTCTTCTGAAAAAGTAGTTAGCTACACATATAAAAATACATAAAATCTGAATTAAATCTAATAGTTGAACACATAATGAACAAGTATCATGAAGTATCAGTTATTAGTCTAGTATCATTCTACTGAACAACAGTTAGTAGCTTAGCTAACAGTAATTACCTAATCACTTACTGATAGTGTCTTTGCAAATTTATATCCATTTATTTTCTATTGAGTTACATTTGTGCAGTATTGATTTTTTTAATTGTCAGCCATTAATAATGTATACTAGGCCAAATATGCAGTATATCACAATTCAGAAACTTTAAGAACCTATATCAGTTTACTCAGTCTCACCTGTTAGCCCATTGACCATGGGTGGCCTCTCATCCTCCTCCTCTTCCTCAGGAGCTGCGCTGTCCTTTCTATCCATTTTGCTGACAGACGTGGTGCGTTTGCGCTGGACCTCGGCGTCAAACTCCTCGTCAAACAGAACCTGGTCCACCAGGTCGGGCTGCACTGGACTGGGCTCTGCAGGTGGCTTTGGAGTGCCATAGTAATTACCTATGAAAAAAGCAAGTATACTGTAAAAAGAAAAAAGGCAACTTTTCACATTCTTTACTAATTTTGAGGGAAAATGCTTTTGAAATTAAACAAATATTCCACTTGAGGAAAAGTGTAAACTCAGAATTGCAAGATACAAACTCGAAATTTTGAGTTTATATCTCACAGTTGTTGACTTTTGTTGCGAGATGTTTATCTGTAATTCCAAGTTTAAACATGCAATTGTGAAATAAAAAGTCGCAATTTCCTTTTTTTCTTTTTCAGGACGGAAGCAGAAAAAAATAACTGCAAGATATTTGTTAAATGTAAAATAAATATAAAATAAAAATAAATAAAATGAAAATAAAAAAGGGTTGTGATGTTTTATTTTTAATGTGTTTTTTTATAGCATTTTAATTAATACTTATGTTAATTAAATTAAATTTACATGCTTTCAAGACTTAATTGGAGCCCACTGGAAGTTGGCTGAGGGCCCCGGCTCCCTGTTTAAGAACCACTGTGCTTGGCCATAGTTGGAGGTAGTTCTACCATAATTTCCCAAACTTATTTCATATTAAGTCTTTAGAAGTTTTGATTTGTCTGCTCCTTTAGTGCTGCATTTTTGAGGTTTGGTCGGTCGCTGATCTTGCAGAAAAGAAACTGTAACTACAACGAATTTGCAATATATCCTGCTACCTGACGCTTTTCAGTAAGGCTATACGTCTTGTTTGTTGTTTGTCTACACAGCAGCTCGACTACCTCCAGTGCTCCTCTGGAGCAAGACGCAGCACTCAGGCACTTTATTGTTATTTACTGGCAACAGTCTCACTCTCCACTAGAGATTAAGACTAGCTGTGTGCCGGCTTCTACTTCTTAGAGATGCAGGAGGTCTATCTCATAAGCTTTACTGTCCTGTCTCATCTGGATAAACTTCTTGGGGTAAGAATGGTGTCAGTACAACGTATGGAAAACTACACTTGCTGACCTACTTTTGGACAATTCACAAAAACATTGGCTGCAAAACTAAAAGGGAGGACATGACGATAACGAATGATATTGATTCATTTGTGACCTTTTTGAGATTTAGGATTTTTGTTTTCATAATCTACTTCATTTTACAAGTGCTGTCACATTATAGACATGTAGGACGTGAAATTGAAGAAAAGAGTTATTGCTTTAAATGTAGCGTGGATCATTTTAACCCCCTTCATAAAAGCACTGGTCGACCGCAACCTTAAGCGCAGAACTCTGAAGAATTAATTGAGCTTATTTACACTCTTGTTTGACATGTTGCATCATTAGTCGTCACAAAAATAACTGGAACACAAAAATAAATATGGGTTTAAACAACTCCGCACACAGAGTTTGTCTTAATGTATTCCTAAAAGTAATTGTTCATTTGAATGAATTACATCTTTACTGCATTAATACTTCACCTGCAGCTGTGTGCGTTGATATTACAGAGAATGCCTAACGATTAATTTGTCTATGCAGACCTAATAATTACGGTATTAACTTTATAGAGACAATAAGGGAATGAGAAACTTCACATTAAATAATGAATTTGAAAAATAAATATCTATATACAGTGGGGTTCAAAAGTCCAACAATTAAGATGCTTATTATTTTTGCATTTTTTCCCTCCTCATTTAAAACTTTTTTTTTTAACTGATGTTTAAAAAGTACATAATTTGATCAATTATTATTAATATATAGAATTTAGATTTTTTTTATATTTTGAAAGAAATGCTCACGTATCTGAAATGCCTACACACATACATTTTTTTTTAAATAAGTACTTTTTTTTTTTTTTTTAGCAAGAATGCATTAAATCTATCAAAAGTGATGGTAAAGTCATTTATAATGTTACAAAACTTTTAAATTATTTTCACATTTTTTTGTTTCACATAAATGTTATTCTTTTCAATTTTCTATTCATGAAATAATCCAGATTTTAAAAAAATACATTTAATGCATGCTTGCTACATATTTATATATTTATTTAAAAAGTTTTAACTCTTTCCACAAATATATACTGTATATATTCAAAACTCTAAAAGTTCCCATTTATTTCAAGATTAATTTTTAAGTTTAAATCACAGATCTTCAATATGGGCTCAGACTTCTGGACCCCACCGTACCTAATGGACACGTTATCGTTGCCACCTCAACCATAATAACTATCCCCCAATCACTTGCTGTAGACTTCACGTGGCTGCACAGCAGATGGACAGTGCTTTAACAGAAGTGTGCACTGTCAACAGCCATTATCATTTCCATCAACAGGCGCTTAGCCCAAGGCCATGTATGAAATCAACCTGCTTACTCCAAACAGTTCAGCTGAGTGTCCTCTCCAAATTTTATAAATGCATAGAAATGTATGTGACTGAAATAACTGATTGCCAAAACGGTAAAGTGCTTTAACAAACGCACTTATGCAAAATCACTCTCATCTAATGCTGTAAACTATATAGGGAACCTTATTACTGACACATTACTATAATATTAAAGGCTAGCAACGGAATTCAATTGCTATTTATTATAATCAACACGCAAATACAATAAAACTATTCTATGTAAACTGTACAAAAGGCAGTTTTCTGCCAAGATTCTTTTTGTGAACATATACAACTTTAAAACATCTTTTCTAAGAATAGTTTTAAATGTATTTATTGAAATGATATCATCGTTTGGCAGACTGCATTTCTTTTTTTGCTAAATACTAATTCTTTAGAAATACCAGGAAGCCGAATAAGCTTGCTTTAATATTCTCACCCTACAGTTCCCCCTAATACAGTAAGGCACCATAAGAAGTGTTTTTCAGGAAATGTATTGATTATACCTGAGCACGCAGCACAGCTGAAAAGTGTGATCAAATCGTAGCCATCATCATGCCATGTCACAGCCCCTGGTGAACAGCGGCCACAGCATGATGGATCGCTCATAAACGGCGCACTGCGTCATCCTTCATTAACGGACATAAGAAAACACAGCAAAGAGGAGGGAGGTTCGACCACTGGAGTCTGTGATGACATTTGTTAGCATTAATCTGTGGGAGACGGCCAGGCGCTGTCAGAGGAATGACGATGATTTGAAACCATCTTCCTTTCACCACTGCACACTGAATGGCATACAGGAGGAAAAGAGACACGCTGATAGCAGGTAGTTATTTAACATTTGAGTGTTTCATGTCAAATAAATAACACCATGCCGGCTCCCGCGCCCCCGATGAACTGATGGCGGACGACAATTCACCCATGACGATCAACGAGCGCAACAAATACACACTTGCCACTGAAATTTTCCCTGAATGATGTTTACTCTCTCACACACACTCACCCACACAAGCACATACAGCCTCACACCCATAAACCTAAATGAAAAGCGAGATGACTCATCTATGAACTTTACCCACTCGGGCCAAGCTGCAGTGCAATTTAAACATCAACCAAAATCATTTAAACATGATGCACCAAAAATACCTGCAATTAAGTCAGCATCTGCTAAGATGCTTTTTTTTTTTTTTTGCAACAGTTTAGTATCTTTTCTTTGACTAGAATTGGTCTAAGTGACCAAGTGTGCACTAACGCAAGAACCCCCAAAAATAAGCTTGATGCTTTGGTTTGTAGTCAGTGTTCAATTTGACAATGTAATAAGCTGAAGGAAAAGTTTGTCTCATTTGGGAAAAGCACTTCAAAGCCTTGAGTTTCTTCATGTGGGACACTGAGCAGACTGCCGAAGTATGGACAGATGGAAAACCTTATCGCCCAAAGCCTTTTGGATCCTATTGCAGGATGTTGGGGATCTTGATGTGGGCAGTGGGGATGCTGTTGTTCAATGCTCTTAATTCTGCATCTACACAAACAGAAGAGGGCTCTTGCACTCATTCAGAGATAAGAAGGGCTCTCAAGCTGTTCTGTGGACATCATTAATGATAAAACTCATCACCCAGAGGGCTATAGCAAACTTCCAAAGGGTCCTCAAGAAGACTTAAGAAGACTGATAAAATTGCACAAAACAAGCATTAAAACAAAGGTTACATTTGTTCACCACATTAGTTTACATCAACTAACACCAAATACTAAATAAAGCATTTAGTTAAAGTTAATTTCAAGATTTACTAATAGAGTATTGAAATCAAAAGTTTCATCTGATAATATTTTATGGACCTGAGCTAACATGAACAAACAATGAACAGTTGTAGTTTTTTTTAACAAGGTTGAATAAATATTGTAACAAATGTACTGTTCAGTGTTAGTTTGTGTTAGTTGATGCATTAACTAATATTAACAAACAGGATCTTATCATAACAGCCAAAACAACTAAAAAGCTAAATATTTACAAATGTCTTTGTTAATAAGTATATATAGCAAAAACAGTAATATTGTGACATAATTTTAAATCTTTTTCAAAATGTTTATAACTGTTCCTTTGAAATACATATTTGTGTAACGTTATAAATAATTTTTTATCAGTTTAATACATTCTTCTTAAATAAAAGTATTAAGAAAAAAAATCTTGTTGACTGGCAACTGTTGATGCCCCCAACTGTTTGATGTCATTTTCTTCTTTGAAGAACCAGGGTTCCCAATATCGTTTTTTTTTCTCGACCTGAAAAAGTCATGTAAATCACATTCAAAATATTGTAACTCCATGAGCATTTTTAGAACGAATAATGCCAAGCTCGGAAAAAAACTATTCCTCCCAAAAATCCTTATCCAGCAAATCATGAACAACTGGAAAGTCAAAGTAAAAAAAAAAAGGTTGAGAACCACTGATCTAAATGATCCCACCAAGAACATGGCAGAGAGAAAGGGTGATTGCCGTAACTGTCGTCATCGCTCACTTCTCATGGAATTGTGGGTGGACGTGTTCTGGTTTATAAACATTGTCTACCTGTGTCACTCTGAGGTGGCAATCCTTCAATACTTGACATTGAAGCAATCATTAGAAAAGCAAGGACACATGCAGGAGACTTCCCTCAAGGGATTCAAATGCAAGTTCTCATTATTTTAAACAATGTTGTAAGACGACGACCCAGTGAAGCATTTAAACAGGACACTGAGAGCTTATGCCTTAAAACTTAGGCATAACCAGTTACCATTGATTACATCATGCCCCGGGCATGTTGAAAAACTGGTCAATTATTTCCATGTGCTGAAAACAGCAAAACTCAACTCTGGAGAACACATAAAATCACTCTCTATTGCATACAGAAGCATTATCTTTAGCTTAGAGCTTGTTCTGAATTTATACATGCCTACAAGTCTTGTGATTGCCATTGCAAAGGACATAAAAAAGCCTGAACATGGACTTCCTGTTTCAAACACTACAAGAACAAACCAGGACAGAATCTTTTCCTCTAGTTTAAAGGAAATGGAGTCGAACACACTATAATCTGTTAATCTTAACCAACAGCGAACAGTAACACACATCAGGATGAAACCATAAAAAGATGTTTTCACAGAAGAAGAGAGACAATCACAAAAAATAAAATTTTAAGAAATGTTTATGGTCAAAGTCATGTCCCTCACTATAAGGGGTGTTTCTTTCCGAGACCCCAAAGAGAGATGTAATGTAATATATGTTTTTAATATATTTTATTTTTTTAGAAACTAGAAACTCGTTTATTGAAAATGAATCAATTGCAACACTAAAAACAGAAATTTCTGACTAATTATATTCGTCCTTTTTTTTTCAACAGTAGTCTATATTTCTTTAATATATAATTACATATATATTTAAGTACAAAAAAGACCGACAAATGAATAAATTGCCCCATAGGTAAATAGGAAACGTATTCTGAACAAAACAGCAAACAAGTCCACTATTCTAAAAACATTTATAGGCTCAATAAATCATGCAAGTTTCAGGCATCAAATCCTTGTGCAGCATGTACTGACTTTCTTGTCAGATGTCATAGGAAGACAAGAAATCACTAACCAGAATTGGTGAGTGTGAAATTATCCTTCAAGCTAAAATCCCAAGAGACAAGATTTTTCATGTAGATGGAAAGGCCCCAGTAAAAGTCACCCACTGTGATCTCTACACCCTGGAAACTACAACGCGATCTTCCCATTGAAAAAAGGGCACTTGGTGACTCATCGAAGGATCATTAACCAAACCCACCTCCTTCCCACATGGCCAAAGGCTAGGACTTTGTCAGGCATTTACTGGTTTTATCAGTGAGGAACTCATTGGCTTTGAGGCTGTGAAATTAATAACTTAGACCTGGAGATCCTTTAGGCATGTTACAGAGACGGTATGAATCACACAAGGTGAACGCCCTCAGCTCTGAACTATTTCAAGTCAGCAGAGGAGGTATCTGCCAAATAAAAGAGTGTGCAGTACAAACATTCAGCACACGTGTCTGCCTTAATTAACATAAAAACACGGTGATTCAGCAACCGATGCTGCAACTACACAGTAATGTAGCCCACATGAATTTCTGCTATGGCAATCTACAGAATTTGAAAGCAATACTTTAAAAGTGATGGAGACTAATGTTCAACATAAACTGAGATGACCTAGTTACAGAGTCTTGTAATTCCACTTTCTTCTTTTTTTTTATCTGAAATTAATTCAGCTTGAAAGCTATACAGGCTTCATCCAAACTTTGTTGTGTAGTTAATTTTTTGCCTTAAATGAATAGCTCACACCGAAATTAATATATTGTCATTGTTTATTTACCCTCTCTTCAATTCAAACCTGCACTGCTTTCTTTATTCTGTGAAACACAATAGAAAATATTTCCCTTTGAACTATTTTTGTTTGCTCAATGAAGGTCAGTGGGGTCCAAAACAACAGAGGACGCCACTGACTTCCACTGTATACAGACAAAAGCAATTCTTATTTTGTGTTCCAACGAAAAAAGAAAATAATATTGGCTTGGAAGGACATGGGGGTGAGTAAATGATGACTAGTCATTGAATATTCATTTTTGGGTGAAATATAACTAAGGGACATTCCTGACCAGTTGGTCGCTGGTAGGCTTATTAGTCCAACCTCTGAATCCAACAAGTAAACTTCACTGTCTGCACTCCCATTGGTAGTTACTACATTGAGTCATCCCTTATTTACATAAAGTTCAGTTTAGTAGCTCCTGCATACTGAATTTGTCTTATACAACTTATCCTTTACACTGTTGTGTCTGGTTATTTGTTGATTCTCATGCACAGCAAGTTACAGAATGCATTACCCTTTCTCACATCTATGCATCTTGCAAACACTAGTAATTCCTTCTACAAACATATCTCATTTAGATTGTGTTCTCAACAAGTATCTGTATACCATGCCCACAAGAAATGATACTTGACTCTCAGAGCTCCTACACAGGGTTTCATACCATCATATGTTCCACTCTCCAGTAGCAGACCACTCTCCTCCAGCACACGAAACTCCCCCACGCTGATGAAATTATAGTCCACTCCTGGAACCTCCCCTTCACGAGGCTGCCTCGTGGTACCTGCCAAAGGCACACACAACGATGAGTAAAAATAATTCTTCAACTATGTACATATTTTTACATTTTAGTTACAGGAAGGTGACACTGAAACTTATCTCAAATACATTTTATGTATAGATTTTACTGTTTGCCTTTCTACTGAAATCTCCCCACACTTGCTAATTTAAACATGAAAATATATTAAAGTTGTGATAAAATGGAAACAGCGCCAGAACTTTTTTTCTGTATTGTGATGCACATCTGAGCATGGGCATTTGATTAAAAAAAATAAAATAAAAAGTTAAACATTCACAACAAACAAAACAACTCCCAACTGCATTCAATTGTTAAGATAAATATAAAGGATTATGAAATCAGACATTTTCTTTACATTATTTTGAGTGTTGATCTCTGACCTCACTGTTTCTCAAAAGCTCTCTGCAAACACTCTCGTTGAACAAAAGACAAAATGGCTCACTTTTGAGAGCCTTTATCGTTGTCCTCTCTACAAGAAAGAACACAATGATTCATCTGCATCCAGATATTCTGCTGTAGTGTCTTTTTTTGATCGTTAGTTCACACTTTGCTTGCTGCATCACTAAAATTTGTCAAACTTGAGAGTGACACAGCAGCTACTGTGGGGCGAGAGCCCAGGTGCCAGTTTCTGTGCTGGAGGAGGATAAACAAACAATTAGCTCTGCAGTTTGCACAGGCTACACGGAACACTGCCAGCTGCTTAAGCACCTTACCATCCACCCCAGCAGGATGCTGCACAACCCGGCACTCCACAGAACATCACAAAGAAAATACTGACCCAACTTGGCCCTCTCCTAAAACAATTCTTGCACTTCAAAGACTGCTTTAAAGAACCAAATCTTTCTTAAAATGGAAGTTAGTGCTAGTGTTTCACATATGAATTCTGAATGCAAAGGTACAAACCCGATTCCAAAAAAGTTGGGACACTGTAAAAATTGTGAGTAAAAAAGGAATGAAATAATGTACAAATCTCTTAAACTTATATTTTATTCACAATGGAATATAGATAACATATCAAATGTTGAAACTGAGACAATTTGAAATGTCATGCCAAATATTGGCTCAATTTGGATTTCATGAGAGCTACACATTCCAAAAAAGTTGGGACTGGTTGCAATAAGAGGCCGGAAAAGTTAAATGTACATTTAAGGAACAGCTGGAGGACCAATTTGCAACTAATTAGGTCAATTGGCAACATAATTGGGTATAAAAGAGCCTCTCAGAGTGGCAGTGTCTCTCAGAAGTCAAGAAGAGCAGAGGATCACCAATTCCCCCAATGCTGCGGCGAAAATTAGTGGCGCAATATCAGAAATAAGTTTCTCAGAGAAAAATTGCAAAGAGTTTGAAGTTATCATCATCTACAGTTTATAATATCTTTCATATCTTTCTTGCCCTTAGACGGCACTGCATCACATACAGGAATGCTACTGTACTGGAAATCACAACATGGGCTCAGGAATACTTCCAGAAAACATTGTCGGTGAACACAATCCACCGTGCCATTCGCTGTTGCCAGCTAAAACTCTAGGTCAAAAAGAAGCCATATCTAAACATGATTCAGAAGCATAGGCATTTTCTCTGGGCCAAGGCTCATTTAAAATGGTCTGTGGCAAAGTGGAAAACTGTTCGGTTGTCAGATGAATCAAAATTTGAAGTTCTTTTTGGAAAACTAAGACGCCATGCGATCTGGACTAAAGAGGACAAGAACAACTCAAGTTGTTATCAGCGCTCAGTTCAGAAGCCTGCATCTCTGATGGTAATGGGTTGGATGAGTGCGTGTGGCATGGGTAGCTTACACATCTGGAAAGGCACCCTCAATGCTGAAAGTTATATCCAAGTTCTAGAACAACATATGCTCCCATCCAGACATTGTCTCTTTCAGGGAAGACCTTGCATTTTCCAACATGACAAAGCCAGGCCAGACCACATACTGCATCAATTACAACATCATGGCTGCGTAGAAGAAGGATCTGGGTACTGAAATGTCCAGCCTGCAGTCCAGATCTTTCACCCATAGTAAACATTTGGCGCATCATAAAGAGGAAGATGTGACAAAGAAGACCTAAGACAGTTGAGTAACTAGAAGCCTGTATTAGACAAGAATGGGACAGCATTCCTATTCCTAAACTTGAGCAACTTGTAAGTCCCCAGACGTTTGCAGACTGTTATAAAAAAAAAGAGGGGATGCCACACAGTGGTAAACATGGCCTTGTCCCAACTTTTTTGAGATTTGTTGATGCCATGAAATTTAAAATCAACTTATTTTTCCCTTAAAATGATACATTTTCTCAGTTTAAACATTTGATATGTCATCTATGTTGTATTCTGAATAAAATATTGAAATTTTAAACTTTGAAACACCATTGCATTCTATTTTTATTCACGATTTGTACAGTGTCCCAACTTTTTTGTAATCGGGTTTGTATTTTTATATTATATAGAAGACTAATACTGGCAATACAGGATGAAGTGTTTGTTTTGTGACATTAAAGGAATGATGAATTCTATTTAAACTTCACTATGTACTCATCATCAGCTGTGAGACCCCTTAACAAGCTCTGGAAAAGTTTAAACTCTTAAAATTGCACAAGTGTTAAAAAAAAGCAATCCTTTAATATTGACTACCTAGGACACATTTTTATTTCTGCACTCATTATATATATATATATATATATATATATATATATATATATATATATACACAGGGGTGCACATAATTTTTTCAGCCTGGTTCTCATAAGAGAACCTGGAGCTTTGGTTTGGTCCTCACACTGCATATAGCGTGACCCATTAAATAGAACTATAAAAAATTATTAATAATAGTTATAATATTATTGCACTTTATTTAGTTTTTAAAATAATAGTAAATAAACAAAATAATAGTGTGTTAATATTATTAAAAATAAAAGGCAGACTTCGTATTAAATACAAATACATTTATTTTATAGTAAACTTAAAAATAAAATGCTAATATTTACTACTACTTTCTTTGTTTGCCTCTTTAAGAAGGATCGCTTTATGTATTCCACAATTTTAAGTCGCTTTGGAAAAAAACGTTTAAAAATAAATAAATAAAAGCATTTTCATCATATTCAAACTTAAAATCAGAAGGCTTTTATTTTGGCAGGTTGCCGGCATGTAAGTATACGCGCTTCCGGATTTAGCGCTGCTGCTAATTGAAGAGCGTCAGTGGATGAATGTCACAGTTTTGCATTGTGCCTTGAAAACGACATGGCATAGCCAGATTTATGCTTTCAGGTTGAAAATAAAACTTATATAGTACAGTTTGTGATCTAAAATGGTAATTGTGTATTAACACCTGTCAACACCGGTCGGTAAGCAAATAAGCTTTCAGAACATATTTATATAATGCATTTTTTATTTTGGTCGCGCATGCGGACCACTTATGTGCACCCCTGTATATATATATATATATACACACACTAAGTAGACAGCCTAAAGGCCCTTTTTACCGCCACGGCGTCTGTAAAGTGCATTTGCAGCTTTTGACCGCTGAGTGCCGCTTTAAACACAAGTTATCAAACAAGCGCATCGCAGCACATTTTCGCAAATAGACGTCAGTTTTGCCTTGCTGATGCGTTACATTTGACGGCTTCAGTCACGGAAAATGAAAGAAAAAGACTATAGTTAAAATATTTAATATGTAATATTCACAGATGAAAGTTTGGTACTTATGAAGTTATGTGCATTTATTAGAACGAATTCAAGCAGGATAAATGTCAAGCCTGTGCCTGAGTCTGTGCTTATATTTTCTCTAAGCTACATGGTATTATTTTATTTTAGATATTAGGCATATTTTAAAATATTAGGCATATTTTAGATTTGATCAGTTAAAAGGTGTGCAGTATTATTTATATTATATGAATTATGTGTTATATTATTCAAAAGAAATTGTGCTTTACTTTGCATCGGAGCATTAAAAGTGGTAGCCTATTTTAAGGGGGTAGGCTACATGGATTAATATGCAATGTCAATATTTTCATATGTTATGCCTATATTTTAATTTATATTTTAAAATTTATTTAATAAAACAACATGCATTTTTGCTATTCGTTACCTGTCCTTTATTTTGACAGATAACTTCTTAGGAAAAAGACATTTGTCTGTAAACTGATTAAGAAATTGTTGCATGTTTAAACGTGAAGCGCTGTATAATTTCGTTCACATTAATTATGCCTAATTAGCCTAAAACAAGAAACGAATAAATTAAACCTGCACGATTTACAAATAACTCACAGGACACAAAGGTCATTTCACATACATTGTATTTTATTTAGTTGACCATACAGAAGTATAGTTTTGGGAGCGCTCACCATTAGTTACTTTTGTCATTTTGTTTGTGTAATTATTTGTTTCTGAGCTTACCAGTGTTGGATTCCACACCCGGGAGAGATCCAGGAAGTTGGCTGGCTTAAAGGGGTGGCGGTTGGAGCAGGAGCAGTTTTATAGGGGAGGTGGCCTAATTGGACACTACCATTGTTTATGTCCTGGGGGGATAGCTCGTTCTCTGCTTAGATATTCCGGGGTTTGGATTTATATTATATTGAGTACTTTTGTTGAATTAAGATTAATTAAATGTTTATTACTTTTGGAATAAGTTTTATGCAGATTTTGCTGTTATTTGTAGCTTGTGTAGTAGTGTTGTTGTTGTTAGTCTTCCCCTGTGTGTTAAAATTGGTCTGATCAGCCAATATATAAGTCCCCGTTGTTTCTTTGTAAGAGTTAGTTGTATTTTTTGTTTAGAGCTTTAGTTACTGTTTGTTTATTTGACTTTTGTTTTTGGGCCCAAACCTTTATTTTCACTTTGTTGTCATGATTTTTGGGAAATAAAAATCCTTATTTTTTAACTTCCCTTGCGACTCCTCTTGCTTAACTGCTTGGTCCCTGACAGGATTAATAAACCGTCCTCACGATTAAACTCAAGTTTTCTCATTATAATCAACAAAATGCACACGGTGTAAAAAAGAGCTTCATTAACTGACAACATAAGTGATTTTAAAGGGAGCCTTCTTTACTTGCTTTTAGTGCTGGGCGATAGCATATGGCCTAAAAAAAAAAAAAATCAGATTTATGATTTAAATCGATTTTAAAATCAATATTCAAATGACAAAGAAATTTTTCAAAACAAGTTTTAATATAGTTATAAACTTGTAACTGAGACAAGATAAAAAACTTGCTAAAGCGATTGCGTGTGAATGTGCTTTATCTGTTTAAATCATGCTTTAACCCGAAAATAATCAGTAAAAGAAACAGACAAACTCATATAGCCTTTAACATCCCTCTCGACTATTGCAGTCATTATAACCTGATCAAGCCATAGCTAAATATGTTTAACATTAATTCTTGCTGAATATGCAGTTATATTACGGGCTGTTGGCATGAATTGTACTCGTGATGGAGGCTCCAGTCAGAATCGCACCGCTCAGCTCATCCTTTGCTCATCTGCGTGTCTCTGTCAGACTCGCGGGGGATGGTTGAGCCACTCTGAACTACGGGAGAACTGAGTGGTGCGTCGGTGGATGTTAAAAAGAAAACTTATTTTCATTCAAACAAACCGATGTAAATTACAAATTCGAGTTAATTGATAAAATCAATTTATCACCCAGCCATAGTTGCTTTCATATTATTTAATGAAAAAAAAAATGCAGCTGCATTTAAATGAAGGTGTGTGGCTAAAATATGTGCAAGATTTGCACTGCACGTGTGATGGTAGATGTGCAGTTTTTATTTTCGCTCTGCATATGGAACCTGAAGATTTTTTTTAAACCAAGAATGAACAGAAATGAAAATGAAATGAAAACATTTAGCTTTTTATCCATATATATATATATATATATATATATATATATATATATATATATATATATATATATATATATATATATATATATATATATATACACACACATATACACATACATATACATACATACATACATACATGGGCCTTATATTTATTTACTGTTTAATAACAGTAGCATGCATATGATTGTAATGAATTAAACCTTCATATTCATCCGGAAGAAGGAGGCGGGAACCGGCGGACACTCAACTGAAACTTTAATAATTCAAAATAAACATAAAATAGCGCACCAGCCCCTCACGGACGACTGATGCGCACAAAATAAAACCAAAACACAACTACAAGCCCAGGCCTGGTCCTCTCTCGTCCTTCACTGTCGTCGCTCCAGTTTTATATCATTCCATCTCCTCCGTGGGCCTCGAGACCGGCGGGTCGAACAGGTGTAGTTCATCTCCAATCACTCCACCGGCCTCGCTCCCACGTCCCTCGGCCCCGCCCCACTCGTCACAATGATCCTTTGTGTAAAGGTCTTCTTTTAATTTTTGATGAGTAGACTGTAGCCTAAGATCTTACGTTTTAAAATTAACTCACTGTAAATGTTTGAATAGTTTTTAAAGACGTTACAATGTTATATCATAATGTTATTGTTGTTTTACTTCTTACTTTTATATCATTTTACAATTACATTCATTTCGCAATCCGTCCCTTTGCGCCACCTGGCGGTAGTTTCGCGAATGATTTTAACACGCGACTGAATTGCGACGGTACACGCGGCGGTAAAGCCCAGTTAGGCTGTCTACCTACTGTATATATTATATATATATATACTGTATATATTTTATATATATATATATATATATATATATATATATATATATATATATATATATATATATATATATCTGCAGATGAGGCAGAGAGGGGTTACCGTTGAGCTATAACAGATTGTGTGGCAATTTGGACTCCAGGCGTTCTTCTTTCTTCCTTTTTTCAAAGGAAATTGCTTTAATTACTTTTCTGTCCCCGTGTCCAGAGAGACGTGCAACAGTTCCATTTAAGAAGTTGTCAGATGAGCAAAGGGTATGACAGACAGTGCAGTCAGTGCTTGATGAAGTGAATCCATTTCAGACAACATTTCATAGCGACGGTATTTGTTAAGATCTAAAAAATAACCCTGAAAAAGCTTAAAGGTGGTCTTCTGGAGCCTAGATATAATAATCACTGATAATTTTCTTCAACTTGAGAAGTCAGTGATAGTGAGTCATTGAGAGAACTGGATCGGTGAACAAAGCTTTCATTTGAGCTGGTTCTTTTTAATGAATCACTTGATCCATTCATAAACCTGAAATCATTCAGACTGATTTGGTAATCCATTTCAACTCATTGATTGAATCATTCGGATTCTTAAAAATACTAAATATTGACATGCAGAATAAAAAGTGAAAGGGGTTTGAAGCTGCATACATGTGAGTTAATAACATCAGAAAAGAGTAGGTGGAACACAAGAGAATATATTTAGAAGAACCCTGGAAACCTAACAACATCAAAGCCCATTGACTTCCATTGTGTGAACCAAAAAAAAAGCACAAAGATATTTCAAATCATCTTCTTTTGTGTTCAATGGAAGAAATAAAGCCATACAGGTCCAGAACAACATACGGTGAGTAAAATAAATTCAAATAATTTTCTGGGTGAACACTCTTTAAATCTGAGCAATGTATTATTAAACACTGACTTCAATTAAATGCCAATACTGCTCCTCACTGTCCTTCACCTTCACTGTGATTAATAACTTACAATTAAATCATTATTTGACTATTTTACTTGACTGGAAGCCTGGAAGATGAACTATGACAGTTCATTATGACATAACTGCTACTACCGGCACTATTAAATATAATTAGACCTGTCCATCATCTGGCTCTCAGCCCGATGCTTATGATTATACTGGATGGAAAGTGTGAATGGAGGACTGTGTGTTGAGTCATAGGCCTGAACAGACCGTAACAAGGACAGTGGATGAGAATGACATTACAGATTCCAGGTGGGCCCACACACTGAGCCTGTGTCTCATGCAATGTTAAGCCACTGCAAACCAAACATCTGCTCAGGCCTGGTGTCCATTAAAATCACAAATTACAAAGAGCCACATGCCAGGTGCAGGAGTCACTTAATGAAAACAGCACAAGCTACATCACATTCTAAATTAACAGACAGAGACTAGATTTTTACATTTACTGAAAAACAAAAGACATAGTGCTTGCTGGTGCATAGGTTGCTGACACAACACTGTTTGCCTGGTGCAATGCAGTTACTAGGTGATTAAAGTCATAAAATCCCATTCCCAAGTGTGTGATATTCTTACCCTTATGACTCTGGAATTTCTTCTGCTGTGTGGTGCACATGAGAAGATATTCAAAGTCGAAGAGGTCCAAAACAGCATTAAGTTTGGAGTTACAAAAAGGTGAGTATATAATTACAGAAATGTTCCTATAATTACAGAAATATTCCTTTAATAGATAGCATTAAGTGTTTACTTTTTTAATCTCTAACCCTAAGTATGAGCCATATTAATGATGATAAATGCCTTAACAAACAGCACTAATTAAAACATTACACCATAGCCCGAGAGAAAAAAGGCACTCATTAAAGATGTGCAAGTAATTAAGGCATATATTTCACTAAATCACTGGTTTGTGACCAGACCACATACTGTATTCTGCACAACAAAAGAGCAAAACACATTTCGTGATTACGTACTGGTTTATTGGCACTGATATTGTTAAGAAAAAATATGGTTGTCTGTTCCAGATGGTCTGTAACTGAAAACTGTTGCCAAGGAATTACTGAGCCAATTCTGGCAAGTAATTCTACATTACCCAACAGGTTTAATCGATCATGATTATGTGACATTAAACCGTACAGGCAATGGAAGTATGGAAACTGAAGTTGGCACAAAGGAAACAGGGAGAGAGTGAGAGAAGGATTAAACTGTCCTCAAGCAGCCATCAGCAGCCTCTGGCATCTGCTTGTTATAGCAGGCATGTGGCAGGAATGAGGATTAAAGGCCCGTTCATTCCAAGAATAACTAATGGTAACTATATTAGCATCTACATTAAACATATGATAGCATTCTGTTCATAATGAGCATGCATTGTCTTCTGCCTTTTTAAATACTGAAGCTCTTCAGTAAATTCTAATTAGCTACATTATAGCTACATATAGCTGTGTTTTGTTGTTCATCGGCTGGAAAAAATCATTCTGAAAGTGATTCCAATGACTTCATTGTTGTTATAGTTGTGGTGTGGAATGTTTTATTCTCATAGAATTAGAATGAATATTAAAACATTACAGTTATTATTATAATCACTGTCCTTGGGGTGAAAAGAGTAACGCTGTGACTCCTGACTCTCAGCTGCAGAATATGGGCTGGGTGAAGAGTCTGTTCTACCAGGTGAGGGCAGAATGGAGAGCAAGAGCATGTGAATAACCCTAGAAAACACATGCTGAGTCTACTAACTCTTTCCTCATTACAAACTAGCACTGGGCAGCTGCACTTCTGGGTTCATAAGAACTCTTTTAGATGAGACCTTCATTTAAATTGAGCTGAAAATGACCAAAAGTGATGTGGGGTTAAAAACACCCCATTTCAAGCTTTGTTTAGTGGACAAAAGTTTTTACAAAGATTACGACTCAGATTCCAGTTATCAGACTGCATTTGCTCTAATAAAACTGATTTCACATTTTAAAGTAATAAAATAGCAAAACATATGAGTCCAAATTTATAGAATGATAATCAACCATGGCATGCAATGCCTATTTTGGAAACAAAAACCATGCAACACTCATAACATGTCTTTGGGAGAACTTTTGTGGTGAAATGTGTATTTAAACACTGAATAAGACACACATATGACTTGGGTTATTTTGTACTTTGTACAAATATTGAATATGCAACAATCCTCAAGCTTTATGTCAAGATGCATTCTACACAACCTGTTATTAAACTACATTTTTTAAAGTTTTGTTTGTTGAACATATACGTTTTTACTTGAAACCAACTCTATCACTTTATAGTAAATTAATGAATGGATGAACGGACGAATAACTGAATAAACAAATACATGAATAAATGAATGAAAAAGAGTAAATAAATAAAGGAATGAATGAATGAACAATTAAAACAAACAAACAATATAACATCATATAATGCTTCACTACTGATTTCATACTCAGCTACAGTGCTGACTCATGTATCATGACATAATTACCTGAGTATGACCTGCAATAAGACATTTAATGAGATTTAAGGATCTGAGTGAGGTCAGATGTGTGAACGTGTATGGTACTCACAGGGAATGGTGCGCAGGTACAGATTATCTCTGATCACCTGCTGGAGCTTGTGGTCCAAAGAGCCTTTCTGGAACTGCAGGCTGAGGTAATGACGCAGATCTGTGTTCAACACTTTACCTGCCGAGACACATTGAATCTGGGTAAATGTTGGGTAGTTTGAGTACAAAAACAGCATTTTATATCCATATTGTACAATATTACAATACTGTATACAATGAAACAGGATT
Organism: Carassius carassius; assembly: GCF_963082965.1. Taxonomy (NCBI): domain Eukaryota; kingdom Metazoa; phylum Chordata; class Actinopteri; order Cypriniformes; family Cyprinidae; genus Carassius; species Carassius carassius. The sequence continues at coordinate 16,549,460 of NC_081800.1, forward strand.
ATTTATCATTCCAAAATATGTAGGTTTGACTTGTGTCATCCATCATGTCTTGATTTTATTCTACAGAAACTGATTGGATTAGGCAAAAGTGCTCTCTATATGACAGATTAAATCAGAGGGCAGCTTCGACATCAGATGAAAAAGAAACTTGTATCTCAAAATTCTGATAAAGGATGCTATTTCATGCATTCTGACTTTAATTCCCATGCTAAACTTGGCCAAAACAACAGAGTTTGCAAGTGTGTTTGTTTGTTCCCTGGCATTTCGAGGACAAAACAGATTAGATCAAATTTAAGTCAATAAAGTTTTTCTTCCTGCTTTATGCCGATGCCACAGCTTGCAGATGATTGCTATGTAAAAGCTTTGTGTGCTTTTGACTCTTTACCTCCTCCCACAGCACGCCTCCAGGAGCTTGACTGTTTTCAGAGAGAAGCGTGAAGCTGTATCTGTCTTTTACAAATCTTATAAAACTAAAGACTCTTCAGAGATATGAAGGATGTAATAGTACTCTATTGGTACTCTAGATTAACACGAGATTGGAAGAAACTGTGTATGTTATGAGCCAGGGATGGAAATTAACTTTTTGTCCACCGGCCACTGTGGCTGGTGGATTTCAAAACCTACCAGCCACTTAATGTTTTTACCAGCCACTTTCTTGTTTTTAACCGACAATGTGTAACTGCATGTGAAAATTAATACTACAAGATCTACAATACTTAAGCAGTTTATTTAATCTCAAGTCTCAATGAAATACTGGCATTTTCTCTTTCAGTGATGCTCAAAAATGCTGCCTTACTAGGTTTTGAAACAGCCGACTCTTGCTGAAGTAGCTCATTCTCTCAACTCTGTAGCCCAACCGGATGATACACAGCACTGAACTTTTTAGATGCACAATAACATTTTTGCAATATTCTAAACAGTTTTCGTACGCATGAATAATGTTGTGTTTTTGGTTGAGGGAACACGTGGGGAAAAGTCCCCTGTTCAACACTGTATCACTGAAAGAAATCTCGGCTCGTAAACTTTTACGCCGTCAACAAACTAACACACTGCGTTTTTACGTGTCTCGTCACGCCAGAGCTGTCAAACATGTGTAGCGATACAATGTTGTTTCTACAAACAAAAATGAACAGCATAACAACTTACTAGCCACAGAGCTAACTTCTGAAAAAGTAATGTACTTGAAGACTGGAAATTAAATGCATCCCCGGACAGCAGTTATTAGACACGCGACTGATAATACTTTTGTTAGTTTGCTTATTATGATGTTAAAAACAATAAGATAAACACAAACTGTCCATATAATCTAAAATGTTGCAGAATGCTGGAGGAAAATGAACTTCACGCAATCTTGTATATCATGAGCGCGTGCTATAAAACGTACTGTAAATAACCAACAAATATATCACTCCGCCAGCGCCACTAACTTCAGCTGTAAACACTGTACTAGGAACAACGCCGCCTTTCTCCACGGAGCTGCTTCGGATGATATTACACTTTATTGCATGTTGTACACACACCAGGGATGGAAATTAACTTTTTTGTCCATCGGCGGGTGAAACAGTATGCTTTTTTTATTTACCCGCCACTGGGGCCGGTAGGTGAAGCGAGTTTACCCGCCACAAAACAAAATCACCCGCATTGGGCTGGTGGCGGGTGCTAATTTCCATCCCTGTCATGAGCTGTTTTCAGCATTGATAATAATAATAAATGTTTCATGAGCATTAAATCAGCATGTTGGAATGATCCCTGAAGGGTCATGTGAAACTGAAGTCTTGAGTAATGGCTACTGAAAGTTCAGTTTTACCATCACATTAATAAATTAAATTTTAAAATATATTCAAATGGAAAAAAAAGAAAAGTTATTATCAATTTGTACCATTTTTCCCCCAAATAAATGCAGCCTTAGTGAGCATAAGACACTTCTTTCGAAATGATAAAAAAAATCTTTATTATAAAGTTTTGGTTGGAAACAAACATTCATGTATTTATTTGGCTCTTGATAAGACAGGCATAACTTGCTATAAAGTTTCAAACTGTCATTACAGAAGCTTGTACAATATGTGTAGAATGATGTAAAATTTATATTTTTGTATAGACATTTGATAATCTATGAGTTCCACTCATTAGCAACAGCTGTGCTGGTGACAAACAAAAACAAAAAAACAACAAATGCTTTCAGTTGCAAATGAGGTAAATATGACTAAATCTTGCTAAACTCTGGAAACTGTCCCAGTCTTCTGGATTAAATGACAATCATGTGATCTGCAGCAGGAAGTCCAGCTGTTTCCAGCGCTACAAAAAATATTTACTGGCTTCCCTCCATGAGCATCCAGATGTGTGAATGCATGATGAGCGTTAACAAAACAATGCAGGTTATAATGCTTTGCTCTTGCAGCAAACGTGCCAGGAGTTCAGGTGGAGTTCAAGGAAGAGAGGGGGTGGTGCAAGTCATCCTGGAGGAAGGAGGAGAGGAGAAGACCCTCAGAATTAGAGAATAAATGAGTCTGAGCCAAGTTTCCACTGCCAAATTAAATATGGGAGGGAGGGGAAGAAAGCAATGCCTCTTTGAGCAGCTCCAGTCTCCAGCTGTTGGTATTACGCAGCTGATGATCTCTGGGTGAGGAGGATGTGCTTTGAAACTGTGCCAGTCACATGGCTCTGCATCAATAAGCATTGTTTTAGACCTCGCAGCTGCTGAACCCGCTGGCTGTCCTCACAGACCTGTGCGATCATGGATCCTGACACACTCTGGCATATACTTACAGGTAAAAGAGCTGCTCATGCTACTTCAAAATGGGGTCAAGCAACAGCTTTGCAATGTCCTCACTTCTGAAATCAGTATGTGCTGTTGATGTGGCGTCTAAATAGGTCGCAGGGCTCAAGGACGATAATGTTTTTTTCCTTCAGTTCAACATTTTTCACAGGTTCCACTACAAATGAATGATTTTTTTCTTTGATAGATTTAACATGGTTTTTTTTCATTACAAAATATACAAGAAGCTGGATATCATATCATATATGTCATATCATATATATCTTATCATATGTCATATATCATATACCTTGTGTCATATTATATGTAATATCGTGCCATATATCATATCATATATCATATGTGACCACAAAACCAGTCTTAAGTCGCTGGGGTATATTTTTAGCAATACTCCAAAAAAACATTGTTTGGGTCAAAATTATAAATTTTTCTTTTATGCCAAAAATCATTAGGATATTAAGTAAAGATCATGTTCCATGAATATATTTTGTACATTTCCTAATGTAAATATATCAAAACTTAATTTTTGATTAGTAATACAAATTGCTAAGAATTCATCTGGACAACTTCAAAGGTGATTTTTTTTCAGATTGTTTTTTTTTGTACCCTCAGATTCCATATTTTTAAATAGTTGTATCTCGGCAAAATAAATCATGCACCATTGGAAAGCTGAATAAATAAGCTTTCCATTGATGTATAAATCTCAATTCCGAAAAATTGACACTTAAGACTGTCATATCGTATCGTATTGTGTCATATCATATATCATATATCATATTATATCAGTGAATGCGTAATTTTAACTGGCAGTGCTGCAGTTTTTAGCACTCTTTATATGTGAAAAAAGTAGTTCTGTTCATTAATATAATTTTCTTTACAAGTTGGAGATATATATGATATTATATTATATTATAAAACAAATGGTTGTAAGAATATATATATATATATATATATATATATATATATATATATATATTTTTTTTTTTTTTTTTTTAATTATATACACACACACACACACATTATGTAAATAAACTTATTTTTTGACATTTTTGATTCATTGTTTTGACAGCACTAATTTTTATATTTTCTAAAATAACAGTTTTCTGTTTTTTCCCTACAAAAATACAATATGAGAGATATAAAATATAATAAACATAACATAACATAACATAGAATAGAAAACATTACATTTATTTTAGCCAAGTTTATATTTGCAGTGGACCAACAGGGCTTGGAGAATCAGTAGATGCGTTTACATGGACACTTTTTGCTTCCATCGGAATGAATTCATTCTGATTGACGAATCTGAACGTAGTGTTTACATGACAGGTAAATAAAGTGATCGGGTTGATGTGCGCGTTTACATGTCACAAGCTTCTGATCGGATTTACTCTTTTGACATGCGCACACTGCATGAATATACAGAGTTTCCCACACACGTTATATTTATCTACTTCGGGTCCTAATTAGGCGATGACCAGCACATGAACTGTTGTGCTGCTTAACTTTACTTTAGCAACAAAAGAAAAAGTAGTAAAAGTGCCTCTTCCCGCACTCAAAACTAGACGTCTGTTGATGAGAGTCTTAAACGAGGACTGGGTCAACTTCACATTTGCTGAGTGAAAGGGGAGACTTCTAATAGGATACTTATTTATGACAGTTTATTCACCAGGAAGAATACCTTGTTCTGTGCGTCATACGACATTATGCTATTTCTACCTCACTGCGCATGCGCAGTACTTTCCAGTTTCGGTTTTCAATCCGATCAAGTGTTTGCATGTCCTCTCGCTCGGATTACAAAAGGGATAAACCACCCCTTACAATCCGATCAAATTTTTAGTCAGATCGAGCCGATTCAATCCGATTGACGTGTTTGCATGTGACATTTTTATTCTGATTGTGCTTCTAGTCCTATTACGATCTGATTAAAAAGGTCCATGTAAACGCAGATAGTGATCAGATCTTAGAATTATTCTTCTAATTATTTTATGCTTTGTTGCCATTCAACCAAATATTAAGTCATTTGGAATGAACACAAACTTCACTGTACATTCAATGTTTCTGTCAAACTGAAAAGACAAATACTTGATGTGGAAATGTCATTTTTGCCTCAGGACAGAAATACAAAACATGTTGTGTTATGTCTGACTAATTTCGAATGTAAATGTAATCAAAATAAGTCTCTCCCCAAGCAATTCTATCTCACGGGGAATGGAATGGATGGCCCACTGTGATTGCAGATTAGCCTCATTTCATTGGTCGACTTCGACGCATACTAATTTGCTCCAATCTAAATGTGCTCAAGAGGCCCATCATTCTCATTTAGAGTTCTGGTATTATTTCCTCCTCCATGGCGGTTTAGAAAGACAATACAGTGGGTCTACGACTTCTTCATTCTGCACACACTTTAGGCAGTGCTTATTTCCAATGGTGTAAAACATGATTTATTGCAGCCGTTCATTAGGGAGTGTCTTGGTCCAGCACGAGTGTGTATTGAGCTGCAGTATGAAGTGCTGAACTATGCTGAATGAGGCCAGTTGGGACCGCTAGGGAGGCTCTGTGAGTCGTACTGTGATACCTCAAAGGAGAGGCAGGACGAGTGGAGAGAAGCCCCCCAGACTCCTCTTACACTGACATCACCGGCTCCAGCAACCAACAGCTGGAAATAATCAGCAGCTTTAGAGCATGAAACACACTGGGAATGTGGTCAGTCTCACACAAGAGGTTGTAAATCCGATAAGGATAAGGTATTTTAGAACGCTTGATCAAAATGGTTGATTCTGACTAAATGATTTTCTAATATGTAAATAATATGTAAATCTGTAGCAATAAAAACAAAAATATGATTTCAGTTTATTGTTGTACATTTGTATTTTAGTGTGTTTTATAGCATTTTAATTATGATTGTTATATATTACTGCCACGTACTTTGAACATTCTTTTGAGATATTTGTGATATTTACTCATACATTTTTGTTCAAATTAAGATATCAAATACAGAACAACTATATTAACATATCTTGTAGTTCCAAACAAACATGAGTTTCTATCTTATGTTGAGCACAAATTAAGATATATTGATGAATGTTGGTAACCACACAGTTGACGGTAGCCATTGACTTCCACAGTATTCCCCATAACACTTGATGGTGAGTTAAATGTCAATTTTTTTTATATATTTGGGTGACCTATCCCTTTTTGACATACAGTAACGGAGATATGTGAGGGTTATTTTGAATGTGGCATTCAAAATTCATTTATTGTATAAAATGCTTGTATAAGCACAACAATTATAAATTGCATTCACGCTTTTTAAGTAGGGAAGGCTTTCAAAGCTAGTGATGGTTTTCAAAATAAGTTGTACAACAAGGTCCAAGAGCTACACTGTGTATTTCTTTGGACACTGTAAAATGGGAGGAATTTAGGTCAGGCCACAATAGCTTTGCTTCATCCTTCATCAAGTATTGTACAGTAGCACACAGGAACGTGCTCCATGTTCCCTAGTTCCCTAACTTAAAATTCTGCATGCTTGCATTTCACACAAACTCAGCTATATGACGCTGTGTGCCAAAAGCCTCTACCCCAGATACGGCGAAGATCTTTCATGAAAGAGTTACAAAATGCCAGCAGTTCTCACCGTTGTGTCCTCATACATGTAGAGCAGCGGGAGACATCAGGACATTAGCCAATCATATACATGGACATGTCAATTGTTATTTTGGATGACATTCTCATACACTAACACTCACCAAAACCCCCCACACACTCATTCTGTATCAGCCTAGGTCTTTGTTTACAGAACAAGGCGCTCTTTGTGGCTACGCTGTCAGGTAGCATTAGCAAACTGTGTCATATCTCTGGGGTGCCACCCTTGGTCTCTCACTAGACTGCATGAGTTCCAGTCACTGTACTGCCAGGCTGCCCATGAGAGCCACGGGATACAATAGCTCCTTTTGTGCCTCATCATCAAGGCATTAGAGCCATTTTCATCAAGGTAGACGAGGTCAGGGATTGACATAGAAAGAATCCATGATGCAATACCATAGTGATGGTCTATTCTTGTACAAAAGCTTTGAAGATGTTCTTATTTTCATCGTACTCATCCTTTATAATGTGACTAACTCTTTTTATGTGATTTATAATTATTCTGCTCTCCTCCTCTTGACTAAAAGACACTAGTCATCGGGGAAGGTGATTTCTCCCCAGACATGCAAAAATGTCAGTGAGTGGGAGTGTGGAATGGACTTTAGTTTGAGTAAACGCCATATTCAATTGGACCAGGGGCGTACGAGTGATCTGAAAAGTGAGAGGGGTACATTAAAAAACCTTATTAACTTGGTCCATGAATATTAATGAAGTCATGTTTGCCCAGTAGATGATAACTGGACATACCACACCAGCTGAATGTTAAAATATATTTAACAGTTTCCGAAGCTAATTAAAAAATAAATAAATAAATTGCTTTAAATTTAAATTGCACAATTTGCCCCCCCCCCCAATTTGTTTTAATATATAGCTATATGATAATAATAATAATATTAATAATAATAATTATTATTATTATTATTGCTGTTGTTAATATTATTAAATATAAAAATAAGAAACAATATTGTTTACAATAACATAATATTGTAATATGGACGTAAAATAGGGTATTTTAATAAAAATAATCATAATTTTATTTCACAAAGTACAACTATAAAATTTATTTATTTATATTCATGCCTGCTTTTTTTTTTGTTGTGGAAAACCGCAAGATACCTTTAAAGCTTCTTGACAACAGCCAGTATAGGTTAAATGCTTCTCATTACACATTTAGGAAGATTGTCAGTGCATGTTGTGTTCCTAAATGCACTTTATAAGTGACTCAAACTCACAGCACTTGCAGTGGTCACGTGGAGCAGCATTTACTGCGAATAAACAAATAAACCCTCTCCTAATTTTGGTTTTATTTCAATTGTTAGCACAGCCCTACTTACGTCTCTTCACCGTGTAATATAACATACTAAGCTATATATCATTTTCCTAAGATCTGGATGGATTGATTTGATGGATGGATGATGGATTTACAAGCTAGACAACACTACAACCTACATGCAGAGACGACTACAGCAAACAAAGGCTGCGCTAAAACAACTCGTCACCAACATTTGCTCAAACATTGAGTGATCCCATGAATCTATTCTTGATGCATGTTGAAGGAAAAGCCAACTGAATGCACCTTCCCACCTTTCTACTTCAACACCTTCTAGTATATCTTCAGGCACGAGTACTCTATTTGCCAATGTTAAACAAAGCAAACACAAAAAGACTCTCACGTGACTAGGAATTCATAGGAGTCTACATACATAGCCTGTGTGTTGTACAAACACTGTATCTACAGGACACTGTTTCAAAATACAGTCACCTTACCCCTGAAAACAATCCCACATGCTGAGACCCCTTTTTTAATTAGGAGAGCCATATAAATGCCACAGATAAACCATCACCAGGAACTAACAAGGCCATGTTATGACAGTGGTCCGATGGAGATTCACGGGAAGCCCAGTGAAGAGCTAATTAGCCAGGAGAAAGAGGCGCTTGGCAACTCGGGTCCCACTTGCTCTCTGCTTGTTAGACCTGTGTTGCCTCACAGGGCCCAAAGCAAACACACAATTCACTCAAAAGTTTACTGGGGAATTTTAGATTTTGTCTGCATTTGTCACCAAGAGATAAGTAAACCTTTTTTCTTTCTGCATGTAGTAGCCTCCCAAAATAATACGCAAACATAAAATGATTGAATTGTATGTATTCAATAAAAAAAAAAAAATCTTCTCAAAACAAAAAATTTGGAACCTATATAATTATACAAAATGATACAATTATATATTATATATAATGTATATATATATATACACACACACACACACACAGTGGGTATAGAAAAGAATCACCACCTGTATTTAGTAATTTAATATTCACCACCTGTAAAATAACCACATTTTGTTGCTTTGCAGCCTGAAATGAAGACGGACAGTTACTGTTTTATCCAGCAGTATTTACTCAGTACAACTTAGAACATCAAAGTGAAAGATATAACATGTCATAAAAGAATAAAAAATAAAAATAAAAACCAGAATCACCGAGTTGGAAAAAGGATCACCCCCTTGTGTCAGTATTTTGTTGAACCACTTTTTTTTTTTTTACAATATTTAAAGTAATGACAATAAAAATGAAAGAAATTTTAGCATTTTTATTATTATATAAATGTTTTATAATACATCTAGTGTTTAAATGTTTATACATATTTTTTCTATGCAGTCTTTAAAAACTGATGTGAAAGCATCTTTCAAACAAGATGTTATGCAAACACTGAATACATGTGTGCTAATGCCTTCCTACAGTTTCACACTGCCTGTGAAGATGGCCTTGTTTTTAGGTTTTGGGACGCAGCCTCTGTTCCGAACTCCCATGAATCCCAGATAAATGCTTAAAACAACAGCACCCTCAGGCCATAACATGTCACGACAGTTTCACATTTAAATGCCGGTGTCCTCAATCATCAAACTAGCAGTGAGCGTGCCCTGCTTGGCACCAGCACAAAACCCAACCACAAGAACGAGGAGAAAATCTGGAGGGAGGAATCAAATATTCACAATCTCACCCGCAACATCTCTTCTGCCTTGAGTCCATAACACTCATAAGTACTGTACACCTATGATATTCATATCCATGCACCTAGTGTCACAGGAAGCCATAGATGAAAGGAACAATCACACAAAGGAGTCAAGAACAGAGAGATCTGTAGAAATCTTGAGCCCGCCGGCTGCCTCCTCACTCAGACCATTCGGCTTTGTAGTGTCTGATGCACCACAGTGTTTCAGACTGAAACGTCTCATCTCCTCCTTTCCCATCAACTCCAAGATGAAGCCAAAGAACATCCAGGAGCTTTTGAAGGGTCCTATGTGAACCTTATGGGAAGAAAGACTGAAACGGCAGAGATAAGTAGAGAAGAATCAAAGCTGGGCTTCCTATAATCCTCAAGCTATGTCTGGAGATTTTTTTAACATGCGTATGAAATGTAGGGTATTCATTATTTTGTTCGAAGGAGGCTGAAATCTCTGAAATCTGAAATCGAAACAGACATTATCGAAGTTCTTTGAAGAAACATTTATTACCCCAAGTTACATGTCAACCACTCAGTGTTGTGTGAGGAGCCGTGACCTCGGCTGTCCTTCCGGTATGTTGTTATGCAGCGCTCGTACTGACTGACTGAAACAAGGTCTTGTCAGTCCACACACCGGCCGCTCAAAATGAGCCAAGAGAAGCCTGCAACCTATCTCAAGTGTCTCTCGTTAACATGCAGATTTGCATAAGTGGATCTGTGATCCTGAATTCATGGCTGATTCTGTATCACCCACCTATCTGTATATGAGGTCAAAGGAATACTTCTGAATAAAAGATCATATATATGTATGCACATGCAGTATTTCTATATATGTTCCTGTGGCTCAACTGGTAGAGCATTGCGTTAGCAGCGCAAGGTTGTGGGTTTGATTCCTAGGGAACACATGTTAGGTAAAAAAAAATGTTAGCCTGAATGCACTAAGTAGCTTTGGATAAAAGCATCTGCTAAATGCATATATATATGCTACTGCATGTGCATACATGGATTAATCCTACAAGGCAGTACATTTTCATGTCTCCATCATATATTATATAATATTCTGGATAAAATATTCTGGAATAGATATTAAAAATCCTCCAGGACAATAATATTGACAATAAGAAGAAAAATAATTGACAATAATTAGAAAAATATTTCTTGGCTGCAAATCAGCATATCAGAATGATTTCCGAAGGATCATGTGACACTGAAGACGGAAATAAAAGCTGCTTTCCATCACAGGAATAAATTACATTTTAACATACATTTAAATAGAAAACAGTTAATATTGCTGTTTTTACTGTATTTTGATCAAATAAACGCAGCCTTCTTGAGTATAAGCAACATCTTTCAGAAGCATTTTTAAAAACCTTACCGACCCCAAACTATTGAATGGTTCTGTATTTTGCGGTTTTAGCAGTACTGATTGAAATAAAAACATATTCTGATAACACCGCAATTATTTGAAAAAGTTGCCATTGTTACGTATATATGTTACAAGAAATAAAATCATATTTGTCTTGTTATTATTTACTTTTTTATTCTGAGGTGGAAACAGGATTTCTTCAAGCAATATGAGCATTTCAAAATATGGATAAAAATTATTTAAGCTGTTCAAGCTCTCATGTTCTCAATCTCTTACCGAATAACTGCACTTTATTTCATTGTGTAAATTTATGAATAATAAACTTCAAATGCCTGAGCTTTCATAAAGAAATACTTTTTGAAATAACATTACAGGCATATTCATTTATAAAACAAAAGTTATAGAGCTTAAGATGCATTGCATAACAATGGCCCATGTATACTTGTGTGCACATGTGTGTCTATAACTAGAGGATTAATATCAAAACAACACCGTCTTGTCTTTGTCGCTCTCTGTGTGTCAAGGAAGAGTAATATTTTCCACTGTCAGATTGACTGAATCTTGTGGTAGCAAATCTCCCTGTTCACTTTGGCTAGGATGAGGGAGTTCTCAAAGGGGCCGCTCGCACACATTAAAGCCATCCATCACCTCTCTGGCACAGTAACTGCCCATAAGAGAAACTAACAAGTTGGACGCTGCAAAGTGATCAGGGCGACTAAACAATGAAGTCGATGTCCAGTTCACATCAGTCTTACACTCCTGGGAGGCGCACAAGTTCAGATGCCGCTGATCTGAGTGGGTAGATGCCAAGTGACTCATTTATCCCAGGCTGGTGGAATCTGCCATTCGATTTGTGACTTAGTCTGTTTTCTTTTAAGCAAAACAGAGCAGTCAACAGGGTCCAAAAATGAATGACAGAAGGAGAGCAGATTGAATTCAGGCAAAGAAACAAACAAAAGAAAAGTGTTAAAATGCAATGTTTTTTTCAATGTTAAATTACTTAATCCTATGCAGAGACAACTATAAGCCATACGAAGGTCGACTTAGCATATAATAAACACTGTAGCACAATGAAAACATCGCTGTGTTTGTTTAAACAGCCTGGCATATCATCTTCTGGCTTAACTCTTGGAGCAGGACTAGGGCTCGGGGCAAAAATGCTACCAAAATTGACACAAATGCTCTCGATGCTTAAAACGATACTTCCATCCACCTCAGATGATCTAAAAGGTTTTCAGGACAGGTGTAAACAAAGCTTTGCGATCACATGAGCCACATTTGGAGGTGGTTAAATAAATACACATTACAAATGCAGCCATCTGTTAAAAATAACCATCAAACCAAAACAGTGAAGGACAGCCTTCTCACCTGTCAATCATCCATTACACTAAAACAAAAGATTTCTGCTAAATTAATATTATTCAATTCTGTCATTAAAGCATGTTTTCAGAGTTTTTCTTCTTTTCTGACCACTTATTGTGATTTGACCAATTGAGACCTTAATAGCTGGCCAAAATGACAGCTCTAGTCAAAATAAGACCGTTGAAGCTGGATCACGAGCCTTTATTAGGTATGATTTGTTTACCACTGCCCATGAATTCAAAGCTTTTGGAAAGGATAATGACCTCCAAGTAGCATCTCTCTAGCTGAGTGCACTATGCCATCCTGCATTCAAGTCGAAGAAAGAAGAATTTGAGCTAAGTTGGGGCAGTAAAGATCATTTAATGTAGCAAAAAGCCGTTCTGCTTGAGGTATCACTGCAGAGGGCTGTAAAAGAACTTTAATTAATCGAAGACCTCAAGCTCAAACCCATGAGGTAGAGTAGAACTTTCATACACAGCTAATCAAGGCACTTGTTTTCATATTGATAGAAGAATTCTGATTGGGGCCGTATGTGAAAGATAGGACCAATTGAAGGCATTGAGTTAAAAAGGTCTTCTGGGAAAAGAGGTTGTGCCATTAAACGGCTGGATCATTCACATACAACACAAAGGGGAAGTTCAAAGCAATGTCAATTAGTTAACAGGCTTGAGTAGACATCCCTAACAAAAGTAAAGTCTCTGAAAAGTCTTGATCAATAATTAAAATTACATTTTTAATAAACCGACTGAAGGTCAAGCCATTTCATCTTTTCATTTTTTAATCTTTTCTCATAAAATGGTATTACACATTCTCATTGATAATAGAATATATTTATACAGATCTGTTAAATGTCACAGAGTTGGGAACTGAGGATTGTTTCTTATTTAGAAACCGTTCCATTGTTTTAAAAATACCAGATCTAAATGAGGTTTGGTTTTGCACATGCATTATTCTGCAATGAGGATGGAACTGAACCTACAGCATGTAACAGTCAGATTCCCAAACAATTCACTCTTATGAACCATTTCCTTCTAGTGAATTAAAACCATACAGTGCAATCAGTCCAATCCCAAACAATTGACTCGATTGAGCTTTTTTTAGTGAATCAAAAATAAACAGAGCAACCAGAACAGTCTGATTCCTGAACGAATGACTCTTATAAGCCATTTCTCTTCAATGAATCAAAACATTCGAAGGAATTCGCGAAAAGAGTAATTTGTTCAGGAAATGCTTAAAAAGAACAAGAACATCGAAGACACATTTTTTATATATTTGTATAAAAATGCTCTGAAAATATATTAAATAAATATGAATTGTGAAGAAGAATCAATGGTCTATTACTTTTTGAAGCTTCTTTGATGCGTTTCACAGTCTGCATGCTGTCTGACACCGTCTGACACAAATGCACACAAGCCTCATGATTAGTTGGAATAGTTAACACTAGAACCGCAGGGACACCTTCAATCACACAACCCACAATATATCCAATGAGACCAAAATGACAGTGCCCTTTTATTCTGCCCATTACATGGTAATATCTGGGCTCAAATGCATACACAATATGAATGTGAGTGTGTTTCCAAGCACATACTAATCTCATTAAAGGGTTAGTTCACCCAAAAATGAAAATTAGCCCATAAATTACTCACCCTCAAGGCATCCTAGGTGTATATGACTTTCTTCTTTCAGACGAATACAGTTGGAGTTATATAAAAAAAAAAATGTCTTTGATCTTTCAAGCTGTTTAATGGCACTCAGGTGTAATAATGTTTCCATAGTGCAGCAGAGGTCAAGAAAGTTATAGCATGAGACTAACATATACACTGATTTATTTTGGGGTACAAAAGTGAGAATTTCCTAAATTAAAAACAAAATTTCTCATTTTAAATGATTTTATCAGAATTAAAAAAAATTTAATTTTAAATTGTAATTATAGATTTTATATTATCAAAGACCACATTTTGACTAAATGCTGCATTTTAACTTTTTACACAGCATTATTGTGGCTTCACATAAACTGGAGCTTCTGTTTTCCACACATTTTAGTTGCTATGAACAGCCCCCCCCCCACAATCAGAAATACAATCCTGTTTCAGTGGTTCCTACAATTCCCAGATGAGGGGAACCCATTTGACTTAATTACAACAACTTGACTCTTATTTATTGGAGCAAATGTCCCAGTGAGAAGAATGCAAGCTTTTAAGAGACAATGATGAATTTAATTAAGTGTGAGTGATTTACAATATAATCCTCTTTTCCCTGAAAATATTTCCAAACAGGATTAGCTGTGGGAGCTGAAGCTGGAGGGAAGGAAATTAAATGGATAAAGGGAGTGATCTTCCCCCCTTTAAGTGTCTCCATCTCTCTTTCCTCTGGATCCTGTAACCAAGGAGACTGTTTCTACCTCAAAGACCTTGGTATTTGGGTTAGAGGGTACTGAAGAATACATTTGAGCGTCTGTAGTAAGATTTTATATAAAAATGTCTTCAGATTGTACATCTTCCTGTACAGCGTGTATGCTGACATAAAATAGTGAACTTTAAAACAAGGCTGATAGAGATATTTGCTTATTGTTATTAAAGTGGATCCGCGTGTGCGCAAATGCATTGTAAGGTTTTGACACATTTAAAAAAAGGCATGGTTGGGAAAAATACTGAATTTTAGAATTGTCTCCTTAGGTATGAATTTAAATTGAATTGACTGCAACTCAAATCATTTTGAATGAGAATAAGATAATTTAATGGAAAGCAATTCAAAGAATTTCAACACAACAGAGGCATTTCATTAGTCCAACACGTTTTGAGATAAATAAATATATAATTATTCCGGATGCACAAATTATTTGCATATTTATATATTTACATTATAATCTACTGACTTTATATAGCTAGATTTTGGATAAAATATATATATATATATTTTGCCAAATAAATAAATAAACATACATTGTGTAATGATATACATTTATTTAAAAAATTCTTTAATATCACAAGGTTTATGGAAACACACCATTTTTAATGTTTAGATATAATAATAAATGAAATGCACTTTTACATTTCTTTGAATTTATTTCCATTTGAATTCTGCTTTCTTCAATTCAAATTTTAATTACGATTCTGCATCCTGTTGCCTTCCACCCTTGGAGTTTAAAGAGCATTCAATCCAATTGTGAATGCTGCACAACCATGGTATACAAATCAGTCTAGAGTCGGGCTGTTGGATTTAAAGGTGAAACTGTAATCTTCCAGAGAGCAGATTTAATACTAAACAATGTTACATTATGCCTGGCAGAGAAAGATAACCTTCTCCTGAAAGGCCTTGTTGGGCCTTTTGAACCCCCTTCCCAGGGACAGTTCAGATTTATAGTGGCATGGACAGGTGTCTTGAGAAGAATACCTACTATATCTCCCTGCACCAGCCTCTCTGCCAGGCTCTGGTAGCTGGTTTTCTATTTAAAGGGGCCACAAAAGCAGGGTTTTTCTCTCTCAGATCCTTCATGAACCATTAAGGTAAAAAGCAGTTCTCTGAGAAACAGGTCAACAATACCTTCACCTCACAGACCTAGTAAAATATAAAAAAAGTGTCACTTTCATAGCATTACAGAGACCAATCTGGAGAAGGAAACTTCAAACTACTGCTGACGTGGTAAAAACAAGTCACCAAACTTCAGGGTGATGTGAGTTTGATGTTGCCTTCCAGCTATTTCTTCATTATCAGGCTAAAACACAGTGCAGGGATGAAACACTGGCTCTAGTCGACACAGCACTCATGAATCAGCATGTGTGAAATGCTGTATTCGTATTTCCACAGCGAACGGCTGTTCTGTGAAGTCACAGGTGGTGGTATCTCTACAAATGCGGAGAAACAGCATGCTCTCTCAACTCAACCTGTGATTTACAACTACACATCAGATTACTATGAACCAACACACAGCTAGTGCCTGTAATTTGCTAATTTTATGAAACCGAATAAAGCTTTGGATTTAATGGTTAACTGCGTTAACTAGAGGGATGTAAGCTGGATGGGAAATTATTATTTAGCGATGCACCTGTATCAGGTGTCTGGCTAATAATATCAGCTAATAATTATTTTCCTGTTGTGGCCAGAAGTCATAAATGAGCCATTTCAAAATGCTATATTATTTTGTCAAAATAAATTCAAAATCCAAAAACAAAACAACAAAGTGAATTTACACAGCGCTTATATTAAAGATAAAGTTAGACATATAACGTTTTCAGTTTAAAAACAAAAATATTAATAAATAAATACACTTTAAAACTACTAAAGTATAGTAATATACACATGTATATTTGTACTTACATTAGTGGTTTGATTTTCTTTTTTACTTTATTTCCATTTTACTGTACTGCACAATGTACATACATGTATAACTATACTAAATTATTAAAAACGATAAAAAAAGGTTGTTTTATAATTTTATAATTAAATATCCAATATTGACATTTTTGACATATAAAAAACAAATTCCTAATAGTAGCCGATATTCCAATGTAGGTGCATCCCTAACTAAACGGTGACGTGCATCACATCTGTAGTGATTTAACGATTAACCGCAAGCCAGTTGAAAATAGATTCAAATACATGATGATTCAATTTCACAACGAAATGTGCAGCATTTTGTCCAAGCAATAATAAAAGGACTCATTTAATTTGTAATTTTTCTTAAATCTCATTTTGTTAAAAATTGAATCGTCAGTTGAGTGAATCGTTACATCTCTACTGTTGTGCATTCCTAACTATTAAAACGTTATTTTATTAAGCAAATCGTATTGCATTAAAAGATATAAAGTTATCCCTGATGGCCTATTCTTATGTGTGCAAAACATTCAGTTCTGACAAAAACTGCACAGAAACCAAAGCACATGTACAACATAACATTACAAGGGAGAAAGTGAGTATCAATTCCCAGGAGCGGCTGTGATGAGAATCACCAGCAACACTATTACACACTGCTCTTAACATCAGAGAGAAAGAAACCATCAGGGGAGATCACAGGTTTAAAGAGATCTGTGAATACTCCCACATTCACAGAGCCAAGCAGATAGTATATGCCCTAATCTGTGTCTTGTAATTTTAACATACTTATTGTGATGACAGCAGCTTAAATCCTGTGGTTTTGTATGGAGGAAGAATATTGGTTGGTGCCATATCAACGGCTATGACTTTGTGTGGCATGTGTTCAGATTCCATTTAAAGTGTCCATCATGAGCAAGCACCTTGGCAGAATTAACACTATCTGTGAAAAATGTTGAGTATAAATCTGCAGAGGCTGGTGCCAAACTCAGTACAAAGCAAGTCAGTCCATCTCATTACTGTAATACCCCCGGCCAGCTATTTTGGCTCTAGCAGCAGTAAGAAATAGCCAATATTACAACTATAACATGTTCCAAAGCCCATCTCGGTCTGGGTTTACCTGCCCAGGCTGCCAGGCCACTGCTGTTTATTAAAGCCTCATCTATAAATCAGCAGGGCTGCAGACACCCCTCCAGCCCCAAACAGGACAGATTCTCTAAAAAACGTGGAGGTGAGTGAGGACTCCCCCTCTCCCATTCAGATGAATCGCCATGGAGATGAGCAGGCAGGCGAGGAGGGTGGAAGTCCTTGAGAGGCATTTAGCTCAAGAAGACAACTGCTTACAGACAATATTCTTAATAGCCATGGTGGGAGACCAGCAACATGGGGCTCATCAAGAGGAATTTGCATATACTTTAGACCTAGTTTTTTTAATTGAAAACAAAAAAAAAAAACATTCAAAGGGTAACACATAAAAAGGAACACATACACTCTAATCATATAATATTAACTTACATTTTTGATTCGTAATAAAATAAAATAAAGTCTTTACTTGAAATAAATAAATGACATAAAACTGAGATATTGATCGAAATCTCAATGATACTAACATTTTTACTAGAAATTACGGTGAAATTAATTAGAAAATTATTAATCCACTTAATAAAAAGGATTTGCATATATTTTAAGCAGACATTTACAAATGTTTTTATTTATTCAGAGGCTCAACAAAAGGATTTATTTTTATGGTAGCCACTAAACTTTTTTACTATAAAACATTTGTATATTACACTTAATATGATACAACATAACATAACAAAACATAATATAAAGTTCATGTTAATTTTATGATTTTATAAATTATATTTTTTAATTGAAATAAAACCTGAAAATTATTGTATAATTTGTTTTTCAATTATTAATTAACTTAATTATTATTATTATTAGTAATTAAAATAATAAAAATGATGTCCTAAATAAACACATTTAATGAAGTACTTAGGGCCCTATTTTAACAATCTAAACGCAAAGTGTAAAGCGCACGGCGCAGGTGCACTCAGCGCGTGTCCAAATCCACTTGTTCTATTTTAACGGCACATTTCTGGAATGGGTTGTCCCTGTTCTCTTAATAAGTAATGGCCGTAATGTTCAATAAACCAATCAGAGTGTCATCTCTCATTCCCTTTAAGAGGGAGATGTGCTCACGCCATGGCGGATCGCTATTTACATAGCGGAATTTTTTGCCGAAAAAGCTGAACGCTTCTCAAGCGAAGAAACCGATCTACTCGTGCGCAAAGGAGCGAGCAGATCAACTACGGGACAAGCAGGGATACACGGACTTATTAAATTAACTGATTAAACGGAGGAGTTCAACGAGTGATGTTTTGCTGAAATTAACTGTGGCCAGTCAATATTTCAGTCGTCTGCGTTGGATACAGGCTTTCAAATAGCTCTGCGCGATGAGTCAGTTAATATATGTGTGTGTACTGGCACTATTGTTCAATTAATTCGCCCATTTCATTCAACATTATAAGTAGTAATAGGCTGAATTGCAAATAGGTAGCCTAATTCTAATACACGCAATGAATATCCACCTTTACATTTTTATATTTATGTAACCTACACAATAATATTCTTTTACACTGTAATCCTTTTGTTTTTAATATTTGGCATGTTTGTGTGATGCGCATCCCTGTGTGTAATAAGCCAATAAGTCAATGCACTGTGGACCCACCCAGAGGTACATTTTCTACCAATGCACTCTCTTTAAATAATAAAAAAATATTGTGCCATTGACTTTAGACTTTAGACCAGGTTTAAGCTGGTCTATGGCGCAGTCTATTTTCAGCTCCTTAAAATAGCTTTGTGCCAGCAATGCGCCTGAACACACCTCTTTTTTAGACCAGCACGCCCAGGGGCGCACAAATGGGTGCAAATGCAATTGCTAATTAAATGGCGTGGCGCTGGACGGGAAAATGCGAACAGCGCCAGACTAAAACTAGCAAACACACTTGTGCTGTGCCTTGCTTTGCATTGCGCCGGGTGTATGATAGGGCCCATAGTGTGTCCATTATAAATCAGCAGAGCTGTGTGTGTGTGTGTATCACAGAAAAGCAAACAAACACACATGACAGTTATTCAATGACTGTTTAAAATCTAAAAAATACTATGTGTATAAAAAAACTAAAGTAAAAATGTTAGTTGTTAACGCATTGCACCCAACATGGAATTAACACTGCTTACATTTTTCCTGACTGACAGTCCTAATTAATTAGATTTTCTTAACCTTAATGCAGGGAGTCAAACTGTAGCAAACATCACTCTAGCAGCTCTAGTTTATGAATAGGCTTTACTGTACTGTGTCTCATTCACTCAGAATGAGCAAACCAAACGTCTTTATTTCCTCTGTGCACTACGGTGGAACAGACTGCAATGGGAATGACAAAATAAACAGCAGCCTACGTTGCTGATAATAGTCCTATACTGAAAGACACCACTTACTGCTATTAATAAACTGTAGCTCACATAGACCTTGAAGATAAAAAAAATGAATAAACTCCCATGCCACCGGTCATTGTGACATGATTATTCATATGAAGAGAAATGGGAGAAAGACATATGACATGCCAGGCTGATGCAGGATTTTTATCCTCTGTCACGCTGATGTGAACGGAGCATGCGACACTCTGCGGGTTTGTAATGCCTCAGCTGCAGCACAGAAACCAAAGCATGTACTGTACACAGACCTAAATTAATGAGCCGATTCCTTGAACCGTTCCAGTCTTCAGTGTCACATGATCCTTCAGAAAGCATTCTCATGTGCTGATTTGCTGCTCTATTATCATTATCAATGTTGAAAACAGTTTGTCTGCTTAATGTTTTTGTGTAAACCATGATGTGTCAAATAATTTTGATAAAAATTAAAAATAATAAACACACACACACATATAAAAAAAAATAAACACACACACACATATATAATAATAATATTATATACACACACACACACACACACACTAAATCATCCCTTTGAGTCCAGACTAAGCTCCTAAGTAGAGGACTTTCTGGATATCCATTACCCCATTTCCAGGACACCAGCAACAGTAGAAAAAAATACACATCCGTAAGACGCCACAGTCTTGACACAAGACATGCAATCCCCTGCTGCTATGAAGAACTGAAATTGACTGAATCGACAATGATCAGTTGTTTGAGCATCTATAACTGAACAGTGATTGCATATGCAATCAAAACACATTGCAGAGAAGATCAGTGCCTGATTAATTTAAGTTCAACAAAGGAAAAAATGTTCAAAATGAAAGCTCACAAGATTTAAAAAAAAAGCAACAGTGTGCTTATATTAATGAAGATGATAATTAGATTGAACTGGTGCTTATTGAGATGTATTGTTCGCTTGCCACCAGTGTGTAGGGAGGGTTGAGGAACTTCAAAAGCTAAAAGAGTTGTGTGTCTGTATAATTGAAAAATTATACACTCCCAACCTCTGCCAGCAGAAAGAAAAGACTCCACCAGAGTCAGATTAGCATCTGAATGCCTTCTTAGTACTGTTTTCACTGGATAAGTTCAGCCCCCTAAGGAATATGCTAGGATGATAAGACAGAAGCCTAGATGGAGAGGGAGAAAGGCAATCAAAGGAGTGAAGGAAATCAATCCAAAATTACAATATCAATATCACTAATGTGCACTACTGTTCAAACTTTTGGGGATTTTTGTTTTTTAAAGAATTTAATACATTTATCCAGCAAGGATGCACTGAATTAAAAGTGACAATAAAGACATTTATAATGTTACACAAGATTTATATTCCAAATAAATGCTGTTCTTTGAATTTTGAAAATCCAAAAATGTTTTAAACAGCATGACTATTCTTCTTATTAATAATAATAAGAAAAGTTACCTGAGTTCCAAATCACACATTAGAATGATTTCTGAAGGATCGTGTGACGCTAAAGACCGAAGTAATGGCTGCAGAAAATTCAGCTTGGGCATCACAGGAATAAATTACATTTTGAAAGATACTGAAATAGGAACCAGTTCTTTAAAATTGTAATAATATTTCCAGAATATTACGTTTTTTACAAATTTTTTTGTTCAAATAATTTCAGGTTTGGTGAGCACAAAAGATTCAGAATCTGAAATAATATCATGTCTAAGCATGCAATTTACTCTTGTGAGGAAATTCTTTTGAATCAGCCAAGAAGACTCAAAAAATGGGATAATTTATTTTAAATGAGTCTAATGATTCTCTCACTAACTGAGTCAGTGGTTTGTGACTCTCTCACGGATATTCATTATTACATGCGTCCAACTCAAAATGGTACAAATGTCTTGAAATGTTATAAGACCACACAATGACTTATTAGTTGTTAAAAACATAAGCTAAGAACAGAGCTGTCATAAAAACTGAGGTTTAAAAAGGAAATGTTATCAAAAAATCAGATTTTTGTTTTGTTTGTTTAGTATTTTGTTTGTAATTATTCTTCAAACACCACAGGAACCAAAACAAGAGTCATTAAAATCCTTACAATTTCCATCCCAAAGGATTATCATTTTTGAACTTTTTGACAGTGACATAAACAACCAGTTGTTCACTGCAACGATGATTAAGTTCTGAGATTAAAAGCCAGTTCAACTTTTAAAGTCTGAGCGCTGTGTGAATCCTTCCAACTGCTCATTTTCAGGCACCTCACATCAAGGTTTACTGGCTATTCATACATATCACCTCGGTAAAAAATGCATCTGCAAATAACGAGATTATCTGATCCACTCACTTAAGTGATAACATTATAACAGCCGTGGAATGATTAAAGATAGAACATGCACTTCAGTGAAGAACAGCACAGTAAGCATGAGGAGGATGCTGCTGCGACCTTATTAGAGGTTCTCTCCCCATCATTTCTCCTCTTAAAGTGCTATTCTTTTAATATATTCTGTTCTCTCAACTCCCTCTGCTTCTCCCTGCCAGTGTTTCTTTTCCTCTGTGCTGGTAACATGCTGTCTGTCAGTGCTGGCTGGCTGCAGACCTGGTCTTGAGGGACCGTGTAGCCGTGAGCTAAGTCCAAAGAGGATCTGCAAGCCTATGTGTGGGTTTGTCTGACAGGAACTGTTCTCCAGGGACTGGACAGCAAAGGTCACCAATTGCAGATTTCTCTCGAGGAATGTGGTTAAAAAGGCATGGGAGAACTATAAAGAGTCTGCTGAGGGAACCATGAAGTGTTTCTTAAGAATGTAGAAAATAGGTGAATATAAAGTCCACAGGAGAGGCGAACAGGAATAGTTCATGCATAAATGGCATTTTGTTTACTCACCTTCATGTCATTGCAAATGTGCAACCTGAAAGAAGATTTCTCTTATGCTTACAAATGATGCATTTATTTGACCAAAAAATAGTTAAATTGTGAAATATTTGAAATAACCGTTTCCTATTTTATATATATTATATTATATATAAAATAGGAAACTGTTATATTAAGTACACTATATCTAATATTATTATTATTATTTTAAAGTGCAAAAGAACAGCATATATTTAAAGTGTAATTTCGCGTAACATTTGAAATTTGATCAATTTAATGTGTCCTTGTTGAATAAAAGTATTGTTTTTTATTAACTTTTTTATATCTGTCCAGTAGTGTACAGGTAGTGGTAGAAAAACAACAACTCTGTCTAAATTAAATGTAAATTGAATGTAATGATATTTGAAGAAACAAATTAACATATGTATTTATGCATGAACCATTCCTTTAAAAACAGCAAGCACTAATTACCCACATTACTGTCACCTCAATAAAAGCATTTCCTAAAAATAAATGATAAAGCAAGCAGTTATTAAAATCTCACTGAGCAAATTACACTCAAGTGCAAACTGTTACAGAAAATGCTTCCTGTTTATAAAGTGTCAAGCTTTCCAAGAGAGTCCTACTTTGACAGATCATGTCATTCAATAGGAGTGAAGAAAATTTCAAACCACTGCCATTTAACTTTGTGGGAGTAAATCTACGGCTGTCTGTGATCGTAAGTGCTGTGTGACAGAAGCGTCATGATTAATGAGTCAAGGCCACAATTATTCCCCTCACAAACTATATAAGTCAACAGCTCATGCAAGGACAGTCCTTTTTTCAGCACAAAGAAAAGAATACATGTCTTAAGCCTTTCTAACATGCGCAATACAAACCTTACTTGGTCACATGGTTATTTACACACATGTAAGAGTAGAAACAGTCTAACACTGATTAGCAAGCAGATGTTGTAAATAGAAGAAATCCAATTACCTGTGATGATGGGCATTTGAGATCCACGTGTCCACATGAAACAGAAGAGAAAGTCACTATTAGATCAATGTTCATTCAGTACTCTGTGCTATTAAAAAATGCAATTACATTCATCTTATTTAAACAGCATTAATATATAGTTGTCAGAGAATCAATAATTCATAATGGCACATTCAAGGACAAACGTTCTGTTTTTCAGTGACCAGTTCTCACTGAGACACAAAAATCCATTTTTTAGACCAGAGAAACTACTGAAGCAAACACTAAAGCACTCGGGTAGTGAGGTGTTTGAAGTTGTAACACTGCTTGACTTTGAATTGAATTGAATTAGCATCCTGAAATACAGGTCAGAGGTTCAGATTTCAGAAACTGTCTATCTTTGAGAACAGATGACAAAGCAATCTCCTCCACCTTTGTTTCAAAACTGTTTATAGACATCTAAATACATCTAGTCTGTAAAATCTGAGTGAAATGTCTCATGTAACTGCACTTTGCCACAAATTTGCCATTACTCATCCTTGTGATGTTCTTTTTAGCGTGGAACACAAAATAATATAATAGACATCTAGGTTACTAGAAGTTTGGTCAACATCCACTTTCATTTATATCACTTCAAGATGTATACAGAAGAAACAGAGAGAATAAGTGACACTCAGGAAAAAAAATGTGCTAAAATTTTTACTTTTAGGGGCATGACAGCTTGTCACTGGGATGATATCCTCAAAGAAACAATTTTGTAATTGATCTACCCCTGAAAGGTTAATAGAAGTACCTTAAGTTTACGTTTTACTAAGTTACTAATATGCACATTTTTGGAGTAGATAAGGTACAAAGACGTCCCTCTAAGGGTACTGCCCTAGTGACAAGCGCTTTTACCCCTAAAAGTACATTTTTTTTTTACACATTATTTTTCTGAAAGTGAAGGTTTAGCACTTCTGAGTCAATGATGGCTTTGCAGAAATTGAGTAGAGGAAGAGGAAGAAATTCCTTTCATTCAAAAGCATATAAAGCTGAAGTGAGTCTACATGCCATTCAAAGTGACCTTTACTGGTGCTGGCTGAGCTGTACTGCTTTGAATGTTCTCAAAGTGATGTATGTAATCTGGATGTGCTCTCCATCCAAACAGTCTGTAGACCCAGAGGGAGTCAGATCTATGTATTTTTGATGTATAAAAGAGTTTGTCAATAGGCTGTGATAAGACAAGTGGAATATGGCTGCTGCCATATGTTTAAAGCCTGTGAAACAACTCAAATGTAAGTGAAAACTGACCACAAGTCACCACGCCTCACCTGCCGAAAAATTGCACTTGAACAACCTTCATCATTTGCTCAATTTGATCGCTTTCGTTGTCTTCTCATTTACTGGTTTGCTAAGCTAACGAGCCAGTTAGATGACTAGTACCATTGGTGTTTAACACATCCCAAAAACTAGGCTGACAGATGCTCAATGATAGGCCAACTATTGTCCAACGGCTGACGGCCAATTTGGTGTTTCACAGCCTTTAAGATCTGAGAAAAGTTTGCATTAGCTCTCTAAAGCCTCATATATAGTCCTAAAGGTACAGCCATACTTGTGAAATATCAACACCATTTCATATACAAAAAGATATATTGTCACCACACACCGAAGTTGCTTTCAAACCAAGTAGTGTTCTGTTGGTCAAAGTAAGGAAGCTTCTTGAACAACTTGAAACGGTTGTGTAATCTGCATAGGCTAATCTTTCGCTTTCACAGGAAATTCCTGGTAGCATGGATTTCTATTGAAATGACTGGATTTCCAAGTCTGCACTTTGATGACCCCCATAGTCTAGTCCCCATAGTCTAGTGTACTTCATGGACATGTGATAGCCAATGAAAGTCCATAAAACCACAAGTACATTTCATTTGCACCATTTAGGGCAGGGCCTTAACCAGAAAAAAAGAGCTTTGCTAAATGTGGTGCGAGTTTCTAACTATATGCTGCAACAAAATGACAAAAATACAACTGCATGACCGTATTAGTTCTAAAGGTAGGAAAATAAGCACAGCTGAAATGACTTTCACCAGCGGCATAAGGTGGTAATTCAGGCAGCCATGCAATATTTAGCAAGCACTAATTACTCTGGAGGGAGATGGAAGGCCTTCGGTTTGGCGGCCAGCAGCTGCAATTACAGAGCAAGGACAGATAACACGACCTTGTTTGTTTTTCACAGGCTTTAACAACTCATTACCACTCCTGAACACAGAAAAGTTACACTCTAATGCTGCTAATGTTTCTCCTCACACTAACATGTTTTATGACGCACTCTGGCATGTGTGGCATCAGGAACACAATGTTTAATGCAGACATCCCATGGCTCTATTTAAAGAAATGGATACTCTTGGCACAGAGAACATTCTGATCAAGCACACTGCATGTCTATTCACTTGGACTATCACAAACAACTAGGGGTGTAACGATTCACTCATTTTCTCGATGCATCAATTACAAACCCTGACAATGCATATGCATCGATCTTGAAAAATGATTTTTGAATCGTGAATTGC
Source organism: Carassius carassius (assembly GCF_963082965.1). Classification (NCBI taxonomy): domain Eukaryota; kingdom Metazoa; phylum Chordata; class Actinopteri; order Cypriniformes; family Cyprinidae; genus Carassius; species Carassius carassius. The sequence goes on from NC_081800.1 coordinate 16,575,741, forward strand.
CGATCTCGGATAGTAATCGATTTAAAACGCTAAGAATCGAATGAATTGTTTCTATAGCAATTTAATACTTTCAAAATATATACACATTAAATTACTACATGCACTAATTAATGGAGACCTTGAACAGTGTTTGTGCCTCGCTTCTCTCCTTCACACACTCCACAATTACTGCCCGAGACTCTCACAAGATTGCGCTCACGCTCCGTTCATCTCTGACGCAGCTGATGTGTGATCTCGCCTTAGGACTCGTGGCCAGTAATACTAAAGTGAAGTAGTTTGTCAATGGCTCTCTGCATCTTACCGACAGCATTACCTGAGCAGTCGAAAGCTGCATATCTATTGCATGGACAGAGCAGAAATGTAAGTGTCTTAATCATATGCACAGTTCTATTGAATGATAAATGTGTTTTAACAATGCTGGTGAACCAAATGTACGAATGAAACTATAATAACCAATATTAAAATAACCACAGCATTAACAACGACCTTGAGAGGAAAAGTTAAATAGCTACTATAGCAATTTATTTTGTAAAAATGAGATAAAGTAGTTTTCACACTGAAAGAGAAGGGATCTCACTCTCATAGACGTGCCAGGCTTTATCTGCAGCTAAACTGAATAAAAGCAGAGTGAACTGATGAAATGTTAAAACACACACACACGCACAATGAATAAATACAATTTATGAATGATGCAGTGTTAATTGACATCATTTATTACAGTACAGAAACTTTAAAGTATATTTTCTACCTTATTCTGTGCAGAACATTATATAAATACAAAATAATTGCTAATTAAATATAGTAAAATGCAAATTTTTATAATGCAATTTGATTTCATGATGAGTTTAAAGTCCTTTAAAGCACAAGGTGATCCTCAATCATACATCTCATACATAGGCAGACATAAACAGCTGCCTTGTTACCCAACCTCATTCTGTTTCTTCAACCAGTTCGCCATTGCAGCATCCATCTCTCTCAATCTCATCCAGAGCCAGTGCTGTCTTCTTGATCATTAGAGCCTTCTAAGATGAAAGCAGAGCAGAAGAGAGCTTCTCCACGCTCTGCGCTCGTGACTGAGGGGGAGTCAGCAGTGCAGTCAGAGGAATGACGTGCTGTCCATGGCAGGCTAGACCTGTCAACCAATGTAGCTGCTCTATTTTGCTTAAAAAAAAACACCATTACCTGAGTGTCAGCATGAAGCATTATCTTGAACCTGACATCAAAGCTGTCATTACACAAAAAGAGAGAAGGACATTCTCAGAAATCGATGGGACGTCATGTATTTTTCAAATTTCACGTTTGACTTGCTGTAAATTGCAACAAATGCAACAGCAGAGTTGACTTGTCACTGATTGAGTGATTTTGAGCTCGAATAAGAGGCAAATTACCCCAACACAGATCTTTAACCACTAGGCTACACTGCCCATGGTACTGAAGCAAAAATGTTAAAGCTCCATAGAGATACGCCTATATTTGCTGAAACAAATAAACTCCAGGGCATTACATCACATTTTTATTAGTAAGAATCAGCCTGAATTGTCACAAACTAATCTCAGGCATCTGGAAAGATGCAGAAATGCGTGATTTGGATGAGAAGAGCTGAGAGAGTTGGGTAAGAAACACTAGTTACGCCTTGAGATCAACGCCAAAAGCAATCATACATAAAAACAACACATCAAAAACCTTGCATAACACCAAAAATGTTTGTTTGCATTTGTTTGCACCTCGATTCATGATTAACTGAACTAACAGTGACTCAATCACTCAACTGATAACTCAGATCCTCATTAGTGCGTTTACAACAACCGTTCCACTTGATACCATACCACATCGAGTATGAATGTCATTTACTTGATTTCACACAAGCAGCAGCTGCACTACTAGTAGAAAACATACTGGGATTATGTAATGGTTCTTTTTACTTCTTCCATAATGGATATTTCTCTTAGAAGGGTATTTAATTCATTCATTGCCAAACTGCCAAAAGGAATAAGTGAAATCCAGTAGTCAGCACTTTCAAATGAAAGTCTTTCATTTTTGTAAAGCTTGTCTGACCTTTCAGATGCAATGGCGTTAATGAACTCTTAATTATTACAAATTATTTTATTTAAATTATGCTTTTTGAATATGGTACTGTTCATGATTAGAAATTATACATTAGTACAGAGACACTTTGAGCTCTTAAGCTCAAAAATCTGACCTTGTGTGAACATGAGTTTACGTGGGGAGCACAGATTTACAGACGCTGTTTGAAACCAGCATAACAAGATTTAGAGCCAAAAGAAAATATTTTTGTGATGCCCAATGCAGTGCTGTAAATGTTAAAAACATAATGCTAAAACATGAAGTTAAATATATTAAAAATGTTTTTGTTAATTGAAATAAAGCTGAAATAAAAATTAAAAATGATGAAAGCACATACCAAAAATAATTAAAAGTTAAATGAACTCTGAAACAAAAAAGTGAATTCATATTATATGTACATACATACTAAGGGTTGTAACGGTATGCAAAAATCACGGTTCGGTACGTACCTCGGTTTTAAAGTCACGGTTCGGTTCATTTTCGGTACAGTAAGGGAAAGAAATGCAAACATTAAACTGCAGGTTGTTTATTACTATAAACTTTTTTTAACAATTTGTTTACACTTTTTAAAAATACTTTTTAATAAAATATAAAATAAAAAAAGAATAAGAAATAAAATGCTGCTGCAAAGTTCTCCACTAAATAAAATACTCTCAGTCTCAAACCAATATCATATAATAAAATATAATGAAAAATATAAATAAATAACTATGCTTACAGTGCAGCATTACCAATCCCAGCTTGTAGGCCTGCTCATATTTAAAAATATATAACTTTTCCAAAGTGTAAAATGCAGCATCAACAGATTCAGTTTTTAGACATGCTCCGATTTCGTTATTGCGTTGGACCGATCGGAATTAAGAGCAAAGATCTCTTTAAATGCCGACGGGAGCTGCGTTTGAATTACAGTACAATCGTTTTTTCCTAGTTGTAGTGATGTTCACACTCGCGTGATGACTTTTGAAAACCTTCAGGCACGATTCTGGTGTGTAAAGAAACAGAAAACGTGAAGCACCCGTCACGCAACTGACACACTGCAGAAACGCCACGCTAACGCCACGCAGCCAGTGTGTTACTGGCCTTAGAATCAGATGCAGGGCGGGATTTGCGCTGAACGCGGAGACTTCCCCCACTTAATATGTTTGTTTCGAAACACGAAAATGTACCTACTGTATGTTCCGCACACAAAATATTGCATTCGGTCTTTCAGTACACACGTGCACCGTACCGAAAGCCCTGTACTGAAACGGTCCGGTACAAATACACGTACCGTTACACCCCTAATACATACAATATAAATAATACTAAAATAAAATTGCCCTGATGCCAGAAAAAATAAAAGAATCCTAGATGGGAATTATATTGTAGACAATTACAGTACCGTATTTTTCGGACTATAAGTCGTAGGGATGCGCACGGATAGTCGAACATTCGAATATTCGTTCTGTTCTAATTATTCGATAAATAAAAATGATATTCGAATTTCGCAAAAAAAAAAAAAAAAAAGTTCACAATAAAACCTAATTTGGTCACTTTCTGTGATTCTCCACGGCATATTTGAAGGTGTATGCAAGCAAAAAAATAATTAATGAATGATTAAGGGGCCATTCACATATTGCGCCTAATAAGGCGTGGAAAAGGCTATGCGCTCCGCTTTCTCCTTCTTTCCAAAGTGCTCGAGCAGAAGCGCTCCTGAGGCGACGCGTTCTCTCCATGAAGACGCGGAAATTTCAGCAAATGATAAATGGATTTGCAGCACAAAAAAAATCGCTTTCAGTAGCTCTGCTACTAAATTTATTTCAAAATAGCAATCCATATACAGCTATGATCAGCTGTTCCTTCATCTTGGCTGAGCTTTCAACGTTGTTACAGGAAAGGATGAAGCTGAATGTTTAGTTCTTGTCACATGACCTGCGGTGCACTTGTGGCATTCTGAAAGTTGAGATGTTTTTAACTCGATGCTGTGCGGACGCGCCTGGAAAAACGGGACCGCGTCGCACCTCGTGCGCATCGCGACCGCGCCGCTTTCATTATGAGCGCGCATACCGCGCGCCTACATTGGAAATAACGAACTTGAGCATGCAAAAGACGCGATATGTGAATGCCCCCTAAAAGAACTGCGGTCTTCTACAGTACTTCAAATATGCCGTGGAGAATCACAGAAAGTGATCCAAGAACATTGTTGCAGCATCTCTCAAGCAACGAATAAACACTGCTAACTTGGAGAATGCAGTGAAAACTCCTCTTCTCGCGTCTGCCCTAGACCCTCGGCAAAAACATCTCAGGTTTCTCGATGAAAACATGAGAGAAGTAAGAAAAAAAAAGAACATTTTCCTTGATGCGAATGGTGCGGATGCAGCCGCCACCAACGATGAAGAAGATGCAATGCCCACTCGTCGGAAAAGGCTGAGCCAGTTCTCCAGCGATGATTACAGAGAGTCCAGCCGAGACGAGTGGAAACAGTTCTTGCTGGAGCCATTTATTCCACCAGATGAGGATCCAATTCAGTGGTGAAACGAAAACACGAAGCGCTTCACCAAACATATTCGCTTAGCACACCGTTATTTGTGAGTCCCGCCAATGTCTGTGCCGTCAGAGCGCGTTTTCTCCACGGCCGGCCTTATTGTTAACAGACTAAGGAGCCGACTTTCCCCCAATCATGCTTACATGCCCGTATTTCTTAACAAGAACATTTGAAACAATAGAAAAAAAAGCAAAAAAGATTTGCTGAGTTTAAAAGTTAAGTGTAAGCTACATTCTGAACAATAGCCTAATTGCTGCAGGCTGCTTTACGTTTTTTCTTTGTTCACTTTTTTAATCTGTATGCTTTTAATCTGTACTTTTGTTTGTTTGCACGCATTGTTAAAGGTTTTCAGCTACAAAACACGATGTGTAATGTTGAAGCTTATTGTAAGCTTGTTCAAAATGACGAAAGCAAATGTTGCTGAAAAATAACGTCTGACTCATTAAACTTAATTTAAATAAACGAATATTCGAATATTTCATTTTTTGTGAGCTCAAATATTCGAATGTGATATTTGTGGAAAACGCCCATCCCTAATAAGTCGCACCTGAGTATAAGTCGCATCAGTTTAAAAATACGTCATGATGAGGAAAAAAACATATATAAGTCGCACCGGACTATAAATCGCATTTATTTAGACCCAAGAACCAAGAGAACTCGTGGCTGTAGACGGTAATGTTTTCTGTTAGTTAAATTAATTTTGATAAATAAGTCGCACCTGACTATAAGTCGCAGGAACAGCCAAACTATGAAAAAAAGTGCAATTTATAGTCCGGAAAATACGGTAGATTAAAAATCCTTAATGAAAAAGTAAAACATAGTTTGATTTCCACACTGTCATTTAGAAATTAATTAAAAATTGTAATAAAATTGTAAATAAATTTAAATTAAAATATTATTATTAATTTATATATATTATAGTAATTTATTATTATTAATTATTATTTTTATTATTATTATTATTATAAAACATTAAAATAAGCATTAAAATATTTAATTAAATTAAAAATATTGAATTACATGCATGCATGGTGATGAAAAAAATCTCTAATTTACAAACCAACAGATCGAATTGAAATAGAAATGAAGCAAACACTATTTTGCTACTTACAGTAAGAACAAAAACACGAGACAAAGATGATATATCAATATTTCGCTCAGTCTTCTGCCCAAAAGACAGAAATAGCCAGAGCTTCATAAGGAGCATTAACTTGTTAACAAACCCTGCTGTTTTGCATAACTAGATCATGATGGATGACAGCTATTAAACACATAACATTAGTCTCATGGAGCGGTCGCCTTAAGCAAGAAGAAAATTAAAACGAAATTTTTGCATAGCCCATTGAGGAGGGAACACTTTCAGCTAGAGTAAATGTTTAAAAACGCTTTCTACATTTTCCCAGACCTAGCACCGTAAGCTAACATGTCGCTCTGTGGTTCCGTCAAATAAGTGAAGGGTCAAAAAAAACAAAAACAAAAACCTTTTAACAAGATCTCACAAAGGCAGTTGTAATTTAAAAACATTTGGTGGGGCCGAGCGGAGAAAATGATTTTGAATTCATTCAAAATCATAAAACCAGACTGCTATGACACTGATTTATAAGATCATGACAAAATCTGATCCAAATGTAAATTCACTGCAATACATTTGTTCACTTTCAGCCTGTTCCAGGCAATAGTAGGGCAGTTGGGCTGGGAATTTAAAGACTGTTAACCACCCCACAGGAGCCACAACCATACGCTCCTCACTCATTAATTACTTTGGCTAATTAGCTAACCAGGCATTCTGGGAAATGCTGGGTGTCTTCAGCTTCAACTTCTAGAACTAATTTGTGTCAAGACACTATTCAGTTACAGAAAGGCTTTAAATTATTCAAGGCATTGGACCAGCTTTGTCTCAGCCAGCATGTCTCTGTTGGGTAGGAATGTGTTTGAGGCTGATAGCTGGTGGTGCAAGAGGGGTGTCATGGTGGACGCCTACAGACTATTGTCTGAGGTGATATTACAAAACATTTGGAAATGGAGTCACTCTCCCATTGGCCCTCAACAGCCATTCAGGCATCAAAAAGCATCTACATTTTGAACCAAGATGGCTGCACCTTTCACCCCTGCAGTGGGGCCGTTCCAAGCAGCCAGTGAAGTGGACTAACTGGGTGTTCTGCCATCTTAAGAGAGATTCCAAAATCACAGGAAGAATACAGTTCAGTCCAAAGGGCATTACAAACAGCATAAGGATCATCAAATCATCCCTCCATGCGATATGGACAGGAACATTTACCCACCAGACAGTGTAAACCACATGAATACTATTAAAGCTTATTGAAGCTATGCAATTATTCACGGACATGTAGGGCCACATTTACTATGACAACAGTTTCCATGTCTGCCAAAATAAATGTCTAAATAGCTATTTAGCTACTGGTTAACATCATCCAGTAAGTCACACAGCAAAAAAGCAAAGAACCAAAAACATTTTTATTTGGAATAGCATGCACAATAAGATCATGAATGTGCATTAGCCTATGTAAACACCATCAATTCTGATTTCACATTACGATTTAAATTCCCTTAAAAATGTCCCTGTTGCTCTCTAAATAAATAATCACCCAGGACTCCTCATTAGCCATGTCACATTGTGTCTTAACAATGCTTTCCCTTCCTAAAAAATGCATATTCTTTGTCTCCCTTGATTTATCAAGAGGCCAAAGACACTCGCTTTCTACTCGGGACTCACAATGTAAGTGACAAAGCTTTACTGAATGTTTGTCTCCCGTCACTCACCTGCTGAGACAAATTTTATATAACTCCGTCTACGCCTGGGGAAAATGCAATCAGAGGACTGGGGAGCCTGCATACAAATAAAAGAACAGTTCCTCTCTCTCTCTCTCTCTCTCTCTCTCTCGCTCTCTCAACATAAAGCAAGCTTATGGAAATGGGTTCGCTTTCCAGGCCAGGCCTGAATGGGAAGAAACACTATCCCTTCAAACACTTGGTGAAGCTGGAACAGTCTGCGACAACAATCACAAAAGTACAACCCTGACTACATATCACATCCTCTAAACCACATAGCAAAAGGCCTATCATTGATGGAAGCTCACTTTGCGGTCTTTGTGCTCTAATGAGCGCTGGCCAGCCAGCATAGCCCTCAAAGTTCAGCTTGACGCAGCTCGGCTAAAAATAACACAAACAATAGAATGGTAGCATGCCTCAAGGGCCTTGAACTATGTGCAGTGAGGGCCCTGCCACTGTGAGAAACCGTTCTTCAGAGTTTGCAGCTCAGTTGCAGATCTAACTCCAGCCCCTGCAGATGGTTAATAATAAACTGCTGGGAGAATGTAAAAAGACATTTCAAATAAGCCTTTTTTACTATGCTGATTGATCCTCTTAGACTGGAAGAATCACAACATCAAGAATGTCTTCTGCAAGTCCTCAGTATCAAATAAAAATATGTACTTAGAATAAAAGAAATGACACACATGAGGACAGTGATTTTACCACGGGTGAGGGATACAGGACATTGCCCAATTTGATTTCATGGTGAGTTTATTTAATTTAATTTTTTTCTCCAAAGAATTATATTTATACAGCTAAAGAAACATTAAATTGATCAAATTACATTTATAATGTCACAAAAGATTTTTTTTAAAAAAACAATGATTACAGTTTTATTTATTTTAATTTTACAGTTAAATTTAATCTATTCATTTTATAAGTTGCCTATCAAAAGCTAATAACCTGGTTCACCTTGGAAGCATTAAGATATATATTATATTTAAATCCATGGCAGATATGTATGAAACATAATCACCCAAGGGATCAGGCATTCCAAAGTGGTTTACCGAAGCACAAGCCGTCCCCTCCTTATCCTGCCATAACTTCATTACCGTGGGTTTAAAAGAGGGAAATTGTTCCAAAGTAGAGCCTCAAACAGCCAGAAACACTCACGCTCAAAACCGTTTGATCCACAGAATCTCATCATTTTAATGACCTGCTGTAACCTCATGCAAGCCCTCGCCTCTCCAGCCACACTTTACCGTCATTCGGTGCCTTGAGTTCCCATCATTGCAACCACTTCCTCCTCAATAGTATTCCAGATTCCTCAGAGCCTACCAGAAGAGAGCAGCTGACGATGATCTGAATGGGATTTTGTAAGACTGCACTTGAGGGGGGCATGACGACGATGCTGCAATACGAGTGATCTTTGACCTCTGCTGTCAGGTCCTGATGTCAAACAGCAGGAGACACAATGCTCCCCTTTGTCTGGAGGCCATCTGGGGGCATGTTCACATGCTTCTCCAACTGGGCTTGTGTTCAAGACCGACAGGCTAATGATGAGCTGCCTCACCATTTACTGTTCCTCTAAACCTGCCATTTATATTTCTACAAATGTGCTGTTAAAGCAACAGCTACAACTACAATTTAACAATCTGTAATCATTTACTCACCCTTACATGTTCTAAATCTTCTTAAAAATATCCTGGCTGCTCATTTTATCATAAATATAAATATCACCAATGTGTTCCATTTGACTTGTTCACTATTCTTCTGAAGACATATGAAAGCTTTGTGGATTGCAAGCTAAAAATCATTAAAGGTGCCATCTGTCATGTCTGGCAAAAAAATCAAGTCATACTCCACATTCCATACCAGATGGGGGCAGTATGCCTCAATAAAGTGAATTGGTCTACTCTACAGTAACAAACGAGAAACGGCATAGTCTCTATGCTCCGCCCCTACCTTCACAACAACCCTAGAGCATAGCCGAAGCCTATAAGACAGCGGTTCTCAATTGCAGTCCTCGCGCCCCACTGCTCTGCAGTCTGCACATTTTGAACGTTTCTCTTAGCGCTTCAGACATTTGTTCTATTCGAACATAAGTGCCCTGCGAAGAGGATATCACAGGATATTCAGCCATGATTCCAGTTCGAAGTGAACGTAGCTATATGTTCCAATCAAAGTGCATTGAAGTGTGCAAGACGTGAATTTAAATTGTATCGATTTACAGAGGTATATGATGTCACAGTTGTCCATGTTTAAAGACGCTGCACAGCACAAATCAGTGAATGAATGTTTCAATGTGAGGTAAACTTCAACAGATTTCCCCTGCTCAGAGAGTAGGGATCAATGAACAATTGGAACACAGTTCATGCACGGAGTTCATTTCTAACGAGCTGATTATCTGAATCAGGTGTGTTAACAAAGAGAAACGTGCAAAATATGCAGAGCAGTGGGACGCGAGGACTGGAAATGAGAACAGCTGCTATAAGAGGACGTTTTGCCTCCAGAGGAACGTTGGGTGATGTCAAGTGATTTTGAAACATGACATCTTCAAGCTACTCCCCTTCACCTTTACCAGTGAATATGTTCCTATTCGTTTTGTTCATATTACATTTTGAGTTGTATATACACATTATTTGAATTAAATTAATTTGACAGGCAGCATTCTGTCAACATCATTGGTCAACATCAGACAGCTGATGTTGACCAAGCTAGCGCCAACCAACGTAACCAGAGCTGCCAACTCTCAAGCATTCATCGTGAGACACACGCAATTGACTCTTTTCACACGCTTTCATGCAACACATCAATTTTCTCACGTACAGAAAAACCACGAAGCAAAGAGGTAACGGAGACCAACAGACTAGACAGAGCAGGTTAGTTATGATATAAAAAAATGGGTAAGTATCAAACGCAGCTACGGTTAGCCATCTCTAACATTAGCAGGTTTATCGAACAGCCTTCGATACATTTCTATGTTATAACTTCCCGAAAAAAAATACACAAACATATAAAACAAACTTCTAGCGAAATACTAACAGCATCTAACTTACCAATCCAAAAAAATATTTTGCAAGTTTGGTGTCGAACCTCATTTCTTTCAGGTTTCTATGGTAAAGGCTGCATTTTCTGCAGTTTAGCGTCACCTGCTGTCAGAGAGTGAATGTGCTTTCATTCAGCGCGTCTCTCATTCGTTCCCCCCATGTGCTTCTCATGCGTTCTTGTTTACAGTACATCAGAGCGCACAAATGGTCTTTCAAGCAGCATACAGCAGTGTTGTGCATTTTAAACAGTTGATGGGGAAAATTATTATTAAAATGCATTCGAACTTCTGAATAATTTGTAATATATAATTATTCATGATATTTAGAAGTGCCCAAGATAACAATATTGTGCATATTCAATTAATCAATTGATCCAGCTTTCAAGAACAATTCAACTGATCAGACTAATACAACTGTTCATCCCACAAAAAGAAGAGACAAAGATTACTTTTATTCTATTTTATGATGCTTTAGAAGCTTAAAGGATTTTTTTTTCTTTTGCATTTTTTGCATTTAGTTAGTTCTGGTGTGCTGCCAGCTCAGAAAAGCCGAAAAGAAAACAAACAGCCAGCTTGTTAAGGGTGTCATCCAGTGAGCCGTTTCAATTTGCAGCCAGTTTTTCTATATAGATAGCTAGCTTTGGATAAGACCACCTCAAATATACAGAGTCCAAGGCATCTTGTTTTGATGCCCCAAGGAAGAGAGGGGTGGGGTGAGCAGTAGCTCATTGTCATTTAAAGAGACAAGCACTGAAATGAGTTGCTGTGAAAAGAGCTGCTTTTGACAAGGTAAAAACGGTGTTGCTTTACACGAACATTGAGATTTTTTTTTACCAAAGTATGTTACAGACATTTTATGAAGATCCTCCAATTTCCCCCTTTAAAACTTCTGTCCCCAGAGACTAGAACTGCAAAGGGGTCATCACAGCTGAGTTGATTTTCAGTACAATGACCCAATTGCATATGATATTGCTGTAACCAGTTTATAAAAGATAAAGCAATTTGCACTTCAAACATAATTTAGCTATATATATATATATATATATATATATATATATATATACCGTAATTCCTCAAATAAAAGCCGGGGCCTTTATTTACCTGATTTGCAGAAGGTAACAGGCTTTTATTTGAAGCAGGCTTTTATTTCTAATTCCATCTGTTTGATTAAAAATTGTTTTAAATAACCCGTTTTAAATTAAAAGCGATAGCGTTCAAGTGGACAGAGATCATAAAATTAGCACAGAATCAGTTCAGAATCAATCACCAAAAGATTCAGTTCGGTTCAGACGCGCTCTGTGTCAGTCTGCTTTACTCTGAATCACGCATGCGCAGTATCATCAGCTCCTGTATATATATATATATATATATATATATATATATATATATATATATATATTTTAAGTCAGCTGCCTCCTCCCTGATTGTCATCGGCACCCCGTTCTAAATCGCCGCCCTTCACCAGGCTCCTGACAGGAGTGGGTGTGTGAGAGAGGAGGGGCACTGGATGAGCCAGGGCTGGCGGCATGTGATGGGGCACACCTGAAGGTAATGGAGCCTCATCACTGCTGCTGTTTAAAAGCCCAACGCGCCTCTCCTCGAGAGACCGGTCTCTTCCCCGTGCATTGAGGGACTCCGGTGCCTCCAGAGACTTGAGCTGCCGGACCCACGGTCCGGACGAGAACCGCACCCGTTTACACGGCCGACGGGCCAGGATGCCGGGCCATCCATCCCTTGCAATCGCCGCAGCCAACGAAAAGGATGTGGCAGGACTCAGCCCCTTACCTGGACCCTTCCTCCGTGAACACTGCCCGACCCACACAAACCCCGCAACTTGACGAGGACACCAGATTCCTTGTTGTTTTGGACACTTTTCCCCTTTGTCCACTTTATTTCCCTGTTTTCCTTTATTTTCGGTTAATAAAAGCCTCTCCGAGGCCTGACGCCACGCCCACTGTGTTTGTCGTTTGCTCCTCCCGCCACTAATATATGCCTCTCGCTGTCACAGTGTCAAATGGTCAAATGGACTGCTACAAACCAAAACTACATTTGTTTTCATTGCTCTGACATTTAGAACAGAGGAATGCAAAAGCGCTTTGCATCTTCTCACACAGTCTGTGATGCTAAGGCGAGGCTGTAGGCTGGGCTTTAGAAGGAGCAGCATGCTGCAGTGCTTAATGCGGTCCTTGAAGCTCGCCATAAATCAAGGATAGAGCGAATGAAACTCCAGAGGGTTGAGTCTGCCAGAGAAACGATACACTTAATTAACTTATGTCTGAGGAGGTGAGTCTGTGCTGAAAACCTTGTAATAGAAGAAAGATACCTGTAAAGAGGCTGAGATACCCCAGTGAGCCTGCAGAGACATACGCAACACAGCAAAGGCAGTGTGACGCTGCGGCACTGCGCTTTTGAGACGGAGGGCCTACGTAACCCAATAACACACAGGTCAATTACGTCTCTCCAACGTGTCCTCGTGTAATAATGAAATAAGGCCAGATCTGATAGCTGTGAATGAATGGGACCCTCTCAATAGTACGACGATATCGATTTTCTATCAGACTCCATTTGACGGAACATATAAAATGGAGAATTACATTTTCCATGGGTTATTGACTAAGATATATACTTTCTATGAGGTACTTTGATGAGAAAGTCCTCTTAGGGCCATCAAGTGCCCCTGCTGTATGTGACATCATCAGCAAATGAATGTAAACTTTGGAACGTCTTTCTGACATTTCAACTGCAAGACAAAAATATATATTTTAATGTGTGTGTCTTGTATGAGAAAATGAAAAATTCCAGATATTAAAGAATATCTATATATATATATATATATATGAATTGGGACATATTTGGACAAAAATATACATAAAAGAAAAAAACTCCAGCCACCTTTAATGAAAAATTAAGATTAAAATAATTAAATAAAATATTCCAGGTAGCTGCATTCCCTTGACTGAGAGAGATTGGAATAACCTAGATAACATGTCAATATCTAAAGCCCAGCCCGTGTCACCCATGATGTCTCATTACTTGGCATTGGTGGGAAATTTGCTTTGACTGTTCACACACCCTTGATATGCTCCAGTTGGTTCATATTCAAATAAAAGAAACCTCAGCATTCACTATCTCTATCGCCACATATTTACTGAGATATAATTCTCACTAGTAACTGCAGAGATCTGTTTTTTGTACATTGCATATGTGATTGTTGTGCTATTGGAATATTCCATTAACCACTAGATTGCTCCACACATTGTGTCATGAACACATTTTTCAATACAGCTCGCTTGGATTCATCATAAAAAAATAGAAACTTTCTACGGTCTCAAGTCTAGTGACAGAATGAATAATTCCCATCCCTGGGGAATATAAAACATTAAAGATCAGGGCGAAGACGAGAAGCAGATAGTGGAGGAATGGTATTGCAAATGCATTACATGGTCAAGGTCACATCTATGGCAGGTGGGACAAAAATCCCCAGGGATCAACAAGAAGTGGAATAACTCACACCTCTCCACCTAAATCTCAACCAAACAGAATGAGCAGTTGGAGGCCCTGCCTTCTGCAAGCTTGCGTGCACATGCGGTAAGCACAAATACATGTGTGCGTTGGGGCCAGACGGCTTCTTCTCCTTTAACCTCTGGCTGAACATAACTCAAGTTCCAGGTACAGGGTGTCTCAGAGGCATTGGGCAAACAAAGGAAGGCCTTGGACCGGTTGGTTCATTACAAGACTTTGATTGTTTTCCTGTACTAAACAAATAGGTGGATTTAAGTCACTCACACTGTAGTGATAACTCTCTCTCTCTCTCTCTCTCTCTCTCTATATTATATATATATATATATATATATATATATATATATATATATACACACACACACACACATACTGTATATATGTGTGTGTGTGTGTGTGTGTGTCGCACAAAAGGATTAATCAAAATGGAGTAATTCATTATCAAAAATCTGGTTACTGGCGCTGACATAGCCAAAGTAGTTGTAAAAGAACATTTGCTCATCATTTCAGTCTGAGAGAGAAAATACAGTATGCTGCAATGGAGAAGCTGAAATTTAATTTATCCTTGGTTCGCAGGTTAAACGACAAATTGACTGGACAAATTGAAAAGGAGATTCAAAAGGAAATGACGCGTTGCTGCTTCATCCAATTGCCTTGCCTTCTAATTACCTTGATCTAAGAGCTTGCTCCGCTCCTGCCCTGCACTTCTTTTGCTAAAGTGCATTTATTACACACTCTGACAACTTTTACTACATAACAAGATCCTAATTAGACTGTCAAAGAATTTTTCTGGGGTCATTTTTTTGGTAATTTTTGCTTAAAGTGATTTATCATTGCGGATAATTAGCACAACTGCTGAAAACGGATGTGAAATGGTAAAAGTTTTAAAGGGTCAGAGCACAGAGTCAGGCATGACCTCCTGAAGTCAAAGGTAAGTCACGGGCGTTCTCAGCAGAAAGACTCTGCCCTGCTGTGCCATGCTTCATCAGTGTGACGGATTCAGACAGTGTTCTCATCATGCTTCTCTTGAGGGGCCCATTAAATCACGTTATCTCCTCCACATCTGGCTCTCGGACAGCAGTGACCCGCTGAGCACTCTGGATCTCATAACGAGACTGGTCAAAGCTCCGCGTCACTCTAAACAGCTGCGAATGCATCGTCCTGGATCTACAAAAACCTGCTGTGAAAGTGGGCCGGTTCACAGGCACGTTTTCCCACGCAGACTATCAATTGTCTCTGAGTTACAAATGTGCGGATGAGACTGCGAGAGTATGCTGAGAAGTAAAAGAGAGGAGGATGGGGTGAGGAGGAGATCGCTGGGCAAGCCATCACCCTCACTATCGGTGCTGCTGCGTGTCATGTGTGGCTTTACAGTAACTGTGGGGGGACTACTACTACTACTACTACTACCACCACTACCACTACCACCACCACCACTACTACAACCACCAACAACAACAACAACACTACTAATAAATAATAATAATAATAAAATATTGGGTCTGATTGATAATATTGGGTTTATTTAGATTACAATTGCCATCATCTAATACTCATTTAAAATCTTTTAAAATAACTAATAAATTAATAGCAATGTTAATCTTCAATATAAACATCCATCTTCCATAATGTTGTAATGAATTAACTTGTAGCATTTAAATGATGGATTTTAGTTTTATTTGTTATTTAATAATACAAAAGTTGTACTGTATGTCACCTATACAGAATATACAGTAGTTTATCAAACATGAAAATAATTATCGACTTATCAGTATCAACCAGAATTTGAATATGGGAGCATTTGTCCACACACATTTGTTGCTGTGTTGAGTAATCCCAATGCTGTAAACAATTCCATACTATAAGGGACTGAAATGACAGGTTTATAGAGCCATCCCTGAGTAAGTGGGCACTGTGTAAAATAGAGATGAGTGGAATAGAGACTGCAGTAGCAGAGGGATGGAACAGAAAATGCCAACTCACAGATCCAGTCGCAAGTGACTAAGAGCTGATCCTCGCCATCGAATGAGTTCTGTAGACATCAAGGACAAAGTATAAATTCAGCGAAGATGGCTGCGAGACATTTATGCGGTCTTGTTTGCCCGCAGAGCTGTTTGCAGACATTGCGGTGCATGGGAAGTTCACAAAACACTCCATTCGTTTTCCAAAGCGAGGTGAGGAACGACCTTCCCCATAGCTCATATTGCAGTCAGAGCCTGATAAAATCTCTTCCCGTTAATTATAGAATCAGGACAGAAGAGGAGATGCCATCTTATAAGCCCATGCCGGAGGGACCACCTGCATCCTGATGCCCTGTATTATGGTAATGGATAGTTATATAGATCACAGGCATAATTTGGAGGAATATTCAGCTGTTATGTAACTGCAAAAACTGTGACTCTTTAATAGTTCACTGAGGATTTAGCAGGCAACAAAAGAACAACAACAACTGAAAAAGAAAAAAAAAACATAGAAAGTGTGGGAAATTGAATGATTAATCACTGCACTTTGATGTCAGCAGAAGAAAGCTCATGACTGCACTTTTTGTCGCTTGTCATAGCAAGCTTGAAGAAGCCAAGATGAGCTACAGCATTTAAGTAATAAAGAATCAAGGCAAGATATACAAATCAAATGCTTGGCAATATGAAATATTACTGAAAACCCATTGCATTAATTATTGAAAACGCAAGAAGAATCATCTGTTTGCTATTTGGAGGGCTCAGAATGTCATTTACAACAAACGAAATGTGTATTTGGAGCTGTAATAATGAAACCTCTCCTAAACCTGAAAAATTTCTTATTCACAAAAGCCTCTAATAAATTCAATACAATATTTTTGTGGTGTATCTTAAAATATGCAATAAATGCAAAGCTAGTGAAACTGATGGCTCCACGAAATCTCTTAATATCTTTTAAGCAGCTTCAGCTGGCAAAACATAAACTATAAAAAAAGATCTAAAGCTGGCTTTGATACTCATTGTCAACTTCAAACACATTTTGCTCCCACTGCAAACTGTGTAAAAAACCCACTTGAAATAAACGTATTAATATTTCAAACGGACAGAGTTTTCAAGGTGAAGTTAAAAGATCGTTGACTGAATTTCATTCACCTCGGGGAAAAAAAAGGATTCCTTTAGAGAGTTGTGATGTTTCATTTTCTAAGAATGACTCCAGAGAGGGTCAAATTCTTATCTAGAAGATTTCCTTCAAAAAAAAAATTATATTCAAGGAAATAAAACCTGGAAGGAAAAGGTTCTTCAGCAACCATAGACACTTCCTAACAATGAACTTCATGTCGTCAGGCCAATGGAAAATCTTATTTTTATTTTTTGATTAAACATTATTCAATTATTAGTGATTATTCATTAATAATTATTCAATTATTAGTAGTAAAATTACAAAAATCATGTCATGTCTTATTTAACACACACTGGGAATACAGGGAATGTTAATACATACATGCACACTGTGATAATTTTTCTTATGATTTTTGTTATATGTAAATATCCCTAAAACAATATGTAATGATAAAAGACTTCCTAATCGTCGGGAAGAAGGAGGCGGGAACCGGCGGACAATCAACAACATTTTAATAAAGCAAAATAAACACAAAACAGCGCACCAGCCCCTCACGGACGACTGGTGCGTGCAAATAAAAGCCAAAACACAACTAAAATCCCAGGCCTGGTCCTCTCTCGTCCTTCACTGTCGTCGCTCCAGTTTTATATCCTTCCATCTCCTCCATGGGCCTCGAGACCGGCGGGTCGAACAGGTGTAGTTCATCTCCAATCACTCCACCGGCCTCGCTCCCATGTCCCTCGGCCCCGCCCCACTCGTCACACAATATAATTCCAATACAATTTAAAATAGGAAGTTTTTCAGAGGCTCTCTCAAAGTTTATTTTTCTTACCCATTACACAACATAATGCATGAAAAATGGATAATGCATGAAAAATGGATATTCATAATTAAAAATTAAATAAGTAGTGTGTTCGATTACAGCAAAGTTTAAATAAAAAACAAGGGAAATGCAACAGCATAATTAAATTTCCAATGTTGAGTGATAAACTAACATAGGCTAATAACCAATTTGGCACAGATACATAGTGCATCCCTAGTGAATTATAGATTTTGCCAGCTACATTTAAACAGGAGAAAGATGCCCTCACTGTGCACCATAAACACAGGTCCACATTCACACAAATCCGAGACAACACAATCCCATCAGCGCTCAAATTAATGAGGGTAATGTAGAGATGAGCTCAGTAATGAGACAATTAACTCTTCCACTGACATTTATACCACTGTTCTTAATAAACAAAGTCCTTCTGCAGTACAAAAAAAATTACGAGCACCTTCACCTCCATTAGGAATCAAAGACAAAGGCGGCGAGAGACTCTGAGCTCACAGAAACAGGTGAAGAATATAATTTGGAGAGGATATGGGGTTGGCTGCAGCTGAATTGGGAGGAAGACGAATGCCTGGGGACAGTGATGAGTTAAAGCAGAAGGGGAGAGATCAGGACACATGTGGTGAGGCCAGAAGCACAATAACCTGCCCCGGACACATGTGACGGGCTGATAGGGTCTGGAGGGGCCAGATACTGACCTCAGACTAAAAGATGCCCTCTCTGAACCAGTCACTCACAGGTTCTATACTACTGTAGCACACAGAGCTTTTATACAGCCCTATATTTATTATAGAAAGATCAATGACATCAATCTTGGAGTATTGATTGATGACCTCAATCATGACATCAATCATGGAGTATTCATGGAGCACACTCTAAATATGCAGTATATACTGAAAATGTTAATACAGCCACACTGCAATTTTTTTTGTCTGTAAAAATATGTAAATATTACTATATTATTATTATATATAACTATATAACTATGAATTTCACAATATAATTTCAGATATTAATTTTATCAGATACCATATTTGTCTTTAAAAAAATTGTTTTAAACGTAAAACTAACAAAATGTGGTAAGAAAAATGAATTAAATCTAAAAAAAAGTCTAATATTTCTCTTATCTATTAAAATTATAAAAAAAATATTTAAGAAATGAAAATATCAAAATGTAAATAAAAAACTATTTATAATAAAAACATAATAAAATAAATATCAATAAATATGTATAGCATAAAATAATTTATTTATAGATAAATACAATTTAAAACCCTTAGCTGCTGGCTGATGTACTTGCTATTTCAGAAAGTATCACAGATATGACTTAAATTCAGAAAAATACACTGTCCCCCGGTTTCATAGACAAGGCTTAAGCAGACTAAAATGCATGTCTGTTCTGTTTTAACTAAAATAAAGATCTTAAATTCACTGACAGATCTTAAAATATGTTTATAATATTGATTTGTCTCAAGATGCACACCAGTAATGTTTTTTTGTTTGTTTGTCGTTTAAAAAACAAACACTTAAAATGTCTAAATTGAAATTTGGCCAAATCCTGGCTTTACCAAAAAGCCCTGTGTGTGAAACCAGGTCTGTAAGTATTATTATGGCTTAGGTAAAGATCAAACCACAGGCAATTGTCCAAAAATACAGTTCATATTTCAAAGTCCTTTTCTCAAAATTTAGTTTGAGTTTTCTCTCGATAAACAGGTTCAACATTGCAACTAATAGATCTCACAAACCTCTCATTTTACCTAGCGAATGACCTATCAGATGTCTTTACCACAGAGAGACAGTCTGTTACCTTGGTAGCGGTTGTTTGAGGGTGGCAGGAGGTGGCCTCAATCATAAGACTGACAATGAACTGCTAATCAGGTCTGTACCATCAATCAATAACCTGATTCTTTACCGGTGAGGCAGTGACAGGTCAATTCACAGACCTAATATGCAATCGTGTTTGCATGAGTGGTTGGGGAGTCGTTGCCAGCTTCACAGACACACAACAGGCCACTGTGGCAGTTTTAATAAAGGCTAGAAAGAAGGGAGACTACTACACTGATCTATTAAGGAGCTGAGAGATTCAGGTAGTTTTCACTCACTTCCAGCTCTTCTGGCAAACATGCAGTAGACAACCGCTGACCTCACAATGACTGAATTTAACTTGAAATTTTACTTATAAAATTAAAGACTTATAAAGTCAGCTACAAACCATTTTATACAAAAGTAAAAACGTTATTTCTACACTGCCAATGATAACAACAAAAAAATAAATAAATAAATTTTAAATAAAAAATTTTTACTCTCGTTTTCTCATTAGTGCACAGGTTTTATTTACTACTTTTGACATTATCATGGTGTCAACATTGAAGTGGGAGCCATGGAGTTACAAACTTGCTAATTTGAGCCTTTTCATGTGATGATGAGCCTGAATCACATCACAATTATGATCTCTATAAACAGGTGGTGACGGGGGGAATGTTACACAACAAGCACATCTAACTGCTCATCATTGTTCATTATGAAAGCCCGGGGTGTTTGATTTCATCAAATCGGCTCATTCCCAAACTGTGCACACTGTGAACGCACTGAACCAAAAAAATATTGGCCACATTGCATGTTCCAGATTTTCCATTACCTAGAAACATATCCAGTAGGATCAATATAATCCAGTCAGAAATTGGCTTTAACACCCACTCCAAAAAAATTATTTTGGGAAAACTTTGGGGAAATGAATGCATATCTAATCTGCTATTCTCATCACGGACAACCTTACAAATGTCGCCACCAGTGTGCAAGCCTGGAAAAATGGTTGAGCCTGTATTGCACAGCTTAGTTCTCAAATGTAATTTAGACTGTCTATGAATTATCCCAAACAAACCACACAGTCTGCTATGACAGTGTATTTGGGCCTTGTTTAAAATAAACAAATAAATAAAATATAAAACTGTAAAAAATTCAAAACAAAGTCAAAAAGCCATAGCATGCCACTCGTTTTTTTATGGCTTTAATCTTATAATGCAATGACTTTATTCTTGTAATTTTGACTTTATCCTCAAAATTTAAATCTCTTAATGTCATTTTAATCCAGAAACTTTTACTCTTGTAGGCAATAAAGGCATGTTACACAATTATTCTCAATGCTTTATTACTTTATTCTAATTTTAGACTTTTTTTCTAAGATTTATCATGGCAATGAAAGTAACAAAAAATAAATAAATAATAATAATTATAATAATAATAACAATTATAACAACAACAATAATATGCAATTTAATTAGTTTGCCACATTTGAATTAATCTACAAAGGGTGTCACATAAAATCTAGGTCATCAACCACTCATTGTTAATCCTTCAAATATGATAACCTACCAAAAACTACTATCCATCCCCATAACCCTCTTTAATTCACACTGAATGCTGAGTTCCCCCTCCTTTTAAAAGCAGCAGGCAGATTTGTACACCCATTATGGGTCATGCTTGCTGCCAATTAGCCAAAGATCAAGGCATATGCTATGTTTGGAGGGGGGATATCACATTTGTAAGTGTTTTAGTAACTCCTAACCCTCATAAAGAGAAAGAAGAGCCAGTTAAAGTGGGTCAAATTGTGTAATGCACCTCCTATTATGATCAAATGATTAAGGCCCATTTCAATCCATTTACTACCTGTAAGTAAAGCTCAGAAGCTAGGACAGACAAAAAGCCTCTATTGAATTTATATTTGCCTCAAAATTACCTAATTATCAGACATTTGCCCTCCCCAATAAGTGATAACTCGAGAAGAACATAATAAGAGAGCTGTTCATTTTAGCAGAGAAACAAAAGTGCACAATCTTTTTCAGTCCTGGATTTTGTATTCCACTCTTTTGCCCCATACAAACAGCCCAACATTAGGTTGTCTATCTATCTAAGAGAGCCAGCCCTCCTCAGATCAATAGACCCAATGATGGAAATGTCTGGATGAAGATCTAAGACCCATTGACTGGCCATTAAAGGTGAGAACGGCGTGTCCGGTCCTCTGGAGAGCTGGCATCAATACTGTTCACTCAGCAGGTGCCTATGGAAAGCATACAGAGAGATAATAAACAGAAAAGCCAGCCATCAAATATCTCCTATGGGCCGGAGGACCCGAGCCTCCCAGTCTCCGTCCTGCTGTTCCCTTTGCAAGCGAGCAGCAGGATTGACGCAGTACTGGCTGGAGACTTCTCCTTTGAGATAGGGATAATGTTAAAGCGTGCCCAACTGTAAAATACTTGTGTTCATGCTGCGAGCGAGTGTTCAAACATCCGCCGAAGCTATTGACGGATTCAAGCCATGCTGTTGCTGCGGCAACCCAGCACCTGTTGCCTGTTCACCCCTCAACCTCTTCATTTTTCTGCCGGTCCCTGTCCATACCCTCAAAGGATCTTGGAAAGAGAACCCTTCAATTCCTCAAAGCCTCCTGACGATCACCTTTTAAAACAAATTCTCGTTACTCCATATTCAATGAGTTCATGGTAATTAGCAAATGCCATTAAAAAGGTTCTGGCCCATGTCTTTGTTTTGCCCATGTATTGTACCTTACTTGTACTTTATCAAACGTATTGTATTCTTTTATTAGAATCTGCACATAAAGGCTTGTTGTCAAAGTACTTAAATAGCCTGCTTCTTTAATTAAAGGAAATGATATGAATGTGCAAAATAGAAATAAATGTTGAAACAAGGATTTAAAGTATCAAAACAAAGACAGACAGATATATAGGTATATAGACATTACATACAATAAATAGATGAATAGATTGATAGACATCCTATCTAACAATTTATCTAACAACGGATGGATATATTACAATAAACAGATTGATATGTATAATATATGGTAGATGGATATGATTTAAGACAGTCTGAAGTCTAGTCAAGAGTATTGAAGTATCATGAACTTGTATAGTTCATCTGCAGCAATGAACTGTTGGTTAATGCTTCAATACTGTTTTTCACCAACAGCAAATCAAAAGAATCATTTATCGATTTGATTTCTTCCCTTGACAGATTCCAACTAGACCTGCAGCTTGGAATGAAGCCAATTAAGAGAGCAATCAATATCTCAGCCATTGATTACAGTTCATGCGGCTGCCCCTTTGACGGCTGCATGTCTGCTTCTGTGGGTATGCTATATACTGTATAATCAGGGCCGTATGGAGGTCAGATGCTCTCTGAGCTGCACTGGAATAATCAGAGTTGAACACCTGACGTGGCTGTGGGAAAAATTCAGAAAAGCATGATTGGATTTTTGAGGATGGGTCCTAAATAAATGCAGAATTACACGCCTACCTGGAAGAAGGTGGAGGGAAACCATCACATGCATTACTGTGTTCTTTACAGATAGCTCTTCTCCAAAATCAATACTAGGCTTATACTTTTCCCTCCATGCATAACATTTCTAAAGGCCCCTCTATGAGCCCATAATGAATCCCATCATAAATGAAGTTGTTGAAACCGTAATATCGATTCCTAATGGGCACCATCTCCAGAGGACAATTTGTTACCTTTGCATATGTACCTCACTTTGGCAAAAAACAAATAAAAAATCAGGTCGACGTTTTTACCTATTAGAAAAATCACAGGATGGTACGGATCAGTGGTCCAGTGTAATATACTAGAGTGCTCCTGTAAATGTATTTACATACGATTTTCTAAATCAGAGTGCTAATGGCTTAAGGTATTCTTTTCAGAATAAAGATGCTGGTTGTTCCAGGTGACTGTTCGCCACGTGATCCAAAGCCATACGAAATCCAACAGTGCACGGCACCGTAATAGTAATATAAGAGTGTAAGATTTTATCTCCCAGAATTCTCTTGTTGAACCA
Source organism: Carassius carassius (assembly GCF_963082965.1). Lineage (NCBI taxonomy): Eukaryota > Metazoa > Chordata > Actinopteri > Cypriniformes > Cyprinidae > Carassius > Carassius carassius. The sequence continues at coordinate 16,599,445 of NC_081800.1, forward strand.
CAATGCAATTCAGTATCATTTAAATTATGGAGTTAAATTAAAAACTCTAACAAATTTAGCGGCCAACTACACCCAGCGTTTTCGGTTTCAGTCAAGAATTTAAATTTTGGTGCATCCCTACTAATTAACCTGTTAGCCTATAAAAATTACTACACTATGAACATTTAGTTCATACTAATTATCTGTAGCTAGCACTGCCCCCCATCTTCATTAGGAATACATATTTGACAATGTTTAAAGTAGGACTGGAAGCCACCAGTGTTTTGGCTCAGACAACATTTGTTACAGGTGAAGTCCACTGCATTTGTGTCGGTAAAGACTGTAGATGGTGACACTCTAAAGCTTTAACCAGAACGACAAAACCCATGGTGGTTTTTGCTAATTGAAGAGGCATTCTCAGCTCAGTGTCCCCAATTTCCTGTTTACTGAGGGAAATATGACAAACATACACACAAAGCATCTATTGTTTTGATGAATGCACTAGATTTTTGTACGGTCTGAATTATCATGCAACTAGGACATGCACTGATCATCCTGACCTAAAAGCGCCCAATAGAAACTATCAAAACCAGGTCAATCAGGCCAACCAGCGACATGTGACAGCAACAAGCTCAATCTATAGGAGACCCTTACATTCATCCAAATTGCACAATAATTGTCTGAGTGTCCCTTGAATCGTATCCAAACCCTTGATCAAAAACGGCACAAATGTTTGCTAGCAATGACACAAATACAACATCAAGTGCTGTGTGCCATCAGCGGGATGCTACAGCAACAGATGACCAACAGCCTATAATTACCATAGGGATTGTCCTTCAACACAAGTGCACCACCTGGGAGTCAAGAGTCAAAACTTTATTACAGTATATTGATCAAGCGCAGGCCACCTTACTGCAGCTGAGAATAAACACAGGACCAAAGCCAGGGATCGATAAAGCCGCTGGGAGCAATTCAACACCTTGATATGCATCCACACACACAGCTGGGTCTTGTACAAACGACGCCTTTAAGCCACGCCCCCCCCCCCCAGTATCCCCCCTACAATTTCAGACAGTAGCTGTATGTTTTGCTCTGTTTGCCAATTTAGCACTTCTGACTAAATTGCATCTTTACTATTGGAAACTCCTAGCAGCATAATAGGATCCAGTCTTATCTGTAAACACATGCCCAATTGAAGGACACCTTGGAAGAATGAGAATTAGGAATGGCCTGCCCAGACCAACAAGCGTGTCCAATGCTGAGGCAACGTCTCCTGAAGAGCTCTCTGAAGGATGCCATCAGGCCACAGGGAGCTCAGAATGAGGCATGCATGGAGAACCATGTTTAAACGCGGACTGGATTAGCATGGCCTGTGAATAATGAGTAGGGGGGCACCATTCGTTTCACCACTGTTATTAATTGGACTGACAAGCCAGCAGCCATATCACCCTGGAGCCCAAGACCGGTTTCCAACTGAAGCTAAGCAGGGCTGAGCCTGGTCAGTACCTGGATGGGAGACCTCCTGAGAAAAACTAGGTTGCTGCTGGAAGAGGTGCTAGTGAGGCCAGCAGGGGGTGCTCACCCTGTGGTCTGTATGGGTCCTAGCGCCCCAGTGTAGTGATGGGGACACTATACTGTCAACAAGCACCGTCCTTCGGATGAGACGTTAAACCGAGGTCCTGACTCTCTGTGGTCAGTAAAAATCCCAGGATGTCTTTCGAAAAGAGTAGAGGTTTGACCTCGGCATCCTGGCTAAATTCGCCCATTGGCCTCTGACCATCATGGCCTCCTAACAATCCCCATATCTGCTGATTGGCTTCATCACTCTGTCTCCTCTCCACCAGTAAGCTGGTGTGTGGTGGGCGTTCTGGCGCACTATGGCTGCCGTCGCATCATCCAGGTGGATGCTGCACACTAGTGGTGGATGAGGAGATACCCCCTGTCTATGTAAAGCGCTTTGAGTGCCTAGAAAAGCGCTATATAAATGTAATGAATTATTATTATTATTATTGATATTTGCCTGCAATTGCAGACTCGCCGGACCTGCTTAAATTCAAAGCTCATCGCCATCGGTGATCACAATCAGTGTCAATCAATCTTAAGGCCCGTTCAGAGTAAGAATGATAACCATATAAAGATAATTACAGAATAACGTTAATTATTAACTTCAAGTTGCTTTTGATTTTCACTCAATCAGCTCATGCTAACACAAGCACAATTCAAATCAACTCCATTTAGGGATACGCAGTATGTCAGTATCACATCAAGTTTTCTCATTATCCATAGGTTGTTGTTATACTTTGAACATGCAAAAGCACAAATCCCATACTCCAAAAGCAAGGTCAGATTTTAAATGTGAGATTTAAAAAATGCAAGATTTTAAATGGATCACGACAAATGGTGTATTTATTTCAATTACACATTGTCTTTAGAAGAGGTAAATATAGCTAAGGCAGCTGCCAGTGAATGCTTGTCTTTGCTAGCGTTTGTTGTTTTCGGGCATCCTTGACAAAGAGACACAGACAGCACAATAAACAGAGTGAACCATTCACAAGCCCAAACTCCGACAGCAGGGTAGATAGTAAAATGAGTCATTGTGCACGAAAAACGATAGGGTTGCTTGACACAGCTAAACACATTAAACATAAATGAAACACCACGGTTGGAATAAACTAAGAGAGAGATCCAATTCAAACAGAGAACACAAGTAATTCATTTACACATGCTTAATTTTCTAAAACCAAATGAAAAGCAGTTTCATAAGTGGTGTGTGCAAATATTTTCACATGGTGACTGCTGGTTAAGAATTAAAAAGCCACATACTTTGTGTAGTGACTAATGAAAGAGTCATTGAAAGATTCCTATGGCAAATCAACAGCCTTGATTGGCGGACAACTTTAAAATGTTCTTATCCGGACCGGATATCACGATTAGCTGCTTCTTTGAGTTTACAAGTATTGGTGGGCATCATAGGAAATTCAAGGTCCTCTGCAGGGTTTTTTTTGTGCTTTGCTGATCTGCCACTGCCTCCAGTCAGGGTGGTTTCAAAGGCTGGTAATGGCGCCATGCTAAGGGAGATCACAAAGAAAGCTAATCAAAATTCTTTTCAGGGCTTCCACCTGTTAACAGAGCCCAGGATGGCCTGAATGAACATCTACACAGACTTTGAGATCAGTTACACTACGGATTTGTCGGACTGCTTGTAACAAGGTACCTGTGCGAGGATCTAGGTTTTGTTATCGTTTGTGAGGTCCATCTCAAACTCGCTCCATCTGTCTAACATAAATCGTAAGTCGGTTTTCACACAGCAAAGCAAAATGAAATGTAACAGGCAGCATTCGCTTTTTTTTATAGTTTCTGAGAAAAGATACCAATTGTTCCATTAATAAAACAGAATAGAAAACCACCTCTATGTATAGATACAATTAATATCTCCCCTTCAATCAGGTGTAAAGGAATGATGGTGCTTTGTTGGAGGTCGGGGAGAGATCTGGAAATATAGGCTTTGTATGGAAACACTATGTACAGTTACTCCCCGAAACCCATGAACTGGAGCGGCTAGTTTTCAGCCGCAGTCATTTTTCATTAATCAGTCGAAACAGGAAGGACTGTTTTTATGTAGTCAACATAGATACGAACTGAGAATGACCCCCAACACTGAACCCATTCTTCCTCCCCAACAAAATGGTGAATCATATTGACGTGAACTGCACCTTTGCAACCCAATTCACTAGCATAACTCATATTTCCGAAGTATACAAGACATTCAGTAAGAGAAATACTGATTTTATCAAGCAGGAATTGAATGAATTGTGAAAAGTGGCCATTACATTCAAAAACTGCACCAAACCAAAGTCAAGTTGGTTAAAATTATGCCTAAATCGATTTTAGTTAATTGTTACAGGCGGCATGAAACCAATCAAATTTTGCATGTAACTGATCTTATTGAGAATAGAGCCCGACCGATATGGATTTTTGGGGGCCGATGCCGATATTAACTCGAAAAGAGCCGATTTATAAGCCGATATTTTGATTTTAAAAATAATCTGGATATTAGACCCATTTCCTATAAACTGCATTTACACAACATTCAATAGCAAAATATCTGCCTGTTTATGTATGTGGGCTATATAAACCATTTTCCAGAATGGACTATGTTAAAAAAGCCTTAGATTACAGTCTCAATGACTAAACAATTGCACATCAAAAGTATATATTTTTTAATGATCAAAAAACAGTCTGGTTTTAAACATTTAACACTTTTACTTTCTTCCAGTTGAAGCTGGTTTTAACAGCCTGTGTGTTTACTGTAAATAAATTATAATACTAAAGTTAAAGTATTTGCAGAAGTAGTTCCACACTTTGCTGCTACAGCATTCACCTTTTTCAGCCATCTGTAGGCAGAAAGAGAGACGGAGAAAGAATAAGCATGTGTATTAATAATATCACCATGTATCATTACTCATGTCATCATTAGAATTATAATAATAATAAACTGGGATCTCCTACATAGGCAAAAATGAGAAATATATATATATTTTTTTATTTGTCAAGCAATAGGTATTACCTACTTATATTTAACAATATTATTTCAACATTTTCCTGTTATGTCTGTAAAGCTGCTTTGAAACAATATGTAAAAAAAAAAAAAAGCGCTTGTTCAGCTCACATTTATTTACATGTCCCCTCTGGTTTAATCATTTCTGACGCACCTACTGTAGTTACTGTAACTACACTATATTTGCTCTCACAGACACATTCACAACAGACCCGTATATCTTCTCCTCTTCTCTTTGTGCAGTCTGAATCAAAACATCGTCTTGCCTACTATTACCGGAAGATTACGGAATCAATTCGAAGTTGAATGGTTAACGTTAGTGTCATGAACACACCGCTGTCAATTTTGAGAAGAACCACCTTCAAACAAGTTAATAGCAAGCATTTAAGGGGCCTGCTAAAAAGGAAGCCATATTACTGTGTACTGTGTGAAAGGCCCAATTACGCGGTCATTATGTGGGAAACACACCGCAACTATTAACGTTCGCGCTCTTCCACTGATAAACATGGTATTAGCTTTGTGGCTAATCTAATATAGCAATGCATTAGCGGCTGTAAGTGATGTTACAGAATATTTAGAAGTAATAATGATAGGACCGTTAGCTAGAACTACCACACAGTTTTTATATACAGGGTATGAACTAAATCTACAATCATTTCACATGACGAACGACAGACTCACCGTCAAAACAGTTGATCGCTTTCTTCTGTAGTGGACTTCTGGCGCTGTTGTTAACTCTGGAGCTGCAGAGCTCCCTCTGGTGGGCACACTATGCAACACTCATAACATGAGTGAAGCATGAGACTCTGTTTCTCATGTTTCATCGGCCGTTATAAATGCCGATGCCGATTTAAATGCAATTAGCTTATATCGGCCGATAATATCGGCCGGCCGATATATCGGTCGGGCTCTAATTGAGAACGATTCATCCATGCATATGGTTTAATTTCTACTTTTTTTTTTACCTCTTAATATTTAACCAAAATATCATAACTTAACCTTGAGGCAAAAATGACAGACTTTTCTCCGGTGGCATATGCCGGATCTCCAAGCTTTTGGTCTGAATAAACCCTGCCCCTTTCTCACATTAAGATCTGCTTCCATCCATTCAAGAACCTGCCCTACCAATTTTTTTGTTCAATAATCTGTTCCCCTGAAATGTATCTCACAACACAGATCTACCGCCAGTTCTGTAACATCGTGACTTCAACATTATCCAATATCCCATGTGGCCTAAGTGATGTCATTAGAAAAGTCGTTTCAGGGGAAGAGCAAGTTACCAGAAAGATGGACTTTGACAGAAAATGGGGTAAATTTTAAGGTTGTATTGACTTCTCACAGTCTCCCAGGTAAATGAATGGAGCGTTGCATTTGCACATTAGTAGAACCCTAGAATGACAGTCTCTTTCGCTCCTATAGCTCAGCGCTCACCATAATCCTCCTCCATATTAACAGGCCTCCTCAACCCCCTTCATCCTCCCCAGAAACAATGGCCCAATTTATTCAGCTTCCTGTCTTTCCCACATCACAGAATAATAAACAATGCCGAATTAAAATAGAGAGAGAGCCACAGAGAACAAAAAAAAAAAAAGAGCGAGAGATGGCAGGTCAGTGAGAAAAGAGCAGGAAGGACAGACGAGAAAAGAGAGAGAAGTGAAACCGGCGATCTGGGGCTGTTTATGCGCCCTGCCACCCCACATCACAGGTCAGAAGTTGATGAATGAATGGAAGAGCTTCCCAATAATAGAACTGACCAGAGCGGTTGGGATTATCACCGTGAAGGGAAGGGGTCATGTGGGGCAGCTGAAGAGGAAAGGTCAAAGCTTTGACTTCGGGAGGCTTGCACTGGACTCATTTAAAACAAACTTGCTGCCGAAAAGGTACAAAGGATAAAGCAGCGGCCATAAATGAATTACGCAATTCCAGACAGTTCATGCGTTCTATTCCAAGAGCCAAATATAAAGTAACTCAAACCCTAAATCAAATATGACACACCAACATTTTATTCCAAATGACTGCCGTGGAAAATGTCTGTGACCAAATAAATTGAAGCCTCTGAGAAAAGAGAATGTTCACCGCTCGGTGTGTTTACAACCCTCGATCACCAATTATAAATACAAACCTCTGCTAACAGCAGTGAGTTGAGACAATAAAGCTGGGCATATATTTGCATATCACAGAGCTGGCTGGAGCTAGGCAATAAAACATATCTATAAATCTGGATAAACAAACCGAGGGTCTGGCACACATTGATACAGAGAAGGAGGACTGCAGGTACTGCGGCTAATGGTGCTTCTTCAGTCCTTTCAAGCTAATCTAATCAGTAAGTGTAATGAGGCAAAGTGGTAAGGAAGCTGGTAGGTCTAGATGATAGTTGTGGTGCGGCATAAATCTAGTAAAAGGAGTTCCCTCAGCGACATGGATTGCTTTGTTGTTTTGATGTTGTTAGGATAAAACCTTTTGTACAATTAGCCAGACAAGCAGTGCGATGAAGTTGTGTAAATCAAACACATTTTCTAAAATGAATGCAGAAGAATTGTGCATATGCAATTATGTATGGTTTCAGAGACATTTACATTTTACATTTATGCATTTTGCAGACGCTTTTATCCAAAGTGACTTACAGTGCATTCAGGTTGATTAATTGATTAATTTTTTTTACCAGTATGTGTGTTCCCTGGAAATTTAACCCACGACTTTTGGCGCTGCTAATGCAATGCACTTCCACTGAGCCACAGGAGCACCGTGCACCAATTTGTTTTGAAGGAGCAACTGTGACAGTCTTGGTGGGTATTCCAAAAGGTTTGTTTGAGTATAAATGAGTGGATAACCTCAGCTTTCGGTTCCAAAATCGCAGGTTACTTTTAGGATAAGTAACCATAGTAACTTGCTCTCTGAAGATAACCTGCTCTGGAGCAGGTTATGTTCCAGGGTTAGTTCACTTCAGCGCACGTGTGATCTACAGACGAGCCTTCAGTGGGCATGACAGATAGTACACATCATTATATAATATTACAATATGTAATATAGCATAGCATATACATTTATTTAAATTAAACTTAAATTAAATTAAATTTACATTTAATTAATATATATACATATTTGCATGATATGTTAATGTTGAAGCGCTAATACAAGTAATAAATAAGGTAATATTATTCTAATATGGTTATTTATTTTATTGGCATATATAACAGTTATCCGTATAAATGATAAAACACTATGATAGGGTAATGTTTAATTTATTATATATTTTATATTATCATCTCACACATGGATCGGCATTTTCTGTAATTTCTAAATTCTAAATCAAAATAAATATCTGATATGTCTTAATATATATCATGGTGAGTAACAGTGAAATGGTGTAAAATGTTCATTTGAAAAACCCATCATCAAGTTTTTAAAAATTTGCTTTAGGTAAAGACTAAATGGATTTAGTGTTGACTGTTTAACATTTCTTAAAGTGTGTTTTATATAATTTCCTATGACAATGTAAACCAGCACAATTAAATAAAAATATTTAGTTTCTTCCATGAAAAGTGTTTTAGTGGATCTTCATTTAATATTGAGAACTTTTGTGTGATCTTCGAACGTCATTTTCATTGAGGATTTTTTATCTGGTCCCAGCGATTATTGAAAATACAGATGTGACTTTGTCCAACAGTAGGGTTAACTGCATACAATTTCTGCATTAAAAAAGATCCAGCTTCTCCGCATTTACAACAATACATTTGTTTTTGTTTTTGAACGATAATCAAAATGCCGAACTGATTTCTAAATTGTTTTATCTCTGCCACAATGACACAACTAAATAAAGATTATTATGCCCCCAAAAAATATGTATAATGAATATTTAGCTTATTTTTTATTATAAATATTCAGCTAAATGACTATTAATCGGTTTACATTATTAATATATTATTCATAATTATATGAATAATTTTGATTATATATTATATTGATGATGATGATTTTGTAATAATTTTAATTGTAATAACAGCTGATTATTATTAATAAAAACACTACTATTAATAATCTTTTAAATTAATAATTTGTTAATGATAATATATTAGTCATAAATCAATTAATATAGTTGATAATTTTTGTTGTTGCTGCTAAGTTAATAGAAGAATTTCTGTAACATTTCAAACAAGCATAAATAGTTGCTATGTAAAAAGTCAACAATTATACAAAAGTGCATTAAAAATATGGATTGTTCGAACAACAAAGCAATCATCACCACCACCACCTTTCTTAGTAAATATCTTTAAACAAAATATATTGATTATCAATCTCTCTCCGGGCTAAATAACTATGCCAAGTTGCACCTTCCCTGAATGAGGGTTTTCTGCCTTTTAGAGGTTTTGAATAGACTGGTTGAAAGGGCATGACCCTTCTGCTTCATTTAAAGATGCCCTATGGAGCTTCTGAAAATGTTTGCCAATTTTCATTGCTACACTTAAAATGAATCCAATTTCTTGGCTACATGTTCCATTGATGAAACCTTTTAAAAAAGGTCCAAAATGTTTTACGCTCAGAACCTTAGGAAAAAGGAAGCTGCAAAGCAGTGTCTGGAGCGGTCAGACACAGTTCATCGGGGCCTCAGACAATCATAAATTGGGCACTGTCAGTTTGGTCTCATGATACAGGCAGAGGAACAGAGGTGGCCAAGGTCTGCTCCAGCTGCTCCAAAAGTCTCTCCCAGTGAGACACAAGCTGCCATGCATCTGCTTTAGGGGAAAAAAGAAGACAGCTGGAGTCAGATGCACAGAGGGCCTTTCACACCGATCAGAACACAGAGGATCCGGGCTCGTATGGACCTCCATGCCATCATACAGCTATTTAATATCATTATTAAAATAAGAGGCCGGTTCACGGAAAAAGATACTTGAATGAAGGCAGCGGTTAACTTGACTGCTTAGTTTCACTCTAGTTTCATATGGCTGCAGGCCAGGAATGAAGAAATTTCAACAGTACTATCCTCTCGTTCCAAACTAGTTTGGCATTTGTCAGTATGCAAGCACTGACCAGCTCTCGTCCAAAGTGCCAACCCCTCTCATTACGTCCTTGGATCTGGGTCAGGCAGGTTGTGGCTCTCGAGGGAGGTGGCTGTCAACAACTATTTCAACTTTATCCATCATCTGGGAAGTGTTTGTGAAGCTGTCGAGCACGTGCTGAAAAAGTGCTGAATCAGTGAATGAGCTTGACTGTTTCTGTGACCCCCAAGGAGCTTATTTGCATTCTTGGCGGTGGCCGTTTTCCCTTGATATTTGTGACCTGTGAGCGATGGCAGCTCATGAATCCAAGCTTAATACATCTAATCAAAGGCATTTCCATTTGAGAACAACAAGAATTTATTTATTTTTTTTACTATGTGCAAGCATGTCTAAGCAAATGTTTTCATTTAGAGATGATCCGCTATGTGTGTCTCCTCTACAACAATGCAGCATATGCCTTGTTAGTACTGTGGCACACAAACAACATACAAAGAAGCTACAAAAATCTACAAACAATGAAGCTGGCGCAAGCCCACATAGCATGAATCAAAAGGTTAACATTCCTGCATGATGACACCATACTAGAGGTCAGACCACATTCTGTTAATATTTTCAAACACCCTCAACTTTGCTTCTCGATGACAAGCTGGAAGGGATTTCACAAGGAATTCTCAGAACGACACAAAAGGAGTAATACCAAAAGGTTGTGCTTAGGAATGAGGTCATATATGTGTAGAATTGTAGGCATTTTTAAACTCTAGCTCAGATGCTTAAGGCATGTTGTTTACTGACCCCGTTTCCGGGAATACCTAAAGAAAAAATTCCCTTTAATACACCGATAAATAGTGAAAAAACAAGTAGATGGTAAAGGCAAGTTAGAACAAGGCTCTTGGGTGCTTAATGACCCTTAGAAAACATTACTAAAACACCCAGTTAAAGGTTTGCGATGTACACTTTTTTATTTTTTTTATTTTACATGGCTGGTTTTTGTTTGTGCTGGAAGTTTGGACTTTATATTGACATGTAGGTGTGTAAACTTCTAATACTTTTTTTTTTATCTAAATAAAGTAAACAAAGTCATTGTTTTTAATAGTATTCAGATTTTAATTTTTTTTAAGTGACAGTAAGGACACTTCAAACGATATCGGTTTTAATTGATATTTCTTTTGATCTCTCAGTTCATCAAAGAATCCCGATGTCTCACAATTTCCACAAAAATATTAAGCAGCACATCATCTGTTTTAAAACAATTCAATGATTTCTCAATGATTTCTGATTCATGAGACACTAAAAAATGAAGTTATGGCTGCTAAAATTTCAGCTTTGCCATAACAGGAATAAATTACATTTTTAAATTACAATAAAAAAAAATACAGTTTTTGTAAATATATTTTAGTGTGTAGATATTTTAAATTGAATACGTCACAATATCATTGTTTTTACTGTATTTTTATTAAATAAATGCACCCTTAGTGAGCAAAAAACGACAGTGTGTTTTTTTTTTTTACTCTCTCTACAAAATAATGAATGAATTAGACCCTAAAACATCAATAAGTGACAGCAATAGTGTTCTTCAGTCAAATTTAAGCAGCTCTGTGGTTTCAACATAACATCATGCTGAATCTACAGTCTCTGAGGAAATCTCATTGATAGAGCAGACAGAGCAAACACCAGTTAACAATACTACATTGTAAGCGCCTTCCACCAACAGACATTCTTCACATTCCCTTCTTATCATCAATTCTCTATTCATGCAAACACATGAGCAATTAATCAGACAGATATATGATGCCTTTAGTGCATTACCTATAATTCATTTGAAGTGCTTGGTTACATCTAAATACAATAGTTGTTCTTAATTTGAGCTCATTAAAATTTGTAAAGTTACAGTTTGTTTGGTCAACACTGGCATCCAAATACTGAGTTTAGTGTGTTTTGTCTGTGAAACCCTATTAAGTAATGCATTTCTGTTTGTCTGTAACTGGATTCAACTTGTCATAATACTAAATCAGTGCTGCTGCAATAGCTCTGCCAGCCGAATATTTATTTTATAGATAATAAAGCAGGCTGGATAAAAATCTGTCTCATTTGTGGATATTGGTGCAGACACATCTGCCTCCAAGCCTCAAATACATATTAATACCACAGTACCCTCCTTCCATCAAGTTTATTATCTGAAAAATAGTCTTATGCTTGCCGCATGCCTCAGAAGACATGCAACAAAAATGCTTATGCTGATCAGGGACTTAAAATGCAGAAAAATCTGGTCCAGTGGTTGTTCACCAGTTTGAGATATGTGAGTCAAGAGACTATTCTGACTCTTTTAAAAAAGCATGAGAGCCAAGAGAGGCAGCAGCTGAGGAGTACTGAGTGAACAACAGCCAGAGCTGGACAGAATGACACTACGTCAAATTAAAAGCACAAATGTAAGGGCATGACAAAAGTTCTCCAGGCCCCAAAAATACCCTTAGACTCCAGAGGGTTAAAGCTGATTTCAGGGCTCTGTGAGAACTTTTGTTTGAGATGTCAACACATCCAAAATGAGGAAGCACATGTAAAGTAGTGACCAGCCAGATAGTAGAAGTGATTGTTGTTCCAAAATTCTTTTTTGAGAAATAAAAAGATCATGAAGAGAGAGAGAGAGAGAGAGTGTAATTATATCAAGTGTAATTATTGCTACTCTATGAAGAAATTTAAATTATTTATTAAAATTTATGCATTTAGAAGACGCTTTTATCCAAAGCGACTTACAGTGCATTCAGACAATCAATTTTTACCTATCATGTGTTCCTGGGGAATCGAACCCCCAACCTTGCGCTTTATAGTCAATGCTCTACCAATTGAGCTACAGGAACACTAGAAAACACAAGAAAAACATAAGAGTTATTTAAAAGTAAATTTCTTGTTTTAAAAAAAACAATCGTTTAAAAATTATGCAAACCATAGGAAATTGTCTCTAGCCAAGGCTATTCTTTTCAGATTTAGATTGAGTTTACGCATGGGCGTTGGAAGCAAAAAATCTATAAAAATGTGGGAGGGTCCTCCTCTAGAAAATTTTTACAAGAGTAGATGCCATTTCCTGTATTCTGGTGCCTTTTAATTAAACAATTGCTTTTATAGCCTAAAACGGTTACCACATACCTGACAAGGTTTTACAAAAATTAAAACAGCAACAAAAGTATAGCAAGCGGTCTTGAACATATAAAATTCTTAATGGTTCAAATGGTTAATACACAGTGACATGCAGCACAATGTTGCTATGTGTGACAAAGCCACAGACACAGACATCATTCAAAATAGCAACAAAGACTACATGATGCCTTTAAAAACAACTGGTGAACAAATGAAGAACATACACTTAAACAGCAGCTTGTTTAGTGAGAGTATGTGAGCATACAGCCAGACCCACCTGAGCATGCTAAGATGCTTTGTTTACCTTGCAGTGTCGCGGGAGTGCTGCAGGTGCGAGTAGAGAAAACATGGAATGGAGTTCAATTAATATGGACTCTGAATGAGTTAAGTGGAATGGATTTGAAGAGGCAGCAGCATGGAAGTCAAGGCTGTAGTTAAAACAGGTAATGGAGTTTAATTTTTTAGGGCATTCCTCAAGTGGAATGCATTTGACTGACAAAGCTCTGAAAAGTGAACAGACATATACACTGTAGAAGAGATAGTAAAAGTGTGGGGGTCCAATTATCACTGGTCTTAAAAAGTGGGTGGGTCTTGTCCCATACACATTCAATGGTATGAGTTTATGATAATGAGATTATGATCCCAGACAGACAGTCCATCATTAAGTGCTACTGCCATCGTGTAATGCAGAGTGAGATGTTATGTAGAATTTAAAGCTCTCCCAACTGCATGAACAAATATATATATATATATAACTCTGTAGAGCAATGCTATGTTCAATTACTGCCCATTTGATGCAAAGTTCCACCAACTTTAAGACTCGCCCAAAAATTATAGAAACCAACAGGGCTCCCAGGTGAGCCAATAACGCACTGGCTGAAAGACAACTGTCCAAAAAAAACTATTAATTTTTTCTTTTTTTTTTCAAAATTAATTACAGAAAGAATTCAAGGAAAATGTCAGAAAGAAAAAAGCTAGGAAGAAGGGAAGGAGGCAGGTAAAAATGCAAGCAAGAAATTAAGAATGAACTAAGAAAGGATTTACAAAATTATTAAAGCTTATTTTTGTTCCAAAAAAAAAAAATCTAAATAGATGGCATACATATGGCTGAAATAAAATGTAAAACAAAGTTTCCATGGAAATTAACTGCATAAGATCAAAACCAAACATTCTAATTAGACCTGATACTGATTGATATTCAAGTAGCATTCCACACACTGAATATCAATGTAGTGCTGTCTTGCAAGGACTGCAATAATGATGTTTAATTATGAAGCACCAACTGGGAACAATATCTTCAGTGCTGTCATAATGTAACTGATGAATGTTTCTCAGATGTACCATTTTGCCAAGTGTCATAGGACAAGATTTTACACCTTTCAGTACAAATTAGCCATACCAGATTATAAAACAAGATTAGCTCATCAAGTAAGGACAACCATGACAAAATGGACCACTGGTCATTTTTCTAATTCTATTTAAACGCACAAGGCACACACATCCACAGGGCTAAAAATAGAAAAACCTCTTTGATCTCTGAGACATTGTTCACATCAAAGGTTGCATTAAGTAGGCTATTCTAACGTCATTTCACTTTGATGGTCTATTTTGATATGAATGTTAACAGGCAACAATGAATTGATCTGCTAACACAGTCTAGGCTTGGAAAGTCTTTTGCATTCCTCCTCTTTAAGAGTGTGGATTTCTAGTGGACTTGGTTGCTCTTCATCTGGCCATTCACCTTGGCTTCAAAGCTGTAGCTAGAATGCTGACATAACACGATGAGGCTAGCCAGATCAATAAGTGGTTAACAGACCTAACCATCATGGCTAGCGATGCCCTGCACAGAGATCTTGACATCCATGAATTCTGATGAGGACACAGTGTACAAATCTTATGCAGCCAGTGTGTAAAGATGAGCTGCCGCAATAAGATAAGTGGAGCATTTACTATAAGCAGGCAAGGTTGGAAAAAAATACAATCATTCACTGTAATCTAATGCAGGATATTGTCTCTAGGCCATCCATTTCAGATTTAGATTGAGTTTACGATAACTAGCAGACAGACAGCCCATCATGAAGCACTACTGCCATCGTTTAATACAGAGTGAGATGTTATGTATAATTTAAAGCTCTCCCAACTGCATGAACAACTGTATAACTCTGTAGTGCCAGGCTAGATCCATTAATGGCCATTTGTTGCAAAGCCCCAACCATTTTACAACTCAATCATTATATAAATCAGCAGGGATGTTCCAGGTGTGCCACTGTTTGAAAGTCATGTCCAATAAACCATTACATTCTTTTTTCCTGAGCAAATTATGCATTTATAGAAATCCAGTGAACAATGGCAAAGTCAAGAAAAAAGTATTAAAAGGAGATAGCCTACAAAAGAAAGTCAAGGAAAATGTCAGGATGAAAAAAAGGAAGGAAGAAAGGGAGGCAGGCAAGTAGGAAGGCAAATCAGAAGTTAAGATGGGAGTAAGAACTGAAGTATGGAAGTAAAAAATGAAGCCAAAAAAATGTAAGGAATAAAAAGGAAAGAAGAAATGGAAACAGGTAGGAAAAGAAATCAGGAAAGACGTCAAGATGAAAGCAAGAAAGGACACATGAAAGTCAGTGCAAACTACAGAAGGAAGTCGAGAAAAACTGGAAGAAAAAAGGAAGGAAGAAAGGGAAACAGGCAGGTAAGAAGGCAGGAAGGCATAAACATGGAATAAAGAAATTGTAGAGAAGTTAGGAAGGAAGTATAAAAGGCATCAGATGGAGGCAGGCAAGAAATCAGGAAGGAATAATCAAAAGAATCCAGGAAAAAGGGAGGCACAAGGGAAAAGGGAGAAAGTTTAGATTGAATAAGTTCTCACTTCAGCTAGTAGCTCTCTCTCACCCTACAATACAATTTCCAAGGCATGCTGGGATACTGGGACACTGGGAAAATGCAGTGATCAGAATAATCTGGAAAAACTCACATGCAGCTGCTCCAGTGAAATTATACAGAGGAGGGAGGCTTAAAATACTTCCACATCCTCTAAATGTCCTCCAGGGGCAGACGATGACTTTGCAGTGTTGAGATTAGCGCCGGCTAGCAGTCATTCAGCCAGCGTGCTGTTAACAACGAATTAAGAGTGACATTCTGAGGGGATGAGGAATGTTTAAACAGGTGAGAGATGATTTCAGCAGTGAAACTAACATGATCAGTTTAAAATAATCCAGAGACATGGCAAGAAGAGCCTTCTGTAAATAAAGCCATACGAAGCATCTGTGATAACACTACATATGAGCAGCAGGAAACATCTGCTGAGATCTGAACAATCACAAAGTGAGCAAATAAACAGTTACCGTCCACACAGCCCTCAAGGCCACACAAATCCTATCAGTGCAATTACCTTTCATCTCAAAAGGGCACTAGAGAGAAACAATCCATATTTCTGTCCTATTTCCCCTTTTCATGCAAAAGCATGCTCACACACACATTGAGGGCTCCAGAGAAGGGCAAGTTATTTGCAGGCATTAAGACTTCAAAAGGCCATCACTTCTCATTCTCCGGTGGTATGCACTACATGTCAGCACGAGAATAATAAAGACCCCTGGATCACAGAAACAGTCACAATAAGGCAAATGGGATGAGATATTATACCACAGACCACCTCCCTGTGATTCGAAAAAATAAATTTGGTTTCATTATTTTTGTTACAGTGTTTGATTTGTCCACTCAGCAGACCTCATGCATGCCATTGTGGTGTCTTAAGCTTTCCACATCACACGCAAGCGGTGCCTGTTGCACAACAGGGTTGCATCTCTCTACCCTTAAAATAAACCAATTTCTGCTCTACTGCATTGAGTATTTTCTTTAATAATGGCCATTTTGACGAGTGGGGTGGGGTGTGAATGATAATGAGCGACGAGTCACACGGAGGAGCTCCGGAAAGATAAAAGGAGGACTGACGAAAGTGCAACACAAGAGAGAGGACCAGGCCTGGTTTTTATGTTGTTTTGTTTGTGCACGGCAGTTGTCCGTGAGGGGCTGTCGTGCTATTTTCAGTTTTGTGTTTATTTTGTTATTAAATAGTTTAAATGTTCGCCAGTTCCCACCTCCTTCTTCCCAACCTACGAACTGGGTTACAGCCATAAATTATAAAAGGGCTACTGGGAGTGAGCTGTAAAATCTAATTTACACAAGGATTAGAAGCACATTTTCATCCAAATGCTATTTAATCCACACTATCCACCTTCATGTAACTGATGTGAATAGCCAGCTTGGAAAATGTTTTAATTTGACTAGATGCACCAGGGACGAAAATGTAAAGCATCGGACGAGATTTCTGTGTTCAGGAAAAAGGTGGATAGGAAAAGACCATCATATCAAAGTTTCAATAATCTTTTCTGAAATAGCGAGAGCAATGGCATTGGTGTGAAAGAGTGAAGAGAAGTTTGCTGGCACTGGGAATTGAGATCAAAACACAAATCAAAACAAAAAACAAAACAACTAAACTAAACACAAAATTAAACTAAACTGAAAACAACAAAAACACAACAAAAAACAAAACAAATAAAATTATAAATACATATTAAAATAAAAAAACATTTACAATACACTATAAATAAAATCCATTTAAAATTTAAACTAAATTTAAACTAAATAAAACGAATCTTTGATGATCAATGAAATGAATGAATGTTTTCAGTTATTGGACTCATTCTTGTGCAAATTAATGAGATGTAAAACAATGCAAAACATCCGCTTTACTGTAAGTGTGCACAGATCAGGGATTTTCAACCTAGCAGGGTGCACTGGGCTTTATAAACCCTGGATATCGCCTTCCCAGCTCTCTGATGTTTTGTATTGTTCTATCTCCTTATCGGCTCCACAGCTGCTTTCCTCCTAATCCAGATCTCGTTTACTCATTCAGTAAAGCTCCTTCAAGTCACAACCAAGAGCAACAGGATATCTCCCTGTTTTCATCCCCCTCACTTGTTGATGACTGGCACGAACACAATCAAAGAGTCTGGGTTCATTTGTCACTTAATTATTCATGTCCATTGCCCTCACAGCATAAGCTTCCTTTCAGTTCCTGTTGCCGCATAAACGACAAACTGCAGACGATTGCTGCGAATCAGAACAAATATATAAAAGCCCACTCTGTTTGACAATAACAGTACCTGGGGGATGAGATATCAGATCATCATATTGAAAAACCACCTCCCAGGCTGCTTCAAAGAATCTGATCGGCCATATGGATTTCAGCTGGAGGGGCTTAATGCGAAAGTTGGCATGGGTCCCACTGACCATGTATCTCTAGGGGGCATAAATATCAGGAATGTGGCTTCTCCGATTCAAGCCACAGAAATAGTCGTGGCCAAAAGTTTTGAGAATTACTTAAATATTAGTTTTGAAAAAGTTTTCTGCTAAACTGCTTTTAGATCTTTGTTTTAGTTGTTTCTGTGATGTACTGAAATATAATTACAAGCACTTCATACGTTTCAAAGGCTTTTATCGACAATTACATGACATTTATGCAAAGAGTCAGTATTTGCAGTGTTGGCCCTTCTTTTTCAGGACCTCTGCAATTCGACTGGGCATGCTCTCAATCAACTTCTGGGCCAAATCCTGACTGATAGCAACCCATTCTTTCATAATCACTTCTTGGAGTTTGTCAGAATTAGTGGGTTTTTGTTTGTCCACCCGCCTCTTGAGGATTGACCACAAGTTCTCAATGGGATTAAGATCTGGGGAGTTTCCAGGCCATGGACCCAAAATTTCAACATTCTGGTCCCCGAGCCACTTAGTTATCACTTTTGCCTTATGGCACGGTGCTCCATCGTGCTGGAAAATGCATTGTTCTTCACCAAACTGTTGTTGGATTGTTGGAAGAAGTTGCTGTTGAAGGGTGTTATACCATTCTTTATTCATGGCTGTGTTTTTGGGCAGAATTGTGAATGAGCCCACTCCCTTGGATGAAAAGCAACCCCACACATGAATGGTGTCAGGATGCTTTACTGTTGGCATGACACAGGACTGATGGTAGCGCTCATCTTTTCTTCTCCGGACAAGCCTTTTTCCAGATGCCCCAAACAATCGGTAAGGGGCTACATCGGAGAATGTGACTTTGCCCCAGTCCTCAGCAGTCCATTCACTATACTTTCTGCAGAAGATCAATCTGTCCCTGATGTTTCTTTTTGGAGAGAAGTGGCTTCTTTGCTGCCCTTCTTGACACCAGGCCATCTTCCAAAAGTCTTGGCCTCACTGTGTGTGCAGATGCGCTCACACCTGCCTGCTGCCATTCCTGAGCAAGCTCTGCACTGGTGGCACTCCGATCCCGCAGCTGAATCCTCTTTAGGAGACGATCCTGGCGCTTGCTGGACTTTCTTGGACACCCTGAAGCCTTCTTTACAAGACTTGAACCTCTTTCCTTGAAGTTCTTGATGATCCTGTAAATTGTTGATTTAGGTGCAATCTTAGTAGCCACAATATCCTTGCCTGTGAAGCCATTTTTATGCAACACAATGATGACTGCACGCGTTTCTTTGCAAGTCACCATGGTTAACAATGGAAGAACAATGATTTCAAGCATCACCCTCCTTTTAACATGTCAAGTCTGCCATTCTAACCCAATCAGCCTGACATAATGATCTCCAGCCTTGTGCTCGTCAACATTCTCACCTGAGTTAACAAGACCATTACTGAAATGCAAATTGCTATTATAAAAACTTAAGCAGCAACTTTTCCAATTTCCAATATTTATGTAATTCTCAAAACTTTTGGCCACGACTGTACACAACTGGCTCTTCTTCTAAAACTTTCTCATTCTTCAGCATTCTACAGTAAAGATACAACATATCTGTGAAAATAAATGGAAAAATATGACATTACTAAAAGCCACTTTTACGAGGCTAAGAGAGGCATGTATTGTCCACATTTTAAACTGGGTTTTTAGAACTCATTCCTTCAGGCGCACTCTCATTTCCATGTCATAACTTGCCATTAAGTCTCCATAGACAGATAAACAGTGCTGGAATGGTGGAAAGTTCCACACATCCCAGGCAGTGACAAGTGCCGGTGCAACAACAGAAGCCCTCTGCATACTCCTGCTGACAGCGAGGCTGATAAAGAGTGTGTGAGACTATTTCTGCTGGGAGAGGTTTCAGATATGCCTTAACATTCTAAGCAGATGCTCCTATCTTGCCCCCCCCCCCATCTCCAACCATGCATGTGCGACTTGGGATGTGTGAGCAGATTCGGGAATGATTCCAGAGGGGTGGCATATGGATGCACCGTCAAAAATACTTCAGTTGTATATATATATATATATATATATATATATATATATATATATATATATATATATATATATATATATATATATATATAGCAGGAATCTTAAATGAAATTAAACAAAACTTTTCCTGAAATTGAACAACTTGTGAAGAGCCACTCTAGAAACTTTATTTGCTTCTTTGAGGCAGGTTGAAGCATGCAAACAACACACGCTGAATTACACAAGGCCAACTAATACAAAAGGCCAGATTAAAGGGAGGATGAAATGATGAAGGGAAAGAAAATACATTCTGCTCCTGTCAAATCCGTGTAACAGCCGCTGGAGATGATTACCATTGAAAAATGTATTTCTTATTCTACTATTCATGAAACTTTGGGACAGTGACTGAGGGTGTTTACATAAAAAAAAAAAAAAATAGCATGAATGTTGTTTGGTGACTAAGCAATGAGCCGAGGCCCTGAGAGAGATGAAAAGACTTGAACAGAATGTTAAAGCAGCTGTGGTACGTTTTTATAGGTGCAAACGTGCAAGTAAAGTTATAAGACCGGAGCAGCTGCTTGTGACAGACCGCTCATAAGCTGCAAACATTTTAAAGGAAACCACATTAAAGCTTCCTCCCTGTTCTTCAAAGCTGATATAACCCCTGTCTACTCCATAAACTACTGTAATCAAGCAGCAGAGAACGAAACAGATTTACCTCACAACGCATAGCTGAAGAAAAACGGGAGACAGCACAGCACACAACCCAAAAAAGTACAGAACAATAATGCTGAAAATTAGAACATTTTCTGTTATGGTCTAATAAAATGAGGCATTGTCATGACTCGAGAGTATCCAAGTAAAGACAATAAGAACAACGCAAGAAAATGTTGCCAACAACATAGTATGAGGATCAAAACAATTGCTGCTTCATAATGTCACACAGCATCATGACAGGAGGACTAATGTAAGTCAGCCTGTGAGTCAGTAATGATACACTCCCTCACCCTTCCTCCGCGCGCACATTAACACAATGTGTGGAAATTGCACCACTGTGGTCAATCAAGGCCGCACTCAGACAATGGCTTTGAGCACAATTTCAAAAATGTACAACGACGAAAAAAAAAATGATAACTTCATCTGTTCAGGATGCATGACAGCAGTGCTTTTTTATTTTATTTTATTATTATTCTAATGCAAAATCATGGCTATGAAATTCAGAGCACAAACAATCACTCTGCTCAGAGAGGAACTGAAATTAGTCCATTATAAAAAATATGTTTACTTATTTTTCTATTAAGCAACTATTAAGGTAAAATACAATTGGGTCCAAAAGTCAGTGACTGCTAACAGAAATTTCTATGTAATTCCACAATAATACCCCCCCCACACACACACACACCTTCACCAGTGGTCACCAACCAGGACCCCAGCTTATAGTTTCTATGATTTAGATGAGCAGCATGTCAAAACGGTCAACTGAGCTGTACAGACAAGAATTCAGGGTCATTTATATTGTTTTTCTGTTATATCACCTAATATTATGATTAATTTATTAATTTAATTAATTTAATTTTTTCCCTCAGTGACTTCTGCTGTAGCTCTAAAATCCTTATGCTTGACAACTATTTTTTTTTCTTTTACAAAGTTTTATTGCTGTCCAGATGTAAATGTTTAACTCTTCCGTAAAGTTATTGTCTGGACCTCCACTGGGAACAAAATAAAGAGGCTGGACCTCTTAGAACTTTAACTGAATACCCCTGGTCTACACAAATGTGCAAAATATTATATATTTAATATTGACAAACGTCATTACATTTCTTTGTTTTAAATCTGGATTTAAGAATTGTGAAAAAAACTAATTGTCAGTGTGGTCTTTTGGAAACTCCTGCATGTGAGAGGCTTGGAAGAAAAGGTGTGGGGTTGAAGAACAGGAAAAACGGAGGAGGACATGACAGGTTTGAGTGAATATGTGGGAGGCCAAGAAGCTTCACGCCATGGAACACATAAGACTGGAAAAGCTGAGCAGGAGCCACAAGTCCACTGGGCAGGAAAGGATACAGCTGATAGGGAGAAGCTCTGTAAATGTGCACAGAAAACTCACCGATATGGCAAACTATGCTGCCTAACTTTAGACCCTTCAAAGATTTTGTCTGCTTGAGGAGGAAACTTTACGTTTTCCTTCCTTGCACTGTTTCCTTCAATTGTTTTGACCACCACTTGACCATGACTTTAACCATTCTATTCCATTTCTGTCAATTTTACACCTTTGCAACCAATTCATCCCACTAAAGTTGGTATAAATGCCAGCAGCAGCTCTACTTAGCTCTCCAGACTGGCCTAGGAGCCTTGAGCCCAGCTACAGGACGAAGGCCCTTGAGCTTCATATCAGCCACGGAGAGCACTCAGCCAGCGTTACTTGTGGCTCAAATTTAAGGCTAAATGGTCTCCTGGTACTATCTGATCAGTCTGAGCTGGCCTCTTCTATGGACTCATCAATGATTGAGATGGTATGAATTAAACAAACTGAGGGACAGAGGAAACACTCAGCCACACACATATACTGAACACACCACGGCCTCTGATGCAGGAACATTTAAGAAACTCAGTTGATCTTTCTTTAGAAGTAAATATGAAATTAGTGATGCACCACAATTATTTTCCCACAGAATAGTTTCAACAGAATCTAAATTGAAATTAAGGTAAAAACTTATCTTGTATGCTTAAATGTTGCTGAAGTATGTCTGGTTTATTTTTTTATCTGTGCATATTAAGCTGGGAAGACGAAAAGGTAGGGTGATTAAAAGAAAAAATTAAATAGCACATAATATAGCATTTTCTTAGCCAACATGATTGATCATTATCTGCAATGATTTTATGTATATTTCAATTCACTTGTATTGAATATTTGATATTAGGTTTTTACATGTACATGCTCATTTCCTTTGTTTTTACATTTGCGGTCTAATACTTAAAAGATCTTTGTGGGCTTTAGTGGATCTTAAAAATAATATCCAAATTTACGACTAAGTTACAATGTTATGTTCTTAAATCAGGCTTACTATAGTTACAGTACAGTAACTCAAATTAATATGAAAACCATATAAAGTATTTTCTTTACTTAAAATTAAACTATGCTGACATTTAAAAAAACAAAAGCTATAAAAATAACTACTAAAATTTGTATTAAAATTGAAAACATAAAATATTGATTTTAAAATATTAACAAAAACTATAATACTATAAGAAATTATACTAGAATAACACTGATTTAATTTTCTTTGTACCATTTAAAATGTGTAAGTTTAGTTGGTAGTTTTATTTTTTGTTCATTTAGATAAAATACTTCCAGATTTTATTGGACAGAACATGATATCAGCTAAAATTTTAATATTCTAATAAAAACACATTTTCTTTATAAAACATTAATTGACCACGGTGCTGAACAGCCATAGTAAAATGAACATCAAAACATTGTAAATATACTTTATATACTACGATCTGTATAGACCGCAATCAACCAAACAATTATAAGCGGTTCTAATTTCAGACTCTAGGAACTGTTATAAACTTGCACAGAAAGCTTTCAGGTGTCCAGTCCTCTTGCTGAGTCACGAGTCAGACAGCACAGTACAGATTTAAGAGAGTAATTGAATCAATTAGACTTGGACTCGGTTCAAAGCTGCAGGCTTCGGCAGCTTTAACAAACTAACACTATGTTAAAATAATCAGTAAGAGACATCTGATGCTAACCCGTTCACTAATGCCAATTTACACTGATTACAGTCTCTCTGATTAAAATCATCTCCAAAAGAGCTTTAAAATGGCATAAAGAAGTCGAATGGTGATCCTTTAGGCAGGCTAACATGCTAAATGGGGGGGGGGGGGGGGGTTGGGCTGGGAAGTCAGACGACATCTGTGCTGCAGGCTAAGAGGATTACATGCACAAAGTTCAAAGCTGTGAATGTTTAAAGCATTTACACAATTTCCAGCCGAATGGATACCTGTAGCATCTGCATCAACTTTTGCTGCCATATGATGATGTCAAGACACTGTGATGTCACAAAACACGCCTATGCGCACATATACTTAAGGGTCACAAACTCTTAAAAGAACAATAAAAAAATAAAAAAAACACTCGTTCACTCTTAACTGATATAATCTGGTGTCGCATTCCTGAAATCTTAATTCTTAAATCTGACAATTGCATGGTTTGTGATCGTAACCGAAATTCTGGTGACTAAACAGAATAACAGATAAGACAGGATTCTGAGTTAGGATGTATCTGTAATATGATCCACTGACAGGTCGGGTTACACAATGCCAAGTTATTCTAGATTCCTACCTTATCTGTTTAGTAACCATGGAGATTCAGCTAGAAACATGATAGAATTCTGTCTGCATTTTACTTGCTCTGATCCTCACCTGTCCTGGATGCTCAGGTCTCAGCTGCCTTTTGTAGATCCTCATTATCTCTCTCCAACAAACACAAGATTAACAGTCCCATACACCTGTAAACACCTGTAACCTGGCTTTAGCATCTTAAATAAATCTTGGGAGTCTTGATGGAAAGTAAAAGGATCTACCAGCAAGACAATTAATGAAATCGTTGTGGCTGCCCACAAACAGAGCACATCTAGTAGTACCAAAACTTCCTCATGATGGATGGCCTTAATTTCCTCCTGTTGTGGTAACTGTGATAAATTGCTTCAGTTAAAATCCACTTTTTCCTTGAGAGTCCCATTTAATCAGAATGCCAACTGCATAATTATAAGCAAATGCTAGTAATAGAATACGTGCTTGATATTGGCTTAAACCCTGAGAGCTGCCTAACTATTAATTTTTTTTTTTTTACCTTCAATGTTCTTAAGGTTATCTTGTCCCCCTGTATATTTGTGAACTTTGAGTTAGCGTTCTTATTTGCATATTTATCAGGTCATAAAAATAGCAGGACAACAATCATAATGCGTGGGAATTTTCATTTTCATCCAGAGCTTCTCTGATTGTGTTTTGACTTCTAATGAAGGTCTTATTTATTTATTTAGCAATAGAATGCAGCAACACGCTCCACAGACAGGAAAATAATGTTGTGAAATGCATCAATTCAATTTCAGCTCTAAAGCAGCTCTACAGAAGACACGTCTTCTGAAACATTCCTCAAAAATAATCACTGCAGTTATCAAGACCGAGTGAGAGTTTCTCAGACTGCACAAAGTCTATGAATATTTAATGAGGTGGGCACTGAGGCAGTTCGTGATTGGTTGTCTGTTGCTAAACAACATCTTGTAACATTAAAGCAGTAAAGGCGACGCTAATTCTCTTTCAAAATGACAAATATGAAACGTAGCTTAACACAGGCTTAAAACTAGCATTTACTCGAATTTTACAAGGAAACTTCGGGTTCAGTATAGTGTGAAAAACTGTTGTCATAATTGTAGACACAAGCAATTATGTTACACTAACCTGGTTTGACGGTCTTCAGGCGGAGGGGTTCACGAAAGTGGCGGACGACGGCGAGGGTGTCTCTGTTTGTCAGTCCGCTGACAGGCGTGCCGTTTACCTCCAGAAGCACATCTCCGGGACCAGGTAGCCAGCCGACATGGCACACTAACGCGTCCGGTAACACCTGTCCCAGGTGCGGGAACTCTCCGTGCTCGGCTCCCCCGCGTATCTCCAGCACGGCGCTGAGCTCCTCGGCGTTACCCCACGAAACAGCGCATTCCTGCACTTTACTGGACCAATGTTTCTTCTTTTTCAGCGTCTTGGACATGATTAATCTCTTTCGTAAACGAGTCTTTTAATAAAATACAGAAAAGCAGGTTATTTCCTAATGCAAACGCGTTTAAAGCGCAGCACAGCAAAGCGACTTCATTCCCATGTCTTGGTGAAAAAGAAACGTTTTAAAACTTCCGAGTCGGCATCGCTCGGTCCTTGAAAAATATATTTCCTGGATGGTTCAGTCAAAATTCACGTTAAGTCATCGGAATTGAATCACGAGCTCACACGAAGGTAAATGGGCTCTTCATTGCCTTAACAAAATCTATTGTAGACCTTACTGCTCACCGAGAAGTGTCGCCAAATATCGTCTGCAGACGATCCAAACAAGCGCTTTCTAGGAGAAAAAGACACGGAAAAAGCAATAAACTACCAGCCGAGGCTGAACAGCCTACTTCATCCAGGCACGTAAAAATAATACAGCCTCAAATCGCTTCGTAATACCGGCTGATGAACGAAACGCCGTAGAAAAACACTCACATCCGTGTGTAATCTCTCGCGATCCAGGGCGACTGTTGTGAACTTGGGTTTCGCGCACCTGTTCCAATGACATCAGCTACCGGCGCGTTCACGGGAAACGACGAACAACAATGTACCTGGATCGGGGAATACACGATACAAACTAGTTTCACTGTCCAACGACCATTGATTCTTGTAGAAACGCCCTCGTGTGTGTGTGTCTGTGTGTGTGTCTGTGTGTGTCTGTGTGTGTGTGTGTGTCTGTGGAGCTGTCAGCGCCAGTTGGTGATTAATTGTAGGCGCAACTTTGTAATCGTTTTCACCTTGTTACTTGCGCCAAACGACAGCAGCGACTGTCAGTGGGGCACACCGACATCAATGCAGAGTGGACGAGACTCAGAGTAACCAATCAGAGCGAGGGGGCAGGCTTTCCCATACCGTTCACAATACTAAACGGCCTCTCTGCCATGCTGCCAGGCCTGAGGAGGGAATAATATGTTAGAAAAGTTAAGGAAAAATGCACTTGCTGCCTTAAAAGTAAAAGTGCTCCTACAGAGTCTTTGATATATATATATATATATATATATAGAGAGAGAGAGAGAGAGAGAGAGAGAGAGAGTGAGAGAGGCGCCTATGTATATATATATATATA
This sequence comes from Carassius carassius, assembly GCF_963082965.1. Classification (NCBI taxonomy): domain Eukaryota; kingdom Metazoa; phylum Chordata; class Actinopteri; order Cypriniformes; family Cyprinidae; genus Carassius; species Carassius carassius. Next base: position 16,626,255 of record NC_081800.1, read on the forward strand.
TATATATATATATATATATATAGAGAGAGAGAGAGAGAGAGAGAGAGAGAGAGAGAGAGAGGCGCCTATGTATATATATATATATATAGAGAGAGAGAGAGAGAGAGAGAGAGGCGCCTATGTATATATATATATAGAGAGAGAGAGAGAGAGAGAGAGAGAGGCCTATCATCCTATATAAATGTTTCTATTTAAATCCTCTGCACTTCACGGATCCCTGGATGTAAAAGAAAATAAATAAACAACTTCATAATATATTGTTCTGCTTTTATGGGTTCGTTTGTTGAACAGATGTTCATATACCTTGTAATTACACAGTTTTGCACATCATGATTCTTGTATACGTATTATGTTGTTTTACAATATCAACATGCCAGTTCTTTTTTGCATTAAGAATAGTTTTATAAAGACAATTCAATTAAATAATATTATATAGCATTCTTCGCATCAGGCAATAAAATCAGATTAAAGCTAAGCTTCTTGACATAATGTTTTATAATAGTGCCACCTGCTGCTCTAATATTGAGTTGCACTCTGTACAAAGAGACGGGTAACTTGCTAAATTTCCCCTTTAAAAACAGTGTACACTTATTTTTAGGCAATAACATATTTAGATGTAAGTTTGACATGTGCAGGTTGATGATGCACACGCCAATGTGTTATTAAGAGAATGGAAATCGAATAAATGACAACTACATTAGCAAATGTTTCCAAGAGGCCATCTTACCTCACTGCTGGCAAGAAGTGTTCGAAAATTTAGTTTTTCAGAACTGACTAACATGGCAGAATCCTAGGAAAAGAGATTAATATAGGTATATGAAAAAATATATATATATATATATATAAAACTGGATATATATATATAAAACTGGAGCGGACAGTGAAGGACGAGAGAGGACCAGGCCTGGGCTTCTCTCGTCCTTCACTGTCGTCGCTCCAGTTTTATATCCTTCCATCTCCTCCGTGGGACCCGAGACCGGTGGGTCGAACAGGTGTTGCTCATTTCCCAATCACTCCACGGCCTCGCTCGTCCCCACGTCCCTCGGCCCCGCCCCACTCGTCACATAAATTATGACTTTTTATTTTACAATTCTAACTTTTTTCTCAGAATTGCATTTCATATCCTGCAAATCTGACTTTTTTCCCCAGGATAGCAATAAAAAAAGTCAGAAGAAATTAAGGTTGTAATTAATTAAGGTTGTAAAAATTAAGGTTGTACAAGAAATTGTAGGGAAGAAATTAATTGTAAGATAAAAAGTCACAATTAGCTTTTTAGTTTGTTTGTTTGTTTTTATCCCTTGACAGAAACCAGCTTCCATTAATATATACTTTAAAAGTAGTCATTCGTACTAATATGTACTGTAGGTAGGCCTATTATTAAATTCCTAAATAATTATTAATTAAATTTAGGGCTATCAAGGTACAAAGCTTTTGTGAAAGTGACAACTTTTTTGACAGAAAATACATGGGTTAAATCTTAAATTTTTTTAAATTTTCTTCTGAATTTAACTCTTACTGAACCGGACAGATGTGGTGCAAGCAGGGTCGTCGGACTGGGGGTAAAGCCAGTACTGATTACCAGGGCCCCAAAGGAAGAGAGGGCCCTTGAAAAGTCTGGAATATATATTTTCAAGGGGGGCCGTGGCCTAGTGGTTAGAGAATCAAAGGGTTGTGAGTTCGAGTCTCAGGCCTGCAGGAATTGTAGGTGGGGGGAGTGCATGTACAGTGCTCTCTCCACCATCAGTACCACGACTTAGGTGCCCTTGAGCAAGGCATCGAAACCCCAACTGCTCCCCGGGCGCCGCAGCATAAATGCCTGCCCACTGCTCCGGGTGTGTGTTCACAGTGTGTGTGTGTGTTCACTGCTCTGTGTGTGTGCACTTCGGATGGGTTAAATGCAGAGCACAAATTCTGAGTATGGGTCACCATACTTGGCTGAATGTCACGTCACTTTAGCACTTTCACTTTACCTTTTTCACTTTAGGACTGCCTATGCATAGGGCCCGGGATTTTGTGCAGCGCCCCTGGGTGCAAGTGATAACTTCCAGATGTTTTCAGAGAGGTCTGTTTATCTAGTGGCTAAACAGGTAGCATCTGGTCTGGTGAGTCGTTTACCCTGTGTACTCATACTTAGTAAAACAAAAATCAACTGTAAGATGTATACATTCTTTTAATGTTTTTTTTTTAGGATTATTTATACTCCTACCACAGAATTATTCATGGGGATGTTGCAGCCCGGAATGTTATGATCGGTTCAGGGCTCTCTTTCAAAGTCTCTGGATTGGATTTGGCTTTTATGAGTCGACAGTCAGAAACGATGGACAATGAACAAGAAACCAATGTGCCGGTAAAATGGCAGGCACCTGAACGGATGAAGAGGCTTCCTCTAACAGACAGGAGTGATGTGTGAGTCTATCAGAATATAAAATAAAATGTTGTCTAAAAAAAAAATGCACTTTGACCAATGTGCTTAAGTTGTGTTGTCTTACTTCTTCAGATGGTCCTTTGGAATCCTGCTTTATGAGATGATAACCCTGGGTAGTATTTGTTAGAGGTCCTAATACACCAGTTGTTACTTTAATTATTATTATTTTTTATCAAAAAATACCATGAAACAAACAATTCTCAGTCTTACCTTCCTTCTCCCTTGAAAGGATCTCCTCCCTATCCTGATCTGGATCCATCTGAAGTGCTGCCAAACACTTTAGCCAATTACGGAATGAAAAGACCAGAAAACTGTGGAGCCCCATTGTAAGCCTTTGTATTTCTCTATTTTATTTTACACAACATGCAAATAGTTGTTTTGCTCCTCTGTGAACAGCAACAGCAAATCTAAAAATCCTGTTAAAATATCATATAATCTGACGTCATCTGGCATGTCTTGCAGATATGACTTAATAAAGTACTGCTGCATGTGGAACTTCAAGGACAGGACGGTCTATTCTGCCATTATTCGGCTTTTAGACTCGTACACCTACCTCGCTGACACAAAACAACTTCGCTCTGAAGAGCAAGTGGACATCTGTGAATACAGGAGGAAAGCAGGACTGCCTCCATGAGCTCATTCAGAGAACTATCAATTGATTGACTGAGGTCATTTCCAGCTAGTTTGTGTAGCCATGACATGACGAGCTCAATGTCACTAGAGGTCGCCATGTTTCTCAGACCCATTGCATTGTGGTCAACTGAAATTAATCTCAATGTTTCCAGCTAGAAAAATATAAGAAACTTTCTTAATCTTTGTCATTTTACTTCCTGTTTTTGACTAAAGTGGTATTTATTTATCTAAGGTAGGGTGACTATATGGCCTCTTTTTCCCAAGCATGTGATGGCAGGGATTTCCAAATTTCCTAAAAAGTACAGGTTTTGGCTTTGTTTTCCTGCTCACATGCTCTCTACAGACATTTACAGATATTATAGACCCGGACATTTTAGGAAATTTAGAAATCCCAGCCAGGACATGCAAAGGAAATACAGGACGTATGGTAACCCTGTCTAGTGTTAAGTTATGAAAGATTTATTGTTAACAATAAAGAGGGGTATAAAAATAGAAATGATAGGCCTACTCATGTTCAAGTAAATGGTACTATGCCAAACTTTTACTCAAAGGTCAAAGTGCCTGGTCAATAAACATAAACTTAAACAGAAAATAACATTAGAAACATTAATTGCTGTTCACTATAAACAAGTAAAAAGGCTGGGGTATTGTTTTTTTCTAGCTTTCTGTTGCCTCGGTGTCCCTCATCTTTATAGAAGCATTTGTTTATATTTATCTTGTCTCAATTGTCATGTAACTGTTTGCCATTACTGACGATTTGAGAAAAGAGATTTTGAGATTGAGGTTTTTTTTTTTTTGCAATCCTGCAGTATTTTGATGGAAAATGCCATGGTACACTTTTGAAAAGGTGACGCCAACCACATCCTTTGGTGGTTGACCTAAAAACCACAAACACATTTTCTTCTCGACACCACTACATTTTAATAAAAAGTAACCACAAGTGGTGCACAAAACACAAAATAATGCCTCAATACTGTTATGTTGCAGGGTATCAACTTCCCACTGAACTCATGAACAGTACATAGCGAATTCAATGGAAAATCACTCGCTTAACACAAGCAATTACTAATAACCGAGTCAGGAAACAGAACCCCTTAAAACAGAGGTTAAATGGTACAGATAAACTCATTTATTACAATTAAATCAACCCATTTTTTTTCATGTTGTAACGAGGCATTTGTTTTGAAGGCCCACATAAAATCATATGGGACACAAAGTAATTTAAGTCACATATTAACCACGCAATAGATAAACTACAGTATATGATGATAGCCACTACTTTAATCATACTGTAGTGTTTTTACATGAAATTACACAGATCATTTGCATAAAATTCCCTTATGTGCATTTTTCTTAATAATTAAGCTGAAATTCTGATAATTATTGGGAGTTGATTCGGATCTTTCAGTTACTTAAACAACCAAAAAGCAGTAATTCTACAAATATAAATTCCACAGCAAATTTGACTATCTCATCTCTGCCTCTTGCCTTTTCAGATTTGATTCATTTAGGCAGAACTGTGCAACAAACACCACACTAACTGTATCCGAGACCACCTACAATTTCTCTGTCAACATGCCATTCAAACATGACAATATGTGTGAAGCAGAGGTAAAGAACATTTCTCATCCTTAGCGATGAAACAAAAGCAGCAATCAAGATGTCCATATGCCTCCTTAGATCATGTTGATTTCATGAAGTTAATCACCTCAAAACAAAAATTATTTAAAAATAGTTTTACAAGTTTCTAAATTGGTTTGATGTTCCTTTGCAGGAAGAAGAAGGGGATTCTGTGACCTGTGAGCCTCACCCCTTTACACTTTGCTGCTCCATAGGGTTGTTGGAAACAGTATGTAGGAAACTGACCATAACAAGTAGTAAACACATGCTGGAGGGAAGGAGGAGCAAAACACCATGACAACTCCTAAAAAAAGAGAGGAAAAAAGGTTAATGTAGTTATTCAGTAAATATGGGTAATCGTTTCAATTCACATGCTAATTTCCCTATTTTTTACAATTAACTCTCAATTCATCTATAATAGATCTATAATCTAATAAAGCATGAATACTTAACACTACTAAAATGTTATCTTTAGCAAATCTCATAATGATTATCCATTTTTCATACTGTACTTTATAGTGTTGTGCATAAATTCACATTCAGACTGATTTTTTTTTGTGTGTGTTACGTTTATTCATTTATTAGACAATATAGTGTCGGGGGCCCTATTTTAACAATCTAAGCACTTGGTCTAAAGGGCATGGCACAGGTGCACTCAGGGCGTCATCCCAATCCACTTTTTCTAGTTTAACAATGGGAAACTGGTCAGCACACACGGGCACATGGTCTAAACGAGTTGTCCCTATTCTCTTAATGAGTAGTGGTTGTTTTTTGGGTGTAACGTGAATCTCAGAGTCTCCCATCCCCTTTAAAAGCCAGTTGTGTTTGCACCATGGCAGGTTCGCTCTTTACATGGCGGAATGTAAATTGTAATTTTTTTGAATGTTTGTGTGTGTGTGTGTAATAAGCAAAGTGTATGTGTGTTGTGTACCCGAGTATAGGGGTATATTACTAATGCGCTCTTTAAATAACAAAGAAAAAAATATTGCGCAAGACATTAGACCAGGTTTGAGTTGGTCTATGGCACAGTCTATTTTCAGGAACTGAAAATAGCAACTTGTCAACAATGGGCCTGAACGCACCTCTTTTTTAGACTAGCATGCCCATGGGTGCATAAATGGGCACAAATGCATTTGCTATTTAAACAACGTGGCGCAAGACGGGAAAATGAGAACCGCGTCGGGCTGAAACTATAAATAAACTGCGCCTGGGTGTATGATAGGGCCCTAGAACTTCAGTATCTGCTATGTACTGGTTACTGACTGTACCTCCAATGTAGACCACCTTCTTCCAGGCCTGAGACTCCAGTACTCTGTCATGTGGGTAGAAGTTCTGACTGACCATGAAGAGAATCATGGCCAATGCTAGGATTCTCAGTACTGTCATATTTCCTCCAGTAAGCAGAGAAACACACACCAGGATGGCAGAGGAGTAGATGCATGGTAGGCCACGATACATGAATGGGATTCCTGCAGAAAAATTTTACACACAGTTACAAACAGCTGTGCTACTTTATATGTATACGTAAACACACACACATACACAGACAGATATTTGTATATACTGTGCCAGCGAAAATTTCAATTTTATTTGTATAAAATGTGTGTGTGTGTGTGTGTGTGTGTGTGTGTGTGCATGCGTGTGCGTGCGTGCGTGTGTGTGTGTGTGTGTGTGTGTGTGTGTGTATTGAAAACAAGTTTGGTACAAGTTCCTCACCACTAGAGAAGAAGCAGAGACGAGTAAAAACAGACAGCACATACAACATGCACATGATGTTATCCAAAAGACTGGGTGTCCTTAATATAAGAGATGTTGCTATTCCAAATGTTGTAAAATCAGCAAAATCATCCAACTTTGCACCTGCAGTACAATAAAAAGCAAAACAAAAAAAGCACATTGTTGATACTGACACTAGGATTGCCAACTTTACAAAAGGAAAACACAGGACAATTGTGGTTTTTCATAGAAAAATAAGTGACTATCTAACTATCTATCAGATTCAATTAAAGAAAACATTAGATTTAATATGGGCTGCTTTTGGTGCAAGACACCTTTTTATTTGTCATTTAGTTTCAAAAATAAGGTCCAAGGTTGAGAATATGCTAGAAGTTACGTAAAATGTTTTCCTCTATTTAACATTACAATAGTTAAAAGACGACTTCCCTTACTGATCATGTCTTCCCTCAGGTAGATTACCCTACATATTTTATTGCGCAGCTGGATGTTGGAGTCATGAAAAATAATAATGTTGTTTGCATCCGCCAAAACAGATTTGTGAAAATCAAAAAACTATGATGGTGATGGTAATTGGCATCAGCGCGAGTCCCACTCGTTGTGAAGCGGGAGCGACCAGCCGACAGAGAATTCCGCTTTGTCTTTAGCCTTCTTCGAACAGTTATGTTCACATTTTGTGATTTTACTTAACGCATACTGATCATGTGTGTGAGGGGGCTGTGACTGGATGATGAAGGTGTCAGTGATAATTCTCCTCCTTGCATGTGCAGTCTATGGATATTGGATAAGGATTCACATCCTATTTGTATAGCATGTTTAGGAGTTAAGTTTTAAGCATGGCCAAGCTGCCATATCTAACTCAGAAGGCTGTTATTTGTGTTTCACCACTCTGCCCTCTGTTCTTTTCCCTGGTGGGAGAAGATGCACCATTGGGTGTGGATGCTCTAGCCCACCTGTGGCCAAATGCATTGTTGAATGAGTTTCTCCCACTGAGCCTCATAGGGCCAAATATACAGAAAGTACTGGAATTCAGACATTCACTGATTCTGATTGCTCCATATTGGCCAGGGAAATTATGGATAGCAAATAAAGATAATTCCACTTCTTTACAACTAACCCTGGCCTCTCATGTCACACAGAGACCTTCTTTCTTAGGTGAAGAGATATTTCATACCACACGCCACAAGACAGCTCTGTGTGCTTGGCCCATGAGAGGATGAACTCAAATGCCATTGGGTTACCCTGATTGACTCACACACTCTGCATGGTCATAAATGAAAACTGTTTGAATGATGGTGTGCAGAGAGATGTATTATTTAATTCTTATGCTATGCCTTTTTGGTTATTAAATAAACTGCTGCATTTAGATCCTTGCCTCACCTCATCCCTGCCCGACCATCACAAGCTAACCCAAAACCGAAAATTTCCATTATTTACTCATCCTCAAGTTGTTCCAATTTCTTTGATTTACCAAAAACAAAAGAAGACATTTTAAAGAATGTGGGCAACCAAACAGTTTTTTTTTTCCATAATAGGAAAGTCAACGTGTCCCATCTGTTTGGTTACCCACATTCCACAAAATATCTTTTTTTGCCTCATACAGGTTTAGAACTTGAATAATTTAAATCTTTCATGTTTGGGTGACATCATGCTGACTTATCAGTTTTTAGATGACTTACTGGCATCACAGCTCAGCACTCATTGGCCTAAATCACAGAGTCACTGAATTTTCTTTTTTTAAGAACTGATGATTGACAGAAATGAGTCACAGACTGCTGACAGTTACTTTGTGATGCTAATTGCTAATCAACCATTTATCCCATCATTATTAACATACCGAACTAGACCAATTTAAAGCTTTAAGCCATTAATACAATCTGTAAAGAGAAACAGAAGTAATCTTCATGCCAGTCCAAAATAGCTTCTTATCATAATCTACAAACAACATTCAGGAGTTGCTGTATCATTAGTGTGGTTGAAGTGCTTTCATCAGGTTGGGACATTTGAGTATGTCCAAACAAACAGGCTGGAATTTCAATCCTGTGGTCAACAATTTGAGCAATGTCAGACATGCTGGGGGTCAAACTCAACGAGATTAAACAGACAATCAGAACATGATCCCCTGAATTAGGCTGCTTCATAACAAACAAACTGTTCAATTGACAAAAAAGGAAGGGGACTGGAAGCAAAACAACACCCATCAGTGAGATCAGATGCAGAACAAAGGGCAACAGTATGCAGCTCAAGAGTACAAGTGACCTGGCATTGTGAGGGCATGGCGAAGCTATTTCAGGCAGCTGAGTGGACGTGACCACCTGCACACAAGCCACTTGTCTTTTACTACAGAGCTGGCAAGGTTGTGAGGTTTGGAAGAGAAAGCATGCTTGTTTTGTTTATTTGTTTTGTTTTTTTACACAAAAGTAATAAATGAATATATATGAATTAACATCATTTTAGATGTTGCACTAATATAAATAAATCTGCATTTATTTATTAATTTTTATTCTATAGCAGTGCGATAAACATTTTTTTTTTACAAATAAATGATCACAGCAAAGTCTTCACCTCAACCTTGCACTTGCGCACTTTTTATTTTTTAATTTTCTGTTGTAATCTGTTGTAAACATTATTCTACATTTCTGTTACTTAAACTTCTGTCTTGCTTGCCCCTCTATTATTTATTTCTGTTGTTATTCTTGTACTGCTGTAGATTGCCTTAGCCTTATAGACATGAATTTTAAATCTCTGTATTGTTTGTTCTGTACCTTGTTTTTTGTACTTGTTTGCACACATTTTTCATAGTCCTGTGGTTCTGTGTAATATCGGTCCTTATCCCATTATTATTTGAGTCTTACTTCATTTTAACTCTTTGTATTTTTTATTTGAATTTGTAGTCGTTTATTTAAACTGATTTAATCTGTGTTTGTCTTGTAGTCTGGTGTTGTAAAGCTCTGTGGCTATGGAGAAATGCACTGTATGGTGATCAAAAATCAACAACATTTAAATTCTAATTACAAACCGCTTTTCACAACAATTTGCCAATTGTTTTTTTTATGTTTATATTTGGATTATTAATCCAATAAATTAAGCAAGGGTGTCGAAATCGATTCCTGGAGGGCAACAGCCCTGCAGAGTTTAGATTCAACACTACTTTAATACACCTGATCCAACTAATCAAGTCCTTCAGGCTTATTTCAAAACTACATGATATGTGGGTTGAAACTAAACTCTGCAGGGCTCCGGCCCTCCAGGAATAGAATATGACACCCCTGATATAAAGGATTACTGATCATTTATTCCTTCCCTTCATTTTTATTTTAAGTGGTACTCTGTAAGGGGACTGTGTATAAAGCATCTAAAGATATCTAAAGCAACAAGCCTCGACCCTGGCCCCACTCATTTGTATTGAAAGGCACTCAAAAGTACTCACCCAGTGCAGAACACGCATTTAGTCGCCTAGCAACCGCTCCATCTGCCAAATCCAGCAGGTAACCGATCAGAACCAGCCAGCACGCAGCATGATGATGGCTGCGAGTAACAATGGTGGCAGGGACATAAAGTACAAGACAAAAGTTAAACAAAAACTTCACTTTGAAATTCCATTTTTTCTACTGTAACACAACATTCACTTCATGAATTTTTATTTTTGTAGGCGTATGGTTGTCTCTGTGCAGTACAAATCAAAAGCATGAATGCATACCCATTGAGACTGCAGAGGATTGAGGCCATGCCCATGACCATGTTGGCAACAGAAAGAGCATTGGCAGCATTTTTACGGGCAAACTCCTTTAGATGCACCCAGTTAGCCTGTTCGTTTAGGAGCAGTTTGTTAGCGTCCTGGAAAAAGGCTACCAAAAAGAAACATGAGCAATTACACAACAGTTCCATTTGGCAGTGCATGGTTTGGAGAGTTCTCAGTTACATAAAAATATATTAAAGGAGTGTCTGGATTCCACCAAAGTCAACTAGTTAAACTTTAAAATATCTGTTAATTAACTTTAAAGTGCAAATTCCTCCATAGTCTAAACATGTGATGTTTGTAATTATTCACTAAATTTCTTTATAACTTAATAACATAGTAATTTAAATATACGTAATAAATGACCACCAATGATTCTCTCTCTTATTGCAGAAAGTGTTGAATCAATGTCGAAAAAAAAAAAGAAAAAGAAAAAACCTCTGCACAAAAACATTACATTATGTTAATAATAAAACTATACAGAAATAATATATGTAAAACTATGTCAAGAAAAGATGAGACTTTCTTTAAGCATGATATGCCCTTAAATAGAAAAAATATTTAACTTAATTAAAAGTTAAAATAATTTTAAAAAGTGTAATTTTGCGGGGGAAAAAAGTCAAAATTAAGAATCATTGTAGCAATTAAAAACATTAAAAAAAGGGTAATAAAATTTTTACAAAAGACATGCTGAGGAGGTAATAAAAAAATATACACTTACCACCAGAATGCAACTCTTGCTCACTTATTAGATATGATCAAAACAATGTGATTACAAATGTCTGCTCATCCCTCTGTACACCAAAAGCACAAGGCACTATTACCACATCAAATGACATTTTCATTAGAAATTATAAATATGTTTAGTGAGAGAACATTACTAAATGTATTACTCATTTATAATTAAAACATTACATTGATCTTCAAAAAGACAAAGTCATCAGCCCTCTAATCGGACAAACTAAAGCTCTAGAAAAATGTTATGTTCACATGGCAGACATTTGTAGCTCAAGTCCAATATTTAAGAAAGACTTTCTAAGCAACAGATTTCATTCAGTCAAACATTTGATTGAGGAGTTATTAAAAATGGCGGACATCACCATCTACAATGAGATGTCTGTCTTTGTACAAGAAGTTACACTTACTCACACCCGTGACAACTGGCAATCATACATACATCATATCCTGAAGCAGCATTCTCATAAATCCCTAATCAACCATTTAAATCTCCAGTTTTTACTGTATCCAAGCACTGATACAGCAATTTGTTCTAAAATACCTACTGAGAATGCTATACTATACAGATGATAGCAAAATGTGTACATTGAGATTCACATTGTGCTATGAAATTAAAATATTTTCAACAGTTAATACACTCAAAACAGATAAATAAACAAGAAAGACTTGCTAAAATTCAAGTGCTTTTCCTTATGTGTGGTCAAGACTGTTTTGCCACTGGAACGCTGCAGTGATTTTTAATGAAGTCACACAAAGAAGTCTTTGTGTTGGAGCAAATCAGTAGGCATAAATTCTAAATGGACATCTCAAGTGGTTGAATGTGTGTTTTGCTAGAGAAATTCACATAATCATAGGTCAAATTTGATTCACTATGCAATAAGTCTTCAAAATAGCTTTATTGGGATGTTAGTAGAGAATCAAATCCCCCATTGGCAGATACACTTTATGGACAAAAGTTTTGAGACACCTAAATACATACATACAAACATCCAAATAAATAGACATTGATATGGAGTTTTTCCCCCTTTTGCAGCTATAATGGCTTTCACTCTTCTGGGAAGGCATCCCATAAGATTTTTGAGTGTTTCCGTGGGAATTCCTGCCCATTCATCCAGCAGAGCATTTGTGAGGTCAGACACTGATGTTGGCCGAAAAGACTTAGCTCACAATCTTCATTCCAGTACATCCTAAAGTTGTTCAATGGGGCTGAGGTCAGTGCTCAGTGCAGGCCAGTCAAGTTCTTCTGCATCAAACTCATTTTATCATCTCTTTATGGACTTTATGGGCTTTTTGCACTGGTGTACAGTCATGCTGGTATAGAAAAGGTCTAAAAACATCTTGGAAAAAATTCTCCTGGCATCCTCATCACTCAATGACCCTAGCCTGTTCCGTGGCTTCATGTGGTATTCTGCTTCATGGCTGAGTTGCTGCTGTTCCTAAATGCTTACACTTTCCAACAACACCACATACAGCTGATTGTGGGACATCTAGCATGGATGAAATTTCATGAACTGACTGGTTGCAAAAGTTGCATAATATCATATTATCACACTTGAATTCACTGAGCTCTTCAGAATGATCCAAAGGTTTCTAAATACAGACAGCATGGCTAAGTGCTTGATTTTATACTTTGTCAATGGGTCTGACTGAAACACCTGAATTCATTAATTAAGAGGTGTATCCCAATATTTTTGTCCATATAGTGTATTATAACAAAAAACACAAATATCTATGCATGACAATCCCTGCATTTTTCTTTGGCATGTGCTGATTTTCTAGGTAAGAGAAGCATGCAAGAACACGTGCACATGTGTCATTAAGTGTAAAACTTTTAAGTTCAGGAATACAAAAAATACAAAAAAAAAAATACAAAAAACTAAAAAACATCAAAAAGGTTTAAAGGTGAAGTGTGTAATTTGTGTCAATGGTGATTGAACACTCCCCCTTTTGCCACTGGTCAGCAAAATAGATAGCTCTGCCCCAAACCCACACCATTCATTGAGCCAATGTTGCTATGCCATACTGCTCAAACCAACAGAGCAATGTTTTGATAGTGCCATGAAACCAGAGTGTTTACACTTTTAGGGGGACTCAACCAGTGAATAGTTTACTTCTAGCTGTCTCTGCATATTAAACTGGGACTATTCTTAAGTCTAAAAAAGTACACACTCCACCTTTAAGGAAGGGTTCCTACTATTGTGTTTTGTAACCTGAACTTGATGTGATTCCAAAGCCAGTTGATTTCAAGCGACTCTTCATCTGAAAGAAAACAGTCAATGAGACACAGCACATGCCAACATACAGAATTTACCATAGAGCTTAATGTTCTTTGTACTTTGAGGCAATTAGATCTCTCATTTCAAATGTTTCCTATAAAGTCTATAAGGTTTATTACAGCATATCTAATATTTGTTGAGAATAATACTCTTAAATCAATAAAACAGCTTAAAGCAAGCAGCCTTATATGGATTATATTGGTAGTGAAAGCACACACTACCACTGAAATGTCTGGGATTAGTAAAAAAAAATTCAGCTTTTCCATCACTGAAATAAGTTACATCTTAAAATATATTAAAACAGATAAGTTAACTCACAATATTACTGTTTACTCTACCTTGTTGACCATAAGAAACTTACCGTCCCAAACCTTTAAACAGTAGTGAATAGACCTATTATAATTTTAAGAAAGCTGAATAAATAAGCTTTCCATTTATGTATGGTTTATTGGTATCAGACAATATTTGGCAGAGATACAATTATTTGAAAATCTGGAATCTGAGGGTGCAAAAAAATCTAAATACTGAGAAAATCACCTTTAAAGTTGTTCAAATGAATTATTAGCGATGCATATTACTAATCAAAAATTAAGTTTTGATATATTTCCGGTAGGAAATTTACATAATATCTTCATGGAACATGATCTTTACTTCATATCCTAATGAGTTTTGGCATAAAAGAAAAATCTATCATTTTGACACATACCCATTTGACCCATGATTTTTTTTTGGCTAATTGTAAAAATATACCCCAGCGACACAAGGATCACATATGTGAAAAATAATGATCCAAGTTTCACAATATAAAATGCCTCACACAAAATGCAAAATACATATTGGACTATTAGAGCTAATAGTTGAAATGTGTCATGACAGTGTTGGCATCTTATATTTTTACAAATCCAATGCCATGGCACTAGAAATTCGGAATTACTAGTAATGTATTGTGTTTGCTTGGGCCACTGTCAAACTGTTTAAAAAAACCATCAATCATTATCAACATAAGGAGCTTTCTGTTAACTAACCCTTAAGCCAAGATCACAATACAAGATTTTAAGCACGATTTAAGCCCAATTTGCAAGTCAACGAGCTCACCGATAGGCCGAGCAGTGATCGTAAGAAAAACTCAAGGACGCATTAAAGAGGCTTGCTAAAAGCGATGCCAAACAAATATCTAGCATGACGCTCAATATCTGGACCTGTTAGCCAACTTGACATCATGACAAGGCATTGGTTGAATTCGGCAGAATAAAAACAGCAGCAGAATCAAGGCTTTAGAAAAGTGTGGACAAGAAATGGAGCGACATTTTTCAGAACGGACCATCATACAAAAGCTTGCAGCACTAACTTTTTCCCGACGTCTATTTTCAGATAAACAAATTCTGTTTCGCTTCTTGTTTCGCATCATTCCATTTCAACTTCTCATGTGTGTTTACATGGCAAAATGTGGTTTGGGGACTGCATAGAGTCGTTTGTTGACAGAGTTGTTTTCAGCTCTTGTAGTGTGTGACCCCTGTTGCGGATCATTTAACACTACAATGACTTCAAGACAGACAGCAAGTCATGATGTCTGAACAGCACAGTGATCTGCCGACATTTAAAGTTGTGTAGTGTGAACTTGGCTTTAGAAAACAATAGATAGATAGTAGTGAAGCTCAAACAACATTTTCCTAGAGAACAGGGCTGGGCTATTAATCATTAACGTTAATTATTATGATATATATTTTCCTCCATAAAATGATAACAAAGAGTTTGATAAATGTTTGATTTAATGTTTATGCACAAAAAGCAGAACAAAACAGCGTGACTAATTTGAAGCGCGGCACACACAGAGCATTTATACACTTGGCACAGCATGAGCTCACTAGAGTTGTGTTTACTTGCTGATAAGTAGGGATGCACCGAATATTCGGCTACCGAAATAATAAAAATAAGTGAAAAGGCCGAATAATATGTACCTAACAATGACTAATGTGATCAAATAGAGGCAAGCACTAATGCAGCAAACATGTCGGCAGTGTGAACGTATTTAAAACCATCAGAGAAAGACGCAAAGTATCCTTACAAGCGAGAAGCATCGACAGCGAAAGACTGTTTTGTGCTGCATCACATCTCCGGTGAGAAGAGGTGGCTAATGCTTGTTGTTAGGTTACTGTATGATAATTGAAATCGTGAAATTACCTCAAAGGATTAGTAAATAAACAGCAGAATGTTATGTTTTCTAATGCACACACGAATTGCATGTATTCTGACAGTGTGCACAAGCTTGCAGTGCTAGGGTTCAAAGTCCAAAGCCAGAGGAAAGTCTGAGCTGAACTTGTTACTCGTAAGTTGTTCTGTAACTTTTTTTATTATTTTTTTTAAAAGGCGCTTGTGACAATGTGATACATGCGACAAACATCTTCCCAAATTCGTACTGAGGATAATTTATAAATCTGCATGCTGTTGTCAACAAAAATAAACACTGAGATCTTCCTCTGGGTTTCTGCCAAAATAATAGCAGAGAAAAAGCAACAACTCCATCGACATTCATAAATGATAATATTGTAATTTTACTGTTGTTCTGTAAAATAAAATTTTAAAAGACAATAACGATGATAATAATTACCCTACAACAGCTTTATTAATACATTTATCCTAACAATCCCACATACTGTAGTGTTCAAATTGGGATCTGTAATATATTCTAATGTTTTAAAAGAATCCTCTTCTGCTCAGCAAGCTCCCTTTATTTGTACAGTAAAATAAAAAAATACATGCCAGTCTCAAAACTTATTAACTTAAACTTATACATGTTAAGTTAAATTTTGCTTTGTTTGTATAATGTCTGCTAGAATGTAAAAAAAACTATTCATTGTTAAAGTAAATATATTTAAATAGTTGTTTTGTAATTGATTTTATATTAGAAAAAGCAGGGCAAAACAGTAAAAAGCACATTTTGGCAATTTAACTAATGCCATAATAAAAAATAAAATGGCAAAATAGGCCTACATAGGGTGAAAATGTGAAAAATCGGTATTCTGATCGGTGATCGGTATTCTGTATTCAATCTTCAGCCCAGTGTTGAATTTTTTTCCGGCTTTGGCCAAGAATTTTCATTTCGGTGCATTCCTACTGATAAGCCTCAGTCAGGCGACACTAAACAGCACTGTGAGATCCAGTGTGAAGTGCTTGAATTCAGCGAAGAACATAAATGAGTGATTTAAACTAGCTTATAGCGAGATGAAACAATGCTGACAAACAGAAATTTTCAGAAATTTTTATCTAAATGTATGCTACTATGAAAGACCAGCGGTTAATCTGAATAAAACTCAAACGGTGAGAATTAGGGGTGTGCAGTGGAGCCAGTATTTGTATCTGTATCTTTAACAATCACAAAATTATTTATATCTGTGGCCCTGTCCAAAATGGCATCCTAAACACTCACGGTCTTCCTCTGAGCCCGCATTTAAGATTTTAGTAATTTCCATGAAATGCATGGAAAAAGGCAACTGCAACACTGGTATTTTATTTGTGCTTATTTAATTTATAGAGTTTACACTTATTTACTTCAGACACTCATTAGTGCATTGTAATATTAGAATTTTATGTAAAATAACAAACTTCCCTTGGCTCACCGATTCCTGCGTAGTTTGGAAAAGTAAGGATTTTTATTTAAATGTAAAAAAGAGTTCAGAGTATTGAAAAATATTTACGTTTCAACAATATGCCCTATTTAATGTTCTAAAATACAAAATTAATAATTTCTAAAAAATAAAATATATCATGCAAACAAAGAAAATCATGTGAACATGACTGAATTAATTCAAGGCACACCTTTTCATTACGCAGAACTCTTTAAGGATTCTTTTGACCTTAACTAAACAAATGTGCGTGTACTGAACCACGCAAACCAGCAAAAGATAAAGATGCAAACATGTAGGCCTAGTAGAAATTGTATATGTATCTAAGTTGATTATACCCTACTCTTGACAGAGAGCTGGTTTGGTTTTTGAGAGATGGCAAGTTTGGTTGCCAAGAGGATGGCTTTTTGATTGGCGATCATGCTCTGCTTATTCCATTCATTTGTGTATCATATAAGGTTTAAAGCTGCAGTCCATAAATTTTGCCTCTTTGTCACCATCTGTTTGAAAACTTGGGATTGCAGCTGTGTGTGGAATTATCTCCCTTGTGTGGGTTGTGCTCCAGCACAGATGAATCTAATTTTTTAAGAGTATGTGTAGTGGACTGTCAGTCACCGCACCGGTGTGGATATTTACTGTACTTCGCAAACACAGATTCTAGCCTACATCTTGGAATATATGACCCAAATGAGAATTTTCACCGGATATTGTCATCTGAACAAGCAACAAGTCTGCCACATTTGTTCAGACCAACTGAGGAAAAAAGCATTACAATAAATTGTGCTACCAATGGTTATTTAATCTAGCAATCGATTAGCTCATATCACATCAAACCGTGCAAATTATAATAATTGTTAAACTTTATTCTCAAATTCTTAATGTTAACAACATCAGCATTGTGTGAATATCTGTATAGTGTGTATCAGTGTGTAGATTTCTCATACCATTCGAATTTCATATTAAGAAATTATTTTACCCAAAAAGAAAATTATTCTCCCTTTGAACTGGTTGTCTTTAAAATACTGATCTTGTGTAATTCCAGGCTATCTGTAATCAGAAGCACATTTGAAACTGGAAAATAATTTAATTTCATTCACATGCATTTCATAAACACATAGTCCTTTCTGGATTACAATCCGGACTGCAGCTTTAAATCATTCAAATTTAAATATACACAAATAGTAGGATGATTAATGATGTAGTATTTTAGTTGGTATTGCCATAGATATGTATAGGTAGATTCTTCATTAGCGACTGTTTCTATTGGCCGCTATACATAAGCTGTCTTGACATATTGGAATATCAACGCTGGTCCATGAAAAGTCGAGATGAAGTTGCCAGTGCATCTGCACTGCAACTGTAGTTATACGCATGTCTGAATAACAAATATCTTCAGTAGACTTTAGAAGATTATTTTGCTAAACTAACACAGTACAACAAGACAAAGCTGTTAGCTAATAAGGCATTTAAAAGGTACTTTAGTTTAAAAACCTGTAATGTTGAGTTAATAGATATTAAAAATACAAACCAACACGTTTTTACCTGTAAAGTTTTATCCAGTTTTTTCTGGAATTTAAATTTAGGCTGTTTTTTCACAACCAGATGCTGTGCAATGTTATTGCATCTTGAAACTCAATGTTGTTGCATCTTGAAATTGATTTATATTGTGAGTGACAACATATAGACTGTTCCAAAATGGTGAACGTGCTTGGAGCGGTCGAATGAGGAATCTACCTATACATATCTATAGATATTTTGTTTCGTTTTTGCCAACCTATGATTTCTGAGAGATGCACAGAGAGGCAACAGCAATGCAGTTGCTTGATTTGTGCTCATTTTATTCATAAAGTTTCAATTCTTTCACTTCACAGACTCCTTATTGCATAGGGACTTTAGAGGTTTATGCTAAATATTGCACCGATCCCCTGGATCACCTGTTATCCAGCAAACACAAGGAGTGACTGTTCCAGCCTCAGCCGAATATTATTCGGCAGAATTATTTGTTATCCATTATTCGTATTGAAATCATTATCTGTGCCTTTCCGAATATGGTATTTGGATTCGGGCACACCCCTAGTCAGAATAATACATCTGCATCCTCAAGCTACTTCTACTATCAACTCAAGCTACTGTTGAATGTGCATTTCTAAGAAACAAATAATAATAATAATATTAATATTGCAGCCTGCACTGCAAACTGTGCTAACAACATTCATCATCAAAGTCAGGAAATACAGTATTATAACATGCAGAAGCTAAGAAATAAATTTCTTTATTTAAATATGTATTTTTCTAAGAAAAACTTACTGGAAAAGTGTACAGAACTCAGAAACGTGAAATTTTTGTCATGTTCTGAGGAGTAATTTAAATCTAAAATTAACAGTCTGTTTTCTACAACTTTCATATATGGAGAAGAAATCTACCTTTAAACTTCAAAGAAATAACGATTTGAAATTTATTGTGGTAACTGAATGATATAAAACATTTTATTGTGATAATTTTTTTTTTGTATTATTACCCAGCACTACTAGAGAAAGAACTAGAATTTAGTTCAAAGTACAATGAAGGATGAGATGATGAAAGGGCAGTATTTCCTTTGTTGTGAGAGTGTTATCAACTAACAGGAACATCAAAGAACATTGCAACCATATTATGCCTGAAGACCCATAATAATCATGACCACAGGTCTTTGCATGTCTAGTTCATCTGCTCCATGTGACAGAAGCCAGGTTGACAGGATTAACATTTATCTGTTTCTAAAACACTGTATAATACTGTACATATAGAAAGGCATAACTCAAGTTGTGTAACTGAACCTCGGTGTAACCTGGTAACAGTTAAAACCCAGAACTTATTTGGCAACTAGTCTAAGCAACTATGGGACAAACACCACCATAGTAATAAAAGCTAGGGCCCATATATTCCAGTTAACAGATATATGAGCCAATTGCTAAGAAACAACTATCCTGTTATATATAAAAACTACTTTGTCATAAGTTTGCATGTAAATGTATTTAATCAATTTCTTAGATGTTTATTTGGTGATGGATGAACAGTCAAAACGAGCCTCTAAATCCACACTTTATTGTTTATCTACAGCTTCACATAGTTTCAATCTTGTGCCAACCATCCCAAACCCTGTTAAAGATTTTTGAATGTAAGAACATAGTTAGTGGCACTCATTGAAACAATACTAAACATAAACAGACATGTTCTTGCTATATACTCTGCTTTGCATATAGTACTTATTTGCATACCAGATGTGGGAGTCAGGAGGATCATGATGGTCAACAGATTTCTCCACGTCAAACAGCACTGAAATTAAATCAAATAAGAAAGTCAGCTTTACCAAATGAAGATAAGAACAACATAATATCATGTACAGCACATAACAGGGTGTAATCTGTGCTTTCAAGCACTGCCTTACAGGTTGACCAGCCCACAAAGGTACACCACAGTAATTAACATGGTGTTTTTGTTTTAGTGGTTAAGTGTATGGACTAGTCTTAAAGACCCACCTTACAACTTAAAGCAAAACACTACAACCATTGTTTTTCATTTTAAAATGGACTGGAACTGTTTTACTTTTATTTTTCTTTCAGACTAGTCTAAAGAAAACATCCAAAATACACATTCAAGCATTTTTTACTCCATTAAACTTTATCTTTTTGCATCAGAAAATTTCAAATACAACACATGGCTTATTTCTAGGCCATTTTCTGAAAATTATTTTCTTTCTGATGCACTGAGCCAGGTTTTTATAAAGGAGTTTATTATATCATTAAGTCATATTTTATTTAGAAAAACATTTACTTTTTTACTTTTTCTTTTCTGATTTATGTGACAAAAAAGGGTATTCAAAATAAAACAAAAAATTTGATAATGCCTTATTTGCATATCAAATCGCAACTTTATTTTATTCGCAACTTTTTATTATTATTATTATTATAGTATATTTCCGGCTCAGACGGCATAGGATAAAGTTTATGGGTCTGTCACGTGATGAAAAACCCGAAACAGTTGAACTAATAGACTAATTCCAGTACAGAACCCATAAATAATTTTGCGCATGCGCAATTGAACGAATCATTCCCCGGGACGACTCGTTCTTCCCGAGTCACATTAAAGATTCTTCTAAATGAACGGATCGTTCAAGAACAACCCCATCACTAATTTGAAGAAGCAAAGCGAAATAGCAGAGTTTGGTATTACCAGACTAGCCTTTTTTTTTTAATAAAGGACGATTAGAGAGCTTTGATTAATCAGTAACAAGCTATCAAATGAACTTAAGACAAAAACTCTTCGTTTAATAGGTTACTACCGTGATGTATGAGCTTTCCTGTCTCTTACATAAGGCTGTTATACACAGAGAAGACAATCTCTGACGCACCGTTTACTCACAAGTTGTTTTTACTAGCCAAATCACACGGATTGAGGCGTTATTATTAAGGTTAGCCCGTATGTATGGTGAAACTGTCATTTTATTACTAAAAACAACGTTATTATTAAGGTTAGCTCGTATATATGTTAAAACTATTATTTTATGACTAAACATAATCAGAATTTCCGCATTTCTTCTGCAGTTAAAAAAGGCTGTGTAGCCTCAGCGCTAATACCAGCGCAAACTCGGTTTCAAGAGTTTGCATTAACAACTGCGTACTCAGCATCAGTCAGTCAGAGGAGGCTGTTCCGTATATCAAGTTGCAAGTCATGGTTTCTGCGCTAACCTATCGTACACCTTGCATCGTACAGCATTAAAAGGGCGTCTGAATCTTTTCTGCGTTGTATTATAAAAACACTGAATGAATATGCAGTGATTCTTATTGTGCATAATACAGCATTATTCCATTAAGCCGTAAATTTAAGGGTATTACTGAGTAAAAGCCTTTCAATATAACAAAAGTGTTACGTTGCGTATATGAATTTAACGTCCATCATATAGGCTCAAATTTCAAAATGACTTGTTTTTAAACCTGATATGTCACGCTCGGAGAACAAACTTACCTTCAAGGTCAGGCACAGAAAGATGCGACTCAAAAATGAAAGCAGACAAATATCGGCTTCTGCTGGTCAACTCCGACGACACAGTATTTATAATTCACATTCAGTGAAAAGAATTATGATTTTGAATGGCCGAGGATGACATTCATTCACGGACTGCACCTGTCTGTCACAGGCAACGCTTTCAAGTGTATTTTCAGCGCGTCTCATTTTAAAGGCGTAGGATTTTCTGGAATATTCCACCGGATATTACGTCGAACAGTTCTAGTTCTTTCTCTAAGCACATCACAAAAAAAAAAAAAAAAAAAAAATAGTATACTCCACAGCACGATGGGGCTATTCAGCATAATTTCTTATCTAGCCTTGTCCATGGGCGAAATTAGGAGGAAGCCACACAGAGTTAGTAAAAAGCGGGACACTATGTACAGGAACACTAGTTATATGACAGTAAACAAGAAGTCAAAATTAAAATAAAATTTTATCATTTTTATTATTATATATCATTATTCATATTTTAATTATTACCACCGTATGTTGTGCTATATTCTCCAGACAATAAAATAAATTGAATACATTAGTATTATGAAACATAGGCTACTGTGTTGCAGAAACTCAGTGGACATGTGAAGCGGACCCTGTAGTCTTGACAGGTCCCATTCACACACTCAAAGCCCTTTAATGGGTCATATCTACAGAAAATAACAAATTTATTAGCTGTATTTACAAAATGGCATTCATAAGCAAAGGTGTTCTTGAAGATCCAGAACAAGCAATGATTAAGCATCTCATGTCTATGTGATATAGCATTAAGAAATAACAGAATAGTCGACTATATGGATAAAATATGATACCATACACTACAAAAATGTTTCCAGGTCGCAGTGCAGGAGTCCCGGCTGTGACCTCAATGACGATGCCCTAAAAGTGCAGAAATGCATCTTATCAGGAGTAACAACAGCGTCTCATTGCCTCCTAGATTAGGGCCGTGTTCTTACAAATAATTTTAGTTCTATGATATGCTTTAGTCAAGCTCTCTGAAATCTTTTCTCCTTCCCACAGCTTCATAAAATTTATGATGAAAAAAATCTCTACACTGTTTAATGATCTTGTACATAACTAGCCAGTTATTGGATAACACTCTTGGGCTTATTTCAGTCAGATTTTTTTTTTGGTGTTTATATAGTTTTATTATTTGTTTAGAATAGTCACATCATATAACATAATAAATTCAATCTGTTTTTATTGTCTCATGCACTCACTTGAACACCAATCCCGGGCTTCAAAGAATCAAACAACCACGCCAAAGTGTTTTTAAAATTTAAAAAAGGACCACTTTACAATATGAACGAAACAAATTTATACAACACAAAGAAGTTGAATAAATTACAATTATGAAACACTGAAAGATTTTCTTTTCTAAATAAAAATAAACCATTATAGTGCCTTTAAATCAAAAAGAAAAAAGTGATATTGATATTTGATATTGCTAAAATTCTATTGAAAAAAAGTGGTAAGTGATACTTTTTTTTTTTACATTTATTCAAAGTCAGTCATTGAATACTCTCAAAAAGTTCACATAATTGTTGATATATATATAAACTCACCCAGTCTTACCTTTATGATTGTGCTATAGCTATCTACACCACTATATTTGACCATCAATGCAGGAGCACTGTAAGTGTTTACACAACATCTTCGTCATCTTTCTCTGCTGAAATTCTTTCTCTTTTTAAGCAGGTGGCTCCTCCCAGACCATCCTCCAGTGGCATTTTTGTTGTCAGCTTTGTCCTAATTTCTGATATCCTTTCATTCACCTCCAACACTCCACCCATCTCTGACTCACATAATTGTCTTTTGGGAAAATTTATATTTTGTTCCTCTGTTTAGTTGTTCCCTGATAAAGAAAGGTGAGATTGTCAAATGTGATATTTGATCATATGTTACATGCATTGTAAAAAGAAAGAAACAGTGATTGTAACATTTGCCAATATACACTACACACACACACACACACACACACACAAAACAGGTCACAAGGGAAAGGCTTTAGGCAAATCATATTATCCCCTTGCAGAAAGATCATGACGGAAATTAAATATGGGTTGATTTTCTGTAACTTTTACAGGTGTTATTCTTCTTCTTTTGACAGCATAAAATGTAGCTGGAGAAACGTGTTGCTGGTGGCTTTTAAGAATCTGCGTGTTTCCAATATATCCCATATTTCATAATTCATACTTAAGTTACTAAACAGCTTGTGGGCAACCTTAAGCACATGACCATCATTGGCATACAACCTGCAAGAGTGACATTAATATTAAATGTGTGTTTAGATATTTATTTTGGAAGTGTCAAATTGTCTCACATTCACATCCTCTTGCAGTTGCTAATCTAAAAAAATATTGCTAAAGACATTAGTGAGTGGGCCAAATGGAAACCTGGAGTGGAGCAAGTGATTACAGAACATTTTGAGCTCTTCTGTCAGTCCAAACAAAGTTCCAGGGCTTGATGTTCTGTTTGGACAAATTGGTTCAGTAAATGACTCAATGACTTACTTATAATAGACACTTGTCAACAACACTTACTGGTGTAACTAAAAGGGGAAAAAGACATAGGTGGGAAAGTGGCCTTCTAAATAATAAAATTGCTACTCATCTTTAGCAAAATAAAAACAACATTCTGGATTCAAAAATGTTTTTTGTTTTCTTTTACAAACTGAGAGACAACTTGAAACTGGTAACAAAATAATAATAATAAACTTGAGAGCATTCATTACATAACATTCATTCATAACAACTAAGGGTTGTTAGTCTAAACGCTAAATTAACATTGATCAAAGAGTTATTAAAAGTTTCAAACATGAAGTGAGTCTCGTTAACTCAAAGTAGGATTCACTGACTGCACTATTCCACTGACATTGCTCTGCCTTGTGTAGTCCGCCTCTTTTCAGGACTGTGCAGCACTCTACTGTCAGAGCTTTTGTTTTGCAATGTGTTATTTTGGCCACTAGAGGTCCCCAATGTGCCCTCACGTCAACATTGTGCCTTTCGTAATCAGTGTTATTGTTTTCACATGTTTCTCATTCTGGGCAGTCTATTTAAGCTGATCACTTCCTTTGCATCTTTGCTTGGTTATTATTGTTCCCAAGCAAGTTGCTGCCATAAGTCTGCTCTAGTTCCAAGATCTATTCTTTGAAAGTCTTTTTGAATTCTTTTCCTGTGATTAGTTTTGGTGTTTTTGTTTTGGAGACTATTTTACTCTTTTTGACCCTTTCTGGTCTGAAGATTTTTCTGTTTTGTAACCTAACTTTAAACAAAGGACATTTTGTTCCCTTTTTCTGTTTTTGTTAAATAAACTCTTCTGAGTTAAGTTAAGAAGGCGTCTGACTATAGAAGCCCAAGAGGCGAAACTCTGTTGTGTTATGGGTAACAGTCTGTAGATGGCGCTGCGGAGGCGCGGCCGCCATTATGAACTGAAAGCTGCTGAAATCGTTAGCGCCAGTTTGAGTGTAGAGGTTTTGCTGTTCGTTTTTAGAAATATATACAAAACTTGAACTGGGTAGTAGCTGGCTAGCAAGTAGCTGGCTAATAGTACACTAGTTTCCAAAAGATGGTCAGAGTTCTTTTTTTGTTCATGTGTGCATTTGCTAGATTATACACCTTTTTGACCAATGCTTCCATTCTATGTCAATGCCTCTTCTCTCACGAAAAGAAAAAAAATACAAACAAACTTCTCATACACAAATGCACACACAATAGATGGTGGTGTCTGATTAATTACTGAGATCTTATGGCACCACTTCCATTTTAGTACTGTTATAGTTCATGTGTGCACTTGCTAGATTGCACATCTTTTTTTGTACCTTTCCGCCTGTAATAGGACATTCACAGATTGTTTTTGTTCTTGCCATTGAAACGTTCACTGTGTGCACTTTCACTGAAGATGTTGAAAAACAAGTTGTTAATATTTTTGTGATATTCTTGTTAAAGGTGAACTGTCTTTAGAAATGCTCATTTATAATTTTATTTATTTATTTTTCCAAATCATATATATGGTGATGTTCACTAATGTCAAAATCAACATTTGTAAGTGAGAAGACTCCTTCAATTAAAAAATGGCATGGCCTTGTGAAAGAGCTCATCCCAATGGAATTTTTAACATGCATACTACATTCTTCTACAGACGTTTTCAAACGAATATGGACACCCTATTTAGACTATGTTTCTCTTACTTTGGACAATTGCTTATATTTTTCTTGAAAACTGTTGTAATGGCTCACGACAAGAAGCCTATTCCTGTGAGTATTGATGTATCTTCCCTTGTAACCTATTTATTTTATTAATAATTGATTTGAGAATTGTGTATTTAAGATCTGCCTGAACTGTTGTTCTTTGTTTTTTTTTTTTTTTTTTTTTTTTTTTTATGCCTTGTCTATTCTGTTGGAAAAAAAATGGAAAATTTCAATAAAAATATTTGAAAAAAAAAAAAAAAAAAATCAACATTTGAATAATTCTTATTACTGTGTGTCTGCCTATATATATTATTTCATGAATTTCTGTTATTCATATAACAAGGAAAATGCATAATAGAACATAAATATTGATAGATTAAAGGTTTGCAATAATTTTATAATTGTATCTTTGCAAAAAAGTGCTATAGGAATCTTATATTATATAGGAATCAAAATATTATAGTAATCTTATAGGAATACTAGGCCTATAGTAATCTGGGACATACTACAGAAGTACGATAAGACTACTATAGAAATACTATAGCAGCTTTAAAATATTATAGAGGTAGACTATTACAGAACATCACAGAAGTTTGTTTTGTTCTGTAATACCTCTATAATATCCTAGAGCCGCTATAGTATTTCTATAGTAGTCTTATAGTACTTCCATAGTAATATTTTGTCCCAAAATACTATTTTCCTAAGGGTAATTAGGCCATTCATAACCAACACATAGACGTATATTTTCTGTCATTTAACGTCATTTAACGTCGGTCATCCTCATTAATGTATTTTAAATTGTTTTCATATTTAGATATGACGGCCAGAAAAGATTAAGTTCTGTTAAGTTTTTGTTATGTTAAGTTTTTCAGTGCCATTGACTCCCATTATTTCTCGGCGTTTTCCTTCAGTTTTCAGTCCATAATGGCGGCCGCGAAGTCACGTCATGGGGGCAACTGTTGCTATGGAGCGTTCTATTGAGTTT
The DNA here is from genome assembly GCF_963082965.1 of Carassius carassius. NCBI lineage: Eukaryota > Metazoa > Chordata > Actinopteri > Cypriniformes > Cyprinidae > Carassius > Carassius carassius. The sequence goes on from NC_081800.1 coordinate 16,653,257, forward strand.
CGCCTCTTGGGCTTCTATACTCTTTGGTTCAACTACCTCCTATGGCTCAGCGGTAGAAATTAAGACTCTGGCATCAGAGACCCAAGTTCAAGTCCCGGTTCTAACACTCTACAATATGTATATACTGCACCAGCGCATTACTCTTCAACAGGGATGGATGCTATATGCAGAGCTATGAAAAAATAAAGTCCTAAAATGCTAAAGATGGCTGTGTGCTTGTCTCTCTAATGTATAAGGTCTGTAAGTGAGTGGTTATACTTCTTTATAAGCACCATATAAGTTACATGACAGTGAAAAGGAGTGATATAAAAAAATAATTGAATTTAAGAGAAAGAACATTTAAGTGGTATGTTTAACAGATACTGTCACTGTAAAAATTCTTTCTTGCAATAAAAAGATTTAACCTTTTAAATCCCAATCTACATTCACCTAAAGCATTATTAGGAACACCTGTTCAATTTCTCATTAATGCAATTATCTAATCAACCAATCACATGGCAGTTGCTTCAATGCATTTAGGAGTGTGGTCCTGGTCAAGACAATCTCCTAAACTCCAAACAATGTCAGAATGGGAAAGAAATGTGATTTAAGCAATTTTGAGTGTGGCATGGTTGTTGGTGCCAGACGGGCCGGTCTGAGTATTTCACAATCTGCTCCGTTACTGGGATTTTCACGCACAACCATTTCTAGGGTTTACAAAGAATGGTGTGTAAAGGGAAAAACATCCAGTATGCGGCAGTCCTGTGGGCGATAATGCCTTGTTGATGCTAATGGACATCATTGAGGTCAATGGACAATGGGCCGACTGATTCAAGCTGATAGAAGAGCAACTTTGACTGAAATAACCACTCGTTACAACCGAGGTATGCAGCAAAGCAAAGCGATGCCACAACAAAGGCTACAATTTGCATGAGCTCACCAAAATTGGACAGTTGAAGACTGGAAAAATGTTGCCTGGTCTGATGAGTCTCGATTTCTGTTGAGACATTCAGATGGTAGAGTCAGAATTTGGCGTAAACAGAATGAGAACATGGATCCATCATGCTTTGTTACCACTGTGCAGGCTGGTGCTGGTGCAATGGTGTGGGGGATGTTTTCTTGGCACACTTTAGGCCCCTTAGTGCCAATTGGCCATCGTTTAAATGCCAGGGCCTACCTGAGCATTGTTTCTGACCATGTCCATCCCTTGTCACCATGTCACACAGCTCGAATCATTTCAAATTGGTTTCTTGAACATGACAATGAGTTCACTGTACTAAAATGGCCTCCACATTCACCAGATCTCAAACCAATACAGCATCTTTGGGATGTGTGGGAACGGGAGCTTCGTGCCCTGGATGTGCATCCCACAAATCTCCATCAACTGCAAGATGCTATCTTATCAATATGGGCCAACATTTCTAAAGAATGCTTTCAGCACCTTGTTGAATCAATGCCACGTAGAATTAAGGCAGTTCTGAAGGTGAAAGGGGGTCAAACACAGTATTAGTAAGGTGTTCCTAATAATCATTTAGGTGAGTTTATATATAATCTCATAGGCTTCAACTTTTTTTAAAATATATTTTATATATTTTAGAAGAAAAAGAAAATTAATTGAAAGTTAAAATCGAAAGTAGAAATAATTGAAGTCTGAAATATATGGGTATATTAAGCCAATATAAATGAACAAGAAGTCTACACAAGTTTGTTGGTATGCAGGCATCGTCATAGGAATAGAGTCTTGAACTGAATTGTTCAGTTGCACCAATGTCCTTACAAAGCATTTCACAACACAATCATACCATGAACTGAGGCTAGAGTGAGTAATGCAAGCAAATGTTTATTGTATTTATTCATTTTTTTTCGTTTAATCTAGCTTTTAGCTTAGTTTAACATGATAAACAGCTTAGTTTTAAGGGAATGTGAAAATGTTTAATGAGGAGTTTGTGAGAACGTTGTTCCTGCACAGACATGTAAAGCGGATCTTGTAGTCCTGACAGACCTCTCCTCCCAGCTCATTATTCACGCATTCAAAGCCCTGTAGTGGATCAAATCTGCAGAATCAGAGCAGATGGCTGTTAATCATTACAAATCTTACAAAATTGTAAAATTATTGTTTTTATTGCATATTAAAAGAAGAAATATTGTTCAATCTTACACTTGAAAATTGTTTGCAGTAGGCAGTACAGGGCTCCCACTAATGGTTGTGACCTCAATGGCGATGGGCTGAGCGCAGGCCTGTAGTGGGTATTTTTTTAGGGTCAACAACAGCATCTCATTGTCTCTTAGTCCTCTGGGATTATCTCGGTCAAACCAGGGTGTACTACATTCTAACAGAAGACAACCATCTCAGTTAAATTCATCTCATTTAAGGTCAATATTTGAGATCACAAATTCTATAATAGAAATCAATTCAGCTAAACCTTGATTTGTACCTGATGTCTAGGAATAGAAAGCTTTTAAATGATCTCACATGCACTCACTTGAACACCAATCCTCTGGACAGGTGAAGCGCACCTTATAATCAGCACAAAGCACTCCTCCTTGGTTTGCATTTACACAGGAAACCCCAGATGTTGGATTATAACTTCAGAAAACACACAAAAGCACCTTAACATTAAAAAACAAGCTTCAGCTAATATCGTTTGAAAGATCCTTTGATAGACTCACACTTGAAAGATGTTTCCAGTTTGATAGGCTGGCTGGCCAGAGATGGTCTGAGCCTCAATTCCAATTGGATTTGGACAGATGTACCCATGGTACACACTGAGAAGAACAGGCAAGAGCTCAAAATCGCCTCCATTTGTATTAGGGCTGTCAGAATCAAACCACCTGGTTACACATGCTGACGAATATCGTACAGAGGAAAGAAACAATTAAAACAAACAATCAAAATGAACCAAGATCTTTACAATATGAACAAAAGAAATCAGAATTGTAAAAACATACTCGTGTTGCAGAAACTCAATGGACATGTGAAGCGGACCCTGTAGTCTTGACAGGCTCCATTCACACACACAAAGCCCTGCAACGGGTCATATCTGCATAAAGATAATACATACATTAACCAAATTCTTTAAATAACATTAATAACATTTATGGGAAGTAGTGGCCTAATGGTTAGAGAGTTTGACTCCTAACCCTAAGGTTGTGGGTTCGAGTCTCGGGCTGGCAAAACCATGACTGAGGCACTGAACCCACAACTGTCTATCTGACATCGCGTTAAGAAATAAAAGCATAGTCTATTTTATTTGGAGACATTTTACATGGAGAATATATTATCCCATACACTTCAAAATTGTTTCCAGGTGGCAGTGCAGGAGTCCCACTAAGGGTTGTGACCTCAATGGCGATGGGCTGAGTGCAGACCTGTAGTGGGTATCTTATCAGGAGTAAAGACAGCTTCTCATAGTCTCCTAGTCCACTGGGATTATCTCGGTCAAACCAGGGTGTCCTACATTCTAACAAAGAATGACCAACTAAGTAAAAGTCTTTTCATTTAAGGTGTAATGTTAGACCAATATCACAATGATTTCTATTGTGAAAAAAATATTATTTTTAGTTTATATATCAGTTATTTAAAAGCTTTGATATGTTTTTAGTAAATCACACTTAAAAGTCTTCTCTCCTTCCCACAACTTTATAAAAGTCACATCACATAACACAATAAATTCAATCTGTTTTCATGATCTCAAATCCACTCACTTGAACACCAATCCTCTGGGCAGGCGAAGCGCACTTTATAATCAGCACAAACCCCTCCTCCTTGATTTGCATTTAAGCAAGAAAACCCAGTTGTTGGATTATATCTACAGAAAAAACCATAAGCAAACATAATTTAACATCCCCCTTTTCTTGACATACTGAAAATGTTACAATTTGATAAGACTCACACTTGAAAGACATTTCCAGTTTGAGATGCTGGCTGGCCAGAGAGGGTCTGAGCCTCAATTCCAAGTGGATTCGGACATATTACTCCAGGGTACATACCAAGGAGGACAGTCAAGAGTTCAGAGTCGCCTCCATTTGTATTAGGTTTATCAGAATCAAACCACCTGGTTACACACTCTGTTGAATAATTTTTTTTGTTATGCCACAAAAATGTATATGTACAAATATATATACAGTATAAAGTAGATGGAATAAATATACATACTTGGTTGGCAAAAACTCACTGGACATGTGAAACGGACCTTATAGTCCTGACACCCTCCATTCTGTTGTGCATTCACACAAGCAAAGCCCTGTGTTGGATCATATCTGCAGAAACAGAATGCTTCTGTTAACATTATTTCTAAAATCTGTTCATAAATGAAATTTAATATGCAAAGAATTTGAATTTGAATTGTTAGTCATACACTTGAAAATTGTTTCCAGTTGGCAATACAGGGTTCCCACTAATGGTTGTGACCTCAATGGCGATGGGCTCAGCGCAGGCCTGTAGTGGATATTTTATCAGGAGTAAAGACAGCGTCTCATAGTCTCCTAGTCCACTGGGATTATCTTGGTCAAACCAGGGTGTCCTACATTCTAATAGAAGACAACCAGCTGAGTAAATATAATAAACTCATACAAGACCAACAAAAGATCACAATGATTTCTATTGTAGGAAAGAATACTTAAAATTATTTACAAGTGAATTTTGTGCTTTGATAACTTTGTATACATTTTGTGCACAACTTTATATAATTGAAGGGGAACAAGAAGTTGATTAGACAATTTGATGATACTGATCTCAGTAGTCACTTTCTCATGTGAAAGTATTTCAGTCTGATTTTCACAATCAGCTCGAGTTTTTGTATGTAAATGTACAGTAAATGTCACTCACTTGAACACCAATCCTCTGGGCAGGTGAAGCGCACCTTATAATCAGCACAAAGCACTCCTGATTGGTTTGCGTTTACACAAGCAAACCCACTTGTCGGATTATATCTTCAGAAAACACAGAAAATCAAGATAACATATACTGTAAAACTCGGATCAGAATATCAGCAGAAGCACATGTCCTGAAAAAAACGTACACTTGAAAGATGTTTCCTGTTTGAGATGCTGGTTGACCGGAGATGGTCTGAGCCTCAATTGCGATTGGACTCGGACATATTTCTCTAGGGTTTGTATTGAAAAGGTCAGCCAACAGCTCGTAGTCTCCATTTCCACTTGGGTCATCACGGTCAAACCACTTGGTTATACAACCTGATATATATAAACAGATACAGGAGGAGTAAAATTAAGTGAGAGGATGAGAGACTCTCAGAATATGTTGACAAGACTTGCCAGATTTAAAGTGTAATTATTATTATTTATTTTTTTGCTCAATATTAAATTAAATTAAAAGTACCTAAAAAAAACCATCTTCCAAAACTGTTTATAATGCTGGTAAAAAATTATATATATATATATATATATATATATATATATATATATATATATATATATATCTGTTGGGGAGAGGTGCACCGCTGGTAAAAAAAAATAAAATAAATTATTTGTATATACATATATATATATATATATATATATATATATATATATATATATATACAATTATTATTATTTTTTTCTTTTTTTTCACCAGCGGTGCACCTCTCCCCAACAGATTCAGAACAGCAAATCTGAAGCCCATCTCATGTATTTACCAAAACAATGTTCCTCCACAAGTAACCTGTATTTTATCCTTCAACATCAAGAGCACCAAAAAAGTAACTCAGTGTAGGTTTAATGTAGAAAAATACACCTACTCTGAGTGGACAGTGAGATGAGTGTACCTGAAAATATTGACAGACAGAGACAGGAGTTTTTGTATTTTTTTTTCTCTCTTAAACAAATATCAATTTGCTTTAACCAACTTCAACTTTCATAATAAAACTTACTTGTTGCAAGAATCACACAGGCTGCAAATACCTTGGAATAATATAATATAATATAATATAATATAATATAATATAATATAATATAATATAATATAATATAATATAATATAATATAATATAATATAATATAATTTAATATAATATAATATAATATAATATAATATAATATAATATAATATAATATAATATAATATAATATATGCAAAAGAAATGGCATACCTTGTTGCTCATTCTTCTTCTTTTTATAGGAAGTCTAATAGGAGAAATTAATAAATATAGAAACAGAAATAATTATTATTTCTGTAAATGTAAATATCCAAAACTATTTGGCATTGCTGAAGGAAGATAAAAACCTTCAATGAATACCACCACAAAACACTTTTAAGTAATGAACTGTAGAAAAAATATACACAGTATACATAAATATATAAACTCACCCACTTGATGATTGTGCTAGTGAGAATATCTATACTACAATATTTCACTAATTTCAGGAGAATAGTTTACACAGCATCATCTGTGCTGTTCTTTTTTCTGCTGAGATTCTTTGTCTTTTTAAGCAGGTGGCCTCCTCCTGGACCGTGCATCTGATCTCCCTTCATTCACCTCTAGCACTCCACCCATCTTTGTCCTGAATAGAGATTATTTGTTTTCTTCTCTAAAACTTTATCTTTTGTACCTCACTTTAAACAATTTCTGATAAAGAAGCAGGGAAAGATGAGATTGTCAGATGAGACATTTGATCATATGTTCCAAGAATTAGAAAGATAAAAATCAGCAACTATAATCTTACAATACACTTTACACAATACACAAGGTCACAGAAGAAAAGGCTTCAAGCTATTCATTTACCCCTTTGCAGACAGTGGTCGTGACGGAAAGTAGATATGAGTTGATTTTAATCAATACTTTTTCTTATTTAAACTGGTATTTTTCAGCAACTGCTAGGACTCATTAAATTTCTCATAGCAGTAAATTTCACATTCAACATGCAATAAAACTAACAAAACACTGCAAATATGTCTCAAATCAACACATTATTCCATAACACTTGACAGCAAAGCTTGTCAACCAATAAGCACACTTTTTTCACACATAAAACAATGATCTCACTAACAATGACCTCATTCAAAAACTCACTAAGATCAGGTAGAATTACACAATGATTTATTTTCTTTCTTTCCAAAACAACAGTGGCATCTCTCTACTGTTTAGAATTCACTGTAATACATGTTACATTCTCCATGTTTACCTTACAGTACAAAATTATTGTTTGTTGTCCTGTTTTTTATAGATGATAATACCTAGTATTACTTTCAAATTACATTTCTGGTTACTCATTTGTTTGAATTCTTTATTCAATATTTTGCAAATTTCTACATTTTTTAAATCTACTCTAGGATCTGAAAAATGAAAAATTGTGTAGTTTTACTTAAGCACTCAGGATGTATCATGATAGTAAAATGATGACAAATGTATTTGGGGAAAAGTAAATGAAAAAAATAAAATGGCATTTTAATGTATTGTATATTCAGGACTTAAGGGCTGAAAGGCGAAATGGTTGAATATTATTATTTAATCAGTGAATATTTAAATGGAAAATATTTCACACAGATTTTTATAATTAAATTTTTTTTTAATCCATATTCACCTTCCAGAATTCACTTCCGAAATATTCAATCTGCTTAAAAATTATGATCTAGAATATTCTAAAGGCAATTTTCTATCCATTTTATTACAGATGCATCTCAAAAAATTAGGGGAAAAGGTCTTTAATTTTTGTAATTTAATTAAAAAAGGCAAACTTTCTTATATTTTAGATTCATTGCACATTGCACACAAACTAAAATAATTCAAAAGTTTTTTTTCCTGATGTTATGACTTACAGCTTGGGGGAAAAATCAGTATCTCAAAAAAAAATTATATTTCATTTTGAGCTTGATTAGTTTGATTAATTTTAAGTATAAATACTGGGTACCCCTTGGGCTAGTTTAGAACATGCAACCACAATTATGGGAAAGACTGCTGATTTGACAGATGTCCAGAAGACAATCATCAACACCCTCCACCCGAGTGCTATATCAAAATATATTCATAGAAATTTTACATGGAAGGAAAAAGTATGGTATGGAAAAGTGCAAAAGCAACAGGGATGACAACAAGCTTGGGAAGATTGTCAGGAAAAGCAGATTCAAGAACTTGGGAGAGCTTCACAAGGAGTGGACTGAAGCCGGAGTCAGTACATCAAGAGTCACCATGCTCAGACATCTTCAGGAAAAGGGCTACAGCTGTCCCATTCCTAGAACCAAGCCACTCCTGAAACAGAAACAACATCAAAAGCATCTTACCTGGGCTAAGGAGAAAAAGAACTGGACTGTTGCCCAATGGTTCAAAATCCTCTTTTCTGATGAAAGTAAATTTAACATTTTTCATTTGGAAATCAAGGTCTGGAATCTGGAGGAAGACTGGAGAAGCACAGAAAGTCCAGTGTGAAGTTTCTGAAGTCAGAGATGATTTGGGGAGCCGTGACGTCTGCTGGTGCTGCTCCAATGTGTTTCATTAAGTCCAAAGTCAATGCAGCCATCTACCAGGAGATTTTGGAGCACTTTATGCTTCCATCTGCTGACAAGCTTTATGGAGATGCTGATTTCATTTTGCAGCAGGACTTTAGCACCTGCCCACTGTGCCAAAACCACTTCTGAGTGGTTTGTTGACCATGATATTACTTTACTTGATTGGCCAGCCAACATGCCTCACCTGAACCTCACAGAGAATCTATGGGGTATTGTGAAGAGGAAGATAAGTAACATCTGACAAACAATACAGAGGAGCTGAAGGCCACTATCTAAGCAACCTAGACTTCAATAAGGCCTCAGCAGTGCCACAGACTGATCGCCTCCATGCCACGCCACACTGACAGTAATTTGTGCAAAAGGAGCCCCCACCAAGTATTGAGTGCATACTTAAACCCGCTTTGGAATCTTGAACATTTCTGTTTGGAAATTCTTTTTTTGTTTGATCTTTGAGAGAATCAAAAAATAAAGAACTTTTCCATGATATTCTAATTTTTTTAGATGCACCTGTACACTTCACATATTAGCTTCCACAAATTCTACATTACTCATCCGGGAACTGCAGGAATAGCAGTAGATAGCCGATACATGATCTCCAACTGCTGTTAGTGGCTCATCAGCAGGTGGTGCAAGCGGCTGTTGACAAAGACCATAGCAACAGGTACAGCAAGTCATTCATTCACAAAAACTGATCTGCAGAAATGGGTGTGTGTTTGTTTCACAAACGTAGGAATGCAAGTTTTATTTGTTCACATGTAAAAGAGATAGAAAAAAAATAATCAGTGAATTTCCAGCATACATCATTTACAAGGTCTTCTGGATTTCTAGAAATGTCCAGACAAGCGTGATGGAACAGGTTAGAACTAAACTGCAGGACTGGTCACCCCTGACTTAACCCATGTTAATGACGTTAAATCTGTAGATTAATCTGCACAGTTGGGCCTGCAGATAGATGTATAGGAAGGTCAATACTATGAAAAATTTTAAAACCTTTTTTTTGTTAGTCAAATAAATCCACTAAATCAGCCACAAAGCAGATCACTAAATACACAGAAAATTAACGTTATAACACATTCACAATGGAGAAGACATGTACTCTCTCTCTCTCTCTCTCTCTCTCTCACACACACACACACACACACACAGGTTGGTACACCTATCATAAGAGAACATTCTATAGGTGTCTTCATAGAAATGAATGGGAGACTATAAAAAAAGCTGTATGTTGTATAATTTTACATACAACATGTTCAGACACAATGCAGAACACACACAGAAATGAAGGGATGAAACAATAGCACATGATGAAAAACAAATGCAAAAACTTATATAGGTATATATATATATAAATATATAAATACAGGGATGAGCATTACAAACAATAACTTGTGATTACTTTGAGTTTATTAATGCTATGTCCAATCAAAGGCATTCAGATAAGTCATCACTAAAACGCCAGAGTTTTGTTGAGTGCTGAATTCTGCACTCTGGCGCCTAAATCAACAAACTCTTTTAGCATGTTTCGGTGCCCATTGATAAATAATATGTTCATACAGCAAAGACAATAAAAATAGGACTCATCTTTCAGCCCTATTTCTAACCTCATAAAAAGAGTTGGTAACACATTACAATAAGTTGTCATTTGTTAACATTACTTACTGTATTAACTAACATGAACAAACAATGAACATTATATGTTGTGACGGCCCGAGTGGTAATCTAGAAGTATCATGCCTTACTTGCACACCACACGCATCTATAAGAAAAACATTTCTTTATTCATTTAAGGTTAATCTTTATTTAAATGTCTCTGTTTGTCATTTGCATTTATTTGGTTTTAGTTTATAATAACCACACAAAACAAACAATATTAGTTACTTTTTTATTGTTAGGTTTGCATATGTTTACATTCATAAACTCCTTTTTATTCACATTGTTGCTGATTTGGAGTGCACATAAATTAGTTACTTTGTATCTGTTACTCACATTTGTTTCTATTTTGAGTTTAAGCAGACAGGCTCTGGTTTAAGTTTATTGGCTGTGTGTGTGTGATGAGAATCCACCGGCATGGCAGAGAATGTCTAATATGGCGAGAAGTTTCACTCTCACTACATTTCCGGCTTCTGAACTGGTTGCAGTTCCACTCTGATTCCATATGAGGGCGCTCACAAGACGAGTGCAGAATGAATGGAAGTCAATGGCGGTATAGCACTCAAAATCCACTTTTCTCAAGATATATTTTTTTGTCTAGTATTTTGAATCTTGTATTCGAAAGGAGATGCAAAGAAATTACACATTGCTGGGTGTTAGATTTTTTTGAGACTTATTTGCTTTAAAAAGTATTTTAAAATGTCAATGACGTCATACACATTCACATTCATTAGCAGAATGCTAGTGTGTCACGGGCAACAACAACTCAAACTGTAAGAAATCGAAAGGACATAAGTACTCGTTCATTCAACTTTCGACCTTTAACCCATGTTGAACTTGCAAAACCTACAATCAGATCTGAGATTTCTTAACGGCAATCGGGTGAAAGGGACACATTTAGCCGTCTAGCCCATAGACTCCCATTCATTTTGCACTCATGGCGATCGCCCCCAGTGGAACTCTGGTGGTACTGGGACCAAAATTCGGTACAATAGGACTTAATAGGGAGTGGGAAGGCTCTCCGTAGACAGGCTCTGGGCCTGTCTATGCTCTGGGCATGGTCTTTCTTTCTTTTACTGTCTGAGCTACCAAGCTACACTGAATCAGTACCAGATCTCTACATTCAAGACAGGACTCTCGGCTTTACATCGTGCAGCTGCTGAATCAAGGAAATGTGACCGTTAACTTCTGGCCTGTGTTTATCTATTATGAAAATAAACAATAGCAGAACACTGACTACATTTTATGGTTCATGATGTTAAAGAACATTTCATAACGTCTCAGACAACTGTACATTTGTGGCTACTGTGGCTTAATTATAAACACTATCGTTAACTCATATTTACCCTAGTAAAAACATGGTACATTTTAGTACGATCGAAGATACAAAAATTCTACTAGAACAGACTTGTATATGTGCATTCCCAGAAGAGATGAGAAATGGATTCGTGTTCAGCACCACAAAAAGAGCATAAGGTGTCAATAGCAGGAAACATCTTTTTAAAGCTTCACAGGATAGAAAAGATGAAGTAATTTGTAAGACACATCCTTAATCTTATTGGTTATTAAGTATTTGGATGACAAAGTCCTCACAAATTAATTAATAATTATTTATTACCGTCGACTGTGAGTGGCGTCACTTCCCAATGCAAACACGCCCAATAAAATGGCCCCACCCCTGTCACTTGATTGACAGGTTTCCGTGTAGACGTTGGAAATTCAAATGCAAAAGGTATTGCGATTCCATTTGAGTTTTGGCAGTTTACATGCACAGTGCAGAGAGGGTGGAAAGGCAAATGTGGTAATTAATATTGCTGTTTAAATATTACAGGCTCATAGCTCGTAAGATATGGGAAACACAATTGCAAACGGACTTTGCATTTCCATTTTAAATTTGGCAGACACTGTGCGTTCACTTAATCGAAAATGAAATCGGTAATGCGCGATTTGCATTTGCGTTTGGATTATGTCACATTTTATGCGTCCACAAATTGAAAACGCAATTGCAAATACAATTTGCAATTCCTTTTGAATAAAGTCCGCAATATCATTCCATAGCTGCAGTTGCATCCTGGTGTGACGATCATTAGAGTCCGAGCAGGAGCAGAGAATTTAGGCAGTAATGGTTCTGCCCGGATATACCATTCATTGAGGTTGCCCAGGGGATGAGGAAAAGTTGATGTATTTTGATTAGCTGATTTTTGTACATTTTATGGTACTTGATTTATATTACTGTTTATCTTTATCTTGATTTAATGTTTCTATTTGATTTGGGTTTGATTTATTTAATGTTATGTGTTGAATGTTATGTTTCATTGGTTTCCCTCTTAATTTGTAATGGTCCCATCTTTTTTCTTTTACAAATCGTGGCTTCGTTCATTTGAGGAGGTAGTTTTTTTGGGGTTTGGTTTCTGTCTGAATGTTTAATCGTATTTCTTTTTTGTGTGTGCTGAGATCTGAGTTTGTAAAGATATTTGGTTGGGTGGGTAGCCTACAAATAAAAGTCCCATCTTTCAGGGGAAAGCTGGTGTTCCTTGTCCTTGACTTCTCGGTCCCTCACGCATGTATTGCACTATTTATTATCTTTGTTAACATTATTTAATACAAATACAGTTGTTCATTCGTTGTTGTTTATGTTAGTTCACAGTGCATTTATGTTAACAAACACAACTTGTCATTTGAACAATGCAATAGTGAATGCTGGAATTAACTAATATTAATAAATTGTAAGTAAAAATGTAGAACAAAGTCTTTATTGTCATTATATTGTGCAAAATACAAATAAATTTGTAAACTCTATTGCTGCACACACATTCGCTGCCATCTTGCTAATGAGATATATGCTTATTAAATATACAAATAAATCTTACAATGACATCCCAATGAACAAAACATCTGAATGACACAGTTGGTGTAAAATATATAGTATTGTATTTGTATTGACCACCAGAGGACGAAGTAGAGCACAGTGTCAAAAACATTAAAGCCCCAAAGCAGTGTGTTGTATAAGCTTCACTGCTCCAACTCTAATTGAACACAGCTGAACTAGCCAATAAAGATCTTGAGGGTCACTAGAAACCAGGCAGGTATTTTGGAGCTACACTCTTCATGACAGTGGCCCTCAAGGACCAGAGCTCGACACGTTTCTTGAGTCTTTACTAATGAGCTGATGAGTTGAATCAGATGTGTTTGATTAAGGAGAGATCTAAAATGTGCACCGTTGGAGGTTCTTCAAGACCTGGATTGGGAATCAGTGGTTTAGTGGAAGATTGCTGCCATCTACTGAAGGAAAACCATTCTAAAATTAAAATAACATGAAATTTCAACTATTAGATGGAGGCAGTGTATCACTCAATGGCTCATTTGCCATTTCCACATAGGCAAAGATGCAGTTTTCATTTACATTTGTTTATAGAGTATAAATCATTATTTCAACAATAAAACAATAGTCCTTGTCCATTTTTAGTCCATTTTGCCACATTATCACAGTCAAAGCTGAATGTGTGTTATCTGTGTACAGTCGTGGCCAAAAGTTTTGAGAATTACAGAAATATTGGAAATTGGAAAAGTTGCTGCTTAAGTTTTTATAATAGCAATTTGCATATACTCCAGAATGTTATGAAGAGTGATCAAATGAATTGCATATTCCTTCTTTGCCATGAAATTTAACTTAATCCCAAAAAAACCTTTCCACTGCATTTCATTGCTGTCATTAAAAGACCTGCTGAGATCATTTCAGTAATCGTCTTGTTAACTCCACAGGGCTGGAGATCATTATGTCAGGCTGATTGGCTTAGAATGGCAAACTTGACATGTTAAAAGGAGGGTGATGCTTGAAATCATTGTTCTTCCATTGTTAACCATGGTGACCTGCAAAGAAACGCATGCAGCCATCATTGCGTTGCATAAAAATGGCTTCACAGGCAAGGATATTGTGGCTAAGATTGCACCTAAATCAACAATTTATAGGATCATCAAGAACTTCAAAGAAAGAGGTTCAATTCTTGTAAAGAAGGCTTCAGGGCGTCCAAGAAAGTCCAGCAAGCGCCAGGATCGTCTCCTAAAGAGGATTCAGCTGCGGGATCGGAGTGCCACCAGTGCAGAGCTTGCTCAGGAATGGCAGCAGGCAGGTGTGAGCGCATCTGCACGCACAGTGAGGCCAAGACTTTTGGAAGATGGCCTGGTGTCAAGAAGGGCAGCAAAGAAGCCACTTCTCTCCAAAAAAAACATCAGGGACAGATTGATCTTCTGCAGAAAGTATAGTGAATGGACTGCTGAGGACTGGGGCAAAGTCATATTCTCAGATGAAGCCCCTTTCCGATTGTTTGGGGCATCTGGAAAAAGGCTTGTCCGGAGAAGAAAAGGTGAGCGCTACCATCAGTCCTGTGTCATGCCAACAGTAAAGCATCCTGACGCCATTCATGGTTGCTTCTCAGTGTGCTCACTCACAATTCTACCCAAAAACACAGCCATGAATAAAGAATGGTACCAAAACACCCTCCAACAGCAACATTTTCCAACAATCCAACAACAGTTTGGTGAAGAACAATGCATTTTCCAGCACGATGGAGCACCGTGCCATAAGGCAAAAGTGATAACTAAGTGGCTCGGGGACCAGCATGTTGAAATTTTGGGTCCATGGTCTGGAAACTCCCCAGATCTTAATCCCATTGAGAACTTGTGGTCAATCCTCAAGAGGCGGGTGGACAAACAAAAACCCACTAATTCTGACAAACTCCAAGAAGTGATTATGAAAGAATGGGTTGCTATCAGTCAGGATTTGGCCCAGAAGTTGATTGAGAGCATGCCCAGTCGAATTGCAGAGGTCCTGAAAAAGAAGCGCCAACACTGCAAATACTGACTCTTTGCATAAATGTCATGTAATTGTCGATAAAAGCCCTTGAAACGTATGAAGTGCTCGTAATTATATTTCAGTACATCACAGAAACAACTGAAACAAAGATCTAAAAGCAGTTTAGCAGCAAACTTTTTGAAAACTAATATTTATGTAATTCTCAAAACTTTTGGCCACGACTGTATATATACACACACAGCCGATCAATGATACATTCAGTGGCAAACATTGCAAGTTCCAGTGTGCAATGCTTCTTAGAATAGAAGATATGCTGTCTCTAGCATCAAATATGTTATCAATAGTTAAGTATTTAGTCTTGAAGAGGATCCTTTTTTTCTGTCATTTGGACTCGGCCTTGACTTGGACTCGAACCTCTTTGGACTAAGTCTTGACTCTTGACTAGTCCTGGTCTTGGACTTGACAAACCTGGACTTGACTACAGCTCTAAAACTTTATGTCCCTGATGGTATTTGAGAGGGTCCTCATTTCGAGGGAGGTAGGCATCATTGATCTGTGTGACGTGACGTTATTGCTGTGATGACCTGGGGAGCAGTTGGGGGTTCGGTGTCATTCTCAAGGGTCTAACCTCAGTCACAGTATTGAGGGTGGAAGAGATCACTGTACATTCACTACCCCACCTACAATCCCTGATGATGCCTCTGCTTGTGAACCATGCTCACTGCTTAGCAAGATCATTGAAGCACATTCACCCATCAACAGCCATTTAGTTTCATGGGCATTATCCTGGTTGCCAAACTCAAGCTCTTAAATGCAGGGTCTAGCAATGTGGCCAGTGCAAGCACACAGATGGATTTAACATTGCTGCACTGCTTGTTGATGTATTGCTGAAGAGCCTTCCCTAAGGATGTTTTTTCTGCCACCTTTTGCTAAATCATCCTGATTGGGATTATCTTTGAAGATGACACTCTTTTCTCCCCAAAGAGCTCTTTAGTGGCATACTTAAACGGTGCCAGTATTCAAGGCTTTCAGAAATAATGTCAAAATCAGCACTTGAAAGTTGCATTATGTCACTTGACAAACTAGCCAAAGCAGCACCAACAGGCTCTCTGTGTTTATGAGTGACTCAGTAGAATTGCCATTGGCTAGTTAATTGTTTTGTTTACTTTAGTTTTTTAGTTTATTTTATTCCAGGGGTTGGCAACTTTTTGGGCATGAAGTGTCATTTTAATTTTTTCTGTGCCAATAACCAGTGATAAGCATATTATGGAAAGCTAAATCTCTTGTGCCAATGAAAAAACAAATAAAAAAGTATTTTGATGGCCTTAAATCTTCAGCAAATGTATATTTTTGGGTGAACTACTGCTACTTAAATTAAATGCAATTACTTAGTGAAAACTGATTATACACCAAACATTTTAAGTGAAGAAGCATAATATTCAGAATTTTTCTGACAGTCATTGAATATTCACTCTAACCAACCTGATGAAAATGTACTCAGTTACGAACGTACTGCTCATGGGAAAAGCTCCTTTTTTCCTCGATACTGAAGCCTTTTTTGTAATCTATAAACTTTTTTAAACCAATGACAGCGCTGCGTAGCTGCGTGAGCCTGTGGTGATGCAGCATGCCAAAGTCCGCCAAAATGGGCGGGGCAAATGGCTATATAAGCAGGCAAATCGGCATAGGAAATCAGGTCATACGACTGAAGCCGCAGCCTCGTGGCACGGCATATAACACAGTACTAGTTCCGTATCTCAGGGAACCAAGGTTACGTTCGTAACAGAGTACGTTCCCTTTCGATACTTTACTCATACAGCGTATGGGGAATAAATTCAACCCAAGGCCCATGGAGGAGTAACATAAAGTGATAGCGTCAACTATCCAATACGAGAGGCGTTGCTTTGAGACCGAAGACCCCTTTGAGCGGCCCCCAAAGCAGACAAAAAGCTGGTCAGATTGCCTGAAAGGCTGTGACCGCTCAATGTATATCCTCAAAGCCCTCACTGGGCAGAGTAAATCCAGCTCTCGCTCACCTGACAAAGGAGGCAGAGCCGAGAGGGAAATTGCCTGTGCTCTGAACGGCGTCAAGAGCACTTTAGGGACGCAGCCATGCTTGGGTTTTAAAATGAGTCATTCATTCGAGTCATTGGGCCCAAACTCAAGGCATTGTTTTATGCATGAGAAAGTGCTTGTTGGTTGACAAGCTTTGCTAGTGTTATGGAAGAATGTGTCGATTTGAGACATATATGGAGTGTTTTGTTAGTTTTTGTGGATTTTGAATGTGAAATTTACTGCTGTGCGAAATGTAGTGAGAAATGTGTCCTAGGAGTTGTATGAAATGAACAGCTTGATGCCTTTTATCTTCTGACATGGTTTATTGCATGAAGTTAAAAAAGGATTACAATTGCAGTGTTGTCTGTAATTTACATAAAGGATGATCAAATGTCACATTTAACAATCTCAACTTCACTGCTTCTTTATCAGGAAATACTTAAAGTGAGAAACAAAATATAAAGTCTTAGACAACAAAAATAATCTTTCTTCACTAGACAATTCTTGTATATGGATAGTAGTTTGCCATGTGAGATGGGTGAGACAGAGATGGGTGGAGTGAGGTCAGAAATTAGATCAAAGTTGATAACAGATGTTACTGCAAGATGGTCTGGGAGGAGCCCGCTTGCTTAAAAAGAAAAACGAGGGCACAGATGATGTTGTGTAGACACTGACTGTGCTCCTTCATTTAGTTTTGCTCAAATATAGTGGCTTATTACAAGATATGAAAGATATTCTGATGAGCATAATCATCAAGACTGAGTTTATGGATTGTTTTGTTTTTAATTTTAAGGTTGTATTAAATGATAATAAAAACATTGTTCCTTTTTTCTTTTAGTAATGCCAAATAATTCATGATTTTCACACTTCCATGTGCTATAATGATTTCCATTATTATTATTATTAATATCATTTGTCCATTTAGACACTTTATTCGAAAGCCATAAGAATGAACATCAAGGTATGGCATTTCTTTTACATATTACTGTTATTTCCAAGGTATTTGCAACACGGACTGTTCTTGCTACAAGTTTATGTAAGAAGATTTTGGTAAAATTAATTTAAAAATGTTTTGATTTGTATAAGAGAAAAAAAGAATCTCACTCTCTTGTCTGTCATTATTTACAGATACACTCATCTCACTCTCCACTCAGAGTGTGTGATATTTTTTAATTAAAACTTACACTCTACACTTCCAATACAGCGGTTTGAAAGAAACTACTGGTTACTTGTGAATGAGCAAAAAGGCACACAGCTGTTCCTGTGGTTATGAAAGCTTGTTTCTGCCACAGGATAAAAAATATAAAAAGTAATTGTGGCTTATATTTCACAATTTAGACTTTTTTTCAGAATTGTGAATTCATATCTAGTCATCTTGGAGTTTCGGGATTATGTTGATGCATGTTTTCTTACACTTTCCCTTTTTGCTTGCAAATGCTTTTCTCTTTGAGATTCAGTTCCTGTGGATTCAAGTCAGATGTGGGATCATGTGTGACACTTCGTAGTCATGGCGCTGGATGACTGAGGTAGACAATGTCCCAAACATCTACAGTCCCAAATGACACATTTCATGTGCACTTACGGTTTTGTGAACTTACAGTGGCCATGGCATGTGTATGTCCATTAAGTCCACGAAACAGTTGGATGTTCTGTCCCATTTGTCCTTCTAGCTTCCAGAAAGGCTAGCGAGCTCCACCTATGTGGCTGTTATGCGCGTGCTAATGACTTGTGAAAAGAGGTGTATGCTAAACACAAATCCATCATTAGGGCTAGGGTGACCAGACGTCCCGAAAAATTCGGGACAGTCCCGAAATCTAAACTGTTGTCCCGAATCCCGAATCTGGCCCTAATTGTCCCGAAAATTATACTAAAGCAAAATCCTGAGTAGTTATTGTCTCATAAACATTAAAAACTGTCTGCGGAGGTTGAGTCGTCCTGCAACCAGCCCCCGCCGGCTGCTCATTGGCTGCAGCATCTTTTTTCTAAGTTCTAAAAAAATACCGTAGGTGGCTATAGGCACGAATTTAGATATTCATTCATCTAATTAATCTATATGCACAAAGACAATATGACCTTTTTGTCCCCTTTTTGTTTTAAAGCTTGATGAAGAGAGCGCAAGTTGCTCCAGCTGAGAGGAGGACAGTTATGCAAGCGTACAGGAGTGATTGACAGTTTGCGGTACTGTGTACAAAAAAAATACTCCGCTACACAATTATTTCGTTATTTTCGTTTAAGCTTATTAGCGTTAGCTTTACAGAAATGTCTGATTTACGCACTGTTACAACAGTCATTGTTTTTATTTATTTTTTTACAATGACATTTGAGTTCATGATTTTAATTTTTTGTTTTTTGTGGCAGACTAAAGAGTAATGACAGAAGGTTGATCTTTGAATAAAAATGTGTTTAGTTAAGGTTTGAAATTCATTATCTTTTATTATAGGCTACGAAGTCTAAGATCATAACCCCCCCCATCCCTACACCCAAGACCGCAGACACCCCGCAGACACCCCGCAGGTTTGAAGTTAAAAACATCTTAATGATTGACTTATTACAACCTTTTGCTTCACAAGACATTAATTTAGGGACAGGAGTCGTGTGGATCAGTGGCGGACTGGGACAGTAAATCAGGCCGGGAATTTGACTCCACCCCAGGCCACATCTGTTGCTGCACATGAATTGACTGCTCTGACTCAAAAGCTGAACTGTCCACCTCCTCTTTTTCAACAGCATGAGCACTTGTAGCACTAGTTCTACTGTTGCTTCCTTCGTCACCTTCAAAATAAATAAATAAGCATTGTACACTAGGCTACATATAGTAAGCTAGAAATGAAAAATCAAAATTTCTGGTCAAATTTGGAACTAGAAAAATAATTTATCCCCATATGTAAAACAGCGTGTTAGTTTGTCATTAAGATGCTCTTTTAAAACTTCTATCTTTATATATATTTGTAATATTAAAAAATTTTTAATAATAGATTTTATCTATTGTAGGTCGCTTTGAATGAAAGCGTCCATCTGTCAAATAATTACGTAAATATTAGGTTGGAACAGTTCAACTTTTTCACAGTTTGGTTTGTTTTACGGTTTTAGAATCACGGTTTCAGTACAGTTGTATGTGCAATGTCTATGGAAAAACTAAACTTTCAAAAAATTATTTCTAAAAATTACATTTATTATATTATTAAGAATATTCTAACAAGCAACAACACACACAAAAAAAGTGACAAGTATGGTGACCCATACTCAGAATTCGTGCTCTACATTTAACCCATCCAAAGTGCACACACACAGAGCAGTGAACACACACACACTGTGAACACACACCCGGAGCAGTGGGTAGCCATTTATGCTGCGGCGCTCAGGGAGCAGTTGGGGGTTTGCCCCCATGCTCAAGGGCACCTAAGTCGTGTTATTACCGAGCGCCAACCTCCCGCTCTCTCTCTTGAGGCCAATAAGGAAGTGACTTAAACTGCAATTCATCGACTGGCCGCTTGAGGCTGGCTGCAAAAGGGAGTCAGTCCCATAGACTCCCCATGTTAAAATGCCCAACTTTACAGCAGGAAAAAACATGTTTACAGCCTGGTGCAAAAAATTATTTTGGTCTAAATAGCTAATTTTGCCCTTAATGCAACTGTGAGGGGGGTGAATTTTTTTATAACTCATCCGTTTAAATTATATTAAGATTTAAAGTTCTGCATAATTAAGGGCGTAGCCACTTGAGTGACAGGTGGATTGCCGCTGCTGACACTGCTATCGTGCTAGGTGGGTGTGGCAGACATGGGGACTTGGTGACTTGGACTCGAGTCGACTCGAGTCGCTTTTTTATGATTTGTGACTTGACTTGACAAAAAATAAAATACTTGAGACTTGACTCGGACTTGGAAGTTAAAGACTCGGGACTTGACTTGACTTGAGACAGGATGACTTGAATGACTTGAGTGTTAATCACATTATGTTTTCAGTTTGAATATAAAATATATAAATTATTTTTTTTAAATAAAATTGATTACTCAGCTGGAGCGCAGGCTGAGAATCGCGTTGTCATGACTGGACCAGGACACAATCATCAGTCATGCCCTCTCTACCTTACGCAGACCACGCCCACTTAGATCAGATATCACATCACATCAACATCTCAGCTTGAGGGGTACCGAGGCTCATCGCTTTTGTCGTCAATAATTCGCGCCTAAAACGCGTGGAAATCGCTAGTTGCGCCGCTTTCTCCTTGTTTCCAAAGCGCTCGGGCAGTTGCGCCCCTGAGGCGTCGAGCGTGTCGCACCGCGTGCGCGTCGCGACCGCGTTGCTTCCATTATGAGCGCGCATACCGGTGGCGCATACATGGTGGGATAGGCCACATCGTGCTCGGCTTGCAGACAAGACTCTCGAATCTTATATTTTGCAAGTGCAATACCTTGTAATAGAGGTAATGACTTACGGATATACTCTGAGAGAGAGATTGTGTGTGTGTGTGTGTGTGTGTGTGTGTGACAGAGAGAGAGAGAGAGAAACACACTCGTGCTTCACCTGATGAAGGAAACCCAAACTGAGTCTGACTCCAATCACAACCCCAACATTCAGAAACTAATTGACAAAAATCTGAAGTATAATTATGATGAAAAATGAAAAAATGAATTTGAGCTCCAAACCAAACTCCAGTTTTATTCGGCCCTAAACAGAACCACAAAACTGGCAAATTACTTATCACTCAAGCAATTAAAAGAAAGACAAATCCTTTCAAAATATCGATTCAGTGATCATGATTTGGAAATAGAGATTGGTAGACATAAAAGATCCTGGCTACCGAGAGAAGAGAGGCAAACACTGTGAGCTGAATCGAACAGAGGATGAGAAACACTTCCTTCTTGTCTGTCCCAAATACAGCGAAATGTAATAGGTTACAGATTACAAGATACCCTGTTTAAAATGTAATAGTAGTGTAACTTTTTCAATTACTTTATTAAAGTAATGTAACTAATTACTTTTGAGTACTTTTTGATTACTTTTCTAAATTTGTGAAAATTAAAGAATAATAAATAAAAGCATATACATCAACTTAAATACAGTTATCTAATAAGCATGTGACGTATTCTGTGTACTAAACTCCTGAAACATTGGTGTTTTTTTTTAAACTGCTGTCTCTTTGTATATGATGATAGTTTTCTCAAAATAAGTAAAATGCACATGAAGAGACACAGAGCAGTTCTAGAAATTGTGTTTATGTGCTCGTTTACTCCTATATTGAGGCGGCAGGGGTTGAAAACACCACGAGCTTCAGCAGGCCTATGTCTAGTAAATGAAACCATGTCTTTGCCATTAATTTACAGGAGGGGCGGACTGGGAAAAAAAATCAGACTGGAAAATTCAAACTCATACAAACAAATTCATGGACAAAACTATTTTTTATCTATTTTAAATCTTTAATTTGGGGACATGCAAAATAATTAAAAGTTCTCTCCTAAACTGCACCTTCACTTCCATTTTTCTCTTCAGTCTCTTTATTTTGCCCTGTTATGCATCTCTCTCATGACTTTAATACTCAAGATTGAACAAAACTATACTTTACAATACAATACTCTACAATACTACAATAGCTTTATAGAAAAATCCTAATACTGTACACGAGTCATATTTTTCCCTTACAAAAATTAACCATGCTTTTATTAGCCTATATAAAAGTAAAATAACCTTGTTTATTTTTTTTGCAAATGGATTTGTATTTATTTTTAAATAAATACATTTGTAAAATAATTTTACATTTTTGGTTATCACAGTTAAACAATAGTAACCATTTTCTCTGGATTTATAGTTAAATATTAAAATGTTAATTTTCGTAAGGGTGTTGTTGTCTGTCGTAGCTCCCCCTAAACCTATAAAAAAAATCGGAATTTTTTTCAGCTAAATTACTACTGTAACATTACAACAGATAATAATGATGTCCTTTATATAGTATTTTGAGTGATGACTGATGAGCAACGTGCTGCTGCTTGATTAAATAAATAAAAAAACAAAGCCAAAAAAGCATCTTTACAGATGAAACTGACCTGAAACCCTGAACAGTAGTTCTGCTTCTCTGCTCCAGCTGTCCACTCTATTCTTTCTTTCTCTCTCTCTCTCTCTCTCTCTCTCTCTCTCTCTCTCTCTCTCTCTCTCTCTCTCTCTCTCTCGCTCTCTCTCTCTCTCTCGCATTGATTACTCTGAGTCTGATCCAAACCGTTTGGCGGAGGCGCGGAGAGCGCGCGAGTCATGACTAACACTTCATGACTTATTAGAGATTTAATTATCAAATGGCGGATTCGCAAATGATTGCTTTAGTACATTCGGCAGGCAATTATACAATAATGATATTAAATAGTGGGGCAAAATCGGCTGCGAGGTCACCGGGAATGGTCCCGGTTCTCCCGGTGTCCAGTCCGCGCCTGATTTCCACAGACAGGCAGAATGTGCAAGTCATATATTGCATTTTTGGGGCTTAATATTCACAGACACTAGTCCATGACATGTTTTGATTCAAGTGTACTGACCTACTTTTGATTTAGTCATCCAAAATGTGGCATATTGCGTCCGCGTTAGGCATTTCGTTTTTATGACTGGATTCTACGAACCAGACTGTTTTTCCGCATCCCGGAAATTATTAGGGCGGTATGTCTCAGAATAGTCAGTGCAATTTGGGAAATAAATCAGCTAAAACTGTATGTGGATCTGTGTAAACATTCAAATGTAATCCCCTTTGTAATCGTTAAAAATTTCATAAGTAACTGTAATTTAATTACTCATTTTTTCGTAGTAACTGTAACTAATTACAGTTACAATAATTTTGTAATTAAATTACGTAACGCCGTTACATGTAACTAGTTACTCCCCAACACTGCTCACAGTTTGAAGCTTTGAATCGTTCATTCTTGTCTCTAAATGACTCAGAGAAACTACTCTATATACTTGGAGAGAATGAGACGGCAGTCACAATAGCTGCTAAATATTTATACACCATACACACCATACGAAAGTGATAATTTATTATATTCAGCTGTTTTATTTGATATTCTTAATTGTATATAATTACTATTATTAATATTAGAAATATTATCTGCTGCTGCTATTTTTATTGTATTGAATTTTATTGTAATCATATTTTATTCTGTATCTAAATGCTAAATTTGGCAATACTGTAACTCAAATGTCATGCCAATAAAGCAACTTGAACTTGAGAGAGAGAGAGAGAGAGAGAGAGAGAGAGGAGAAATGTAAGAAAGTTTAATATTGTATGTAAACTGTGTTTGAGGGGAAGTCGTGGCCTAATGGTTAGAGAGTCGGACTTGCAATCGAAGGGTTGTGAGTTTGAGTCTCGGGCCGGCAGGAGTTCACCGCTCTGTGTGTGTGCACTTCGGATGGGTTAAATGCAGAGCACGAATTCTGAGTATGGGTCACCATACTTGGCCGGATGTCATGTCACGTCACGTCGTTTGAGAGAGAGAGAGAGAGGGGGGTGTTCAGAGAGGAGCCTGTTGGATGTTTAGCTGTTATTTGTTTTATGGACTCAATGTTGAAAATGTAAAACATTTCTGTTGGCAGAAGTGAAAAATAAATAACTTTATGAAGTTACAATTTTGTTTGATTCCATGATGTATTTTACTGAACATGAGTATTTACAATGCAAATCCAAATTATTTTAATTTACTGTTACTTATATCTTGTCTTTTAACTTTATTAAGATCAGATTCTGCAGGTAAAATTACAATAAAAAGGTGACTTGACTTGGACTTGACTTGACTTACTACAGGACTTGACTTGACATAACTTGTGACTTGACTTGACTTGCCCAAGAAAAAAATACTTGGGACTTACTTGAGACTTGAAGGTTAAGACTTGAGACTTACTTGAGACTTGCACATGTGTGACTTGGTCCCATCTCTTGGGTGTGGCTTCAGCAACTAGCTCCCGCCTTTTTGCCCATTTTTGATTGTCCGGGAGAGTCGCGCGGTGACGTGCTGCCAAGATGGCGACGGCCCGCTCTACACACTTTAGGCTTCAAAAACACACTTCAGGAGTCTACGGATGACATCAGGGACACTACGTCCATGTTTTTATACAGTCTATGGTTATTACCGGCCCGAGATTCGAACCCACAACCCTAGGGTTAAGAGTCAAACTCTCTAGCCACTCAATCAAATGTTGTGGAGACGCTGTGTGTTTTGTTGTTAAAGTAAAACTACTTTGTTTGACCTTCCAAAAGAGGACACAACTAGAAATCAGTGGTTAAGTTGTATTTACAACACTGTTCCAAAACACTTCAACCCAAATATTTAGATGTGTGCAGTGTATTTTACAGAGGACGAGGACTGTTTCCTGGAAAAGTAGCCTACAATTGCTGGCATCTGCTTCTATAAAGTTGGGCAATTCCAAATTTGCAAGGACAGTCTGGCCCTTCTGACTCACAGCCTGTAAGTATGTTTACATATTTAAAGAATTTGCCACTGATGATTCAAAAGTAAGTTTTGAGCAGTGTAGAGTAGTGCTTGTCGTTTGTCACTTCTCCGATCACAAATGCAGACATGGTTTTATGTTTACACAGCGTGATACGCAACGCAACGCAATGCGTAAAAGACAGTATAAGTAATTTTAATCAGTAATTATGTGCCCACTGGATGCTACAAAAGCCTCGTTTGTATTGGGTTTCATTGGTTTTGTCTCGTCGCGCCGGGTATTCAGCATCACAGTATGTAAAGTGGTGTAATATTTCCTTCACACGCTTGAGGAATTCGGCCAATCACAATGCACTGGATAGCTGGCTAATCAGCATACACCACACTGAACAATGAGCTTTGTATAAAATGCCCGTTTCAGAAAGGCGAGGCATAGAGGAGCAACGATAATGTACATTATGTGGAAAATAAGGTGTTTTTTTAAACCTTAAACCATAAAGACACATTGCATTACACCAAATACACAAAATAATGTTCTTTTAGCAAAGTGATATGACCCCTTTAAGAGGCTTTTGGTAGTAGCCTGCCAAAAACGGAACACACGTCATGTATAATGATTGAGTCATTGAGATTATTGTAAGCTATCAGAACAGAACTAGATTCCTCTGTAATCTTTGACCTCAGTATCAAAATGTAAACATAAACACACATATTGAATGGTGCAGTATGTGTACTACACATTACAAATTAGCAAAAGAAAAACCACCAGCTTGTGTGACCATGTTTTAAAGCCATTTCAGGCTTGGAAATCAGCGATGACAAAAGACAGAACCAAATAATAATAATAAAAGTAAAGCAACTTTATTTAAGCAGTAATGCTCCTTTTTTAAAAGGAAATTAACAGACAAGCCTTAGTCATAAAATGGTGAAAAATATACAAGAAGGCCAAAGTGACCTTTGACCCCTGTCTGGCCCATGTGGGCGAGCATGTTCATTAGAGCTCCAAGTCACAGCACTGATAAAAGAGGGGTTTTACTAGGCAGTATTTTCTCTGTAGACCTTATATTCCATCTCCTCTGTACTCACATTCATTTTTCTATGCAATGAGAGCAGCCAGAAAAAAAAACTTCCTGTACATTCTGACTGAGATTGATACTGAGTTCTCCATTAACCCTCTGGAGGTTCTTGAAGCTAACGTCCATTTCCTCTTTTTTTCAATGTACACTGTGTAAGACTACTATGAACGTAATGAAAAAAGACACCTCGCTTAACCATTTAAACAAATCTATCATAAAATAATATGTTAGTGTGGTTGTTAACAGCAAAACTGTGAAAAACGGATAAGACTGAAAAAAATAAAGACTTTCTAAACATTTAAAACTGCTGCAGTGTTTTATGTAAAATTTGTCATCTACTATGAGAATTGTAATAATTTTAATTGTTTTATAAAAAAATATAAACAAAATATTTCACAATTTAGAGACAACACATTTACTTTCAAATCTAAAATTAATTTCTCAGTACTTTGGCTTGAGGGATTGTAATTCAAATCCACAATTGGCTCCACAACACAAATCACATTGGCTCCATTGTGAAAAAAGCCCAACAAAGGTTGTACTTCCTTCGCCAGCTGAGGAAGTTTAACCTGCCACAGGAGCTGCTGAAACAGTTCTACTCAGCCGTCATTGAGTCAGTCCTGTGTACTTCAATTACTGTCTGGTTTGGTTCAGCTACAAAATCAGATATCAGAAGACTACAGAGAACTGTTCGGACTGCTGAAAGGATTATTGGTGCTCCCCTGCCCACCCTCCAAGAACTGTACACATCCAGAGTGAGGAAAAGGACTCAGAAAATCACTCTGGATCCCTCACATCCAAGTCACCCCATCTTTGAACTTTTGCCATCTGGCCGGCGCCTCAGAGCCGCAAATACAAGAACAGCAAGGCACAAGAATAGTTTCTTCCCCCAGGCAATCTACCTCATGAACAGTTAAATGTTTCCCACTTAAACTTATGCAAAAATGTGCAATATCCTTATATTTATTTGTTACCCCTCCATCCTAGAACATTCCTGCATCTCACTCAATCCTATTCCATTATCATTTATAGCACAATTGTTTATAGACTTATTTATTTGCCAATTTGTAAATCTCCTGTAAATTTTTTTTTTTTTTTTTTTTTTTTTGTCTGTGTGTTGTTGTCTCTGTTTACTGGAAGCTTATGTCACTAAAACAAATTCCTTGTATGCGCAAGCATACTTGGCAATAAAGCTCTTTCTGATTCTGATTCTGATTCTAATTAGTAAACAGTGTTTCATTTTACTGTAAAGCTACAGCTTTTATTACTTACAACAAATAAGAAGCATTCGGAGAGGTAAATATTATAAGAAACTGAAACTATGAATATGTGCTTGTTTTGTTGCCTTTATCATGTCTGAATTTAGCACCATATGTTTTTTTATATTACCAGACACATTTAGCAGACACAACAATGTTTCCAAGCATGGAAGGTATGTCATTTCTAATGTATGCAGTCACCACTGTATATATGCTCTCCCAACTTGTATTTTCTAGCAACAATCTTCACCTGAGATGTGTCTGGATGTCTTCTGTGCTGTGACCACACAGAGACCCTTTCCGTAGCATGCTCGCCCCCACCAGCCCTCAAACAGAGTAAAAGAAGGCAGCAGAGTCTTCAAGTATAAACACAGCTTGGGCACTAAACCTCAGACATGCATTGTTAGAGCCTAGAATCACTGCTAGGAACACAAACAAGCAGGTTATTGTATTGTTAGCTTGTATTTCCCCCACATATATAATATTTATAGATTAATATGCTTATAAATAAAAATTCAGTGCTGTAAAAATCTCCGATTCCATAGGATCTGACCCACCATAGAAGGCTCATCGTGTTTATTTTTTAAAACATTTTTGTCATCTTTTTCTCATGGGTAAAAAAGCTACTGTTCAGAATACGTAAACAGAGCTTCTGTGTTAATACTGTAGGTCCTTGATTGAGCATAAAACACTGAAATACTGAAGACTTGTTAATATCATTAATTTGTCTTTCTCTTTTTCTTTTTGGTTTAATGCAGCTCAGAGCAAAGAATCCTTTCTTGTGTGTTTTTCTGGTTGCGGTGAAGCACCAAGAAACACATATTAGTGTATGTCTCTGTGTAAGTGTGACTGTAGTTTGTCCTGTAAGCGTCTGAGAAATGCATGTTCCTCAGTGTGAATGTGGCTGAGGGGTCTTTTTTCTGCTAGTGTTGTAGTACTGCGTCTATGTTAAGCAGCGCTCCACATTGATGCCCTCCTCTGCGTGGACCTGCAGGTCGATAGGTCGCGCTGGATTTTCTCCCGCACGAGCGTTCATCAGTGAGAGGTTTTTCACACAGCCTGTGATACCTGATGAGTACTTGCCACCGGTCAATGCTTTCATGTCTGGAGCTCCACCTACAGTTCAGATAAAAACAATCTTACTTCAGATTCATGTGATTATGATTTTCTTTTACAAGGAAAAAGTCATTTCTTCGAGACACAACAATCTGATCAGTATAAGGAACAAATACCAGTGTAATATTATACTTACCCAGGTATATATTGCCCTTGGTGTTCACCATGATGCTTTTGCCTTGAGATTGCCCATGTTGGACAGATCCTCCATCGATCTGAAGGTAGCCCTGCTTACCCGTTCTGATCAACACACAGAAAGAACTCACTATTATTTTTTTATTATTCATTCTATGACGGTTTGGAGAGGTAAGGAGCATTACCGGACTGCAGTGATCATGTGCCACCGTCCATCATTGACAGGCTTACTGGAATGAATCTGAGCCTCTCCACTGCCCAGCTTGTAACTAACAGAGGAACAGAGCACATTATGACTGATCTAGACCAGAAAGAAATTGAAACATAGTGGCTGCAGCAGAGAACCCTAGTAACAAAAGTCATGAGATCTTTTGAATATTTTAAACATTAGGTTATTACACTGTCATTATATCAGATTAGACATTTTAGCCATATATGTGAATTGTTAATATTAGAATGTGCTCAATTACTCACCTAAACACAATATGTCCATTTTGTAAACCAATACTTATGAAGTCCTGCCCTTTTCCTTGACTTCCCAGTTCCTGGAAAGTATTTTCAGTGAAATATTAAAGTCAGCCTCTTAGTCATTGGGAGGGAATATGGATGTAGACCACAAGCTAAAGCCACAGGCTTCTGGAGCCAAACATTTATACAGCAGTGTATATTGATGATGTTGTCTCTAGGAATAATGTTTCTCTTATGTTTAATATTAGTTACTACTTTATCAAACGGCACAGTGTAAAACAAACAGTCAAAAGAAAAAAAATTCTTCATTTCCATAACATGGTGTATAGAGTAGGCTGGATTAATGATTCAATTTAATGGCACTTTTAATTTACACAAGCACAAATTCCATATTTGTTGTGAAGACTAAGATATGTGAGACATGTACCATACAAGTTGGTTTTAAACACATCAGATGTATGACAATCTACTAAATTTCTTATTAAAGTTATTAACTAACAAATATGTTTTTGATAAACATATCTGTGTCCTATGTTTGGTTTGAGGTTAACAGTCAATAATTTCCACAAAAAAAAGCACACTTTCAGATTTGTGAAAAATGCAAACATGATTAACTTGCAGTAACACAGGTGCGTTGATTGAACTGGTGGAAAGCCGGTGATAAATATGCAAACAAAAGGCTAATTATGTCATAAATCAGTGGTTCTCAACCCTGTTCCTGGAGCCCCCACACTGTACATTTTGAATGGAACAACAGAATTTGCTTCAGGAACAGGGTTGGGAATGACTGTCATAAATAAAGAGCAACTTTGAAATGACACTAACACATGCAAACAATAAATGAGGTGAAAATGTATTTTTTTTTACCCATTGAAAATTCCTGAGCCTGTTCACTTACAGCCACTGAATAAACTAGTTATTTATCAAATGCTTTTCTAATATGTTTAAATGTATCTGTGCAAGTGCTGTAAAGTTCAAAGACATTTTGCATTTATTCTAAGGAGAAACGTTCATGCTAATGCAGACATAGTCGTATGTCTGACTGCTTGTGAAGAGTGAATACCTTTATACTAGCATGCTTCTTACGGAGGCTTAGAGCTGCAGGCTCCTGAGGAGGATGAAGGTGAGTTAGCCAGGCAGACATGCAATGCAGCCATTAAAAATTATTTAGAAGTGAAGGACAAAAGCATATTCCAAAAAAGCTCCAAGAAAATTCCTTTTACTCAGTTTAGTGAAATGAGGCTGAATTTAAATGTAAATGACAATGTGTATAATGTATCCGAATGTGAGTGTATGCAGGGTCCAAAATTAACTGGACTTTTTGACAAAACAACTACCTAAAATTGTAATTTTTTAAATTAAAAAAGTTGTATTTTTATAAATAAATAAAAATAAATATATGTATGTGCCCCTGAGATCCAGTAGAGGGCTCATGTGTACAAACATACCACTCCCTGCCACAGGATGAGGCCGTCTTTAGAGGCAGTGTTGATCTCTAACTCAATGGTCTCTGGAAAGTCAGGAGCACTAAAACAAAACAAACCATCAATATTGCTCTATATATATATATATATATAGTTTGTTTTTACAAAGGAAAATTATTTTCTGTGGTTAAAAACTGCAGAATTTGACCGCACTCATTTAATTGGATAATTAAGTCACCGAACACAGTTCATCAGCAGTTTCACATATTAAGGGCCCTCACCTTCGGGGGAACATAGGCTTTGGAAGAGCCAGATATCCATTATCATGGAAATATGCAGAATATTCAATAGGAGAGTCTGGAACAAAGAAACCAAATAAATAAATACATAAATAAACCCCAGGTGCCAACTCTGGGTTATACTACCACCCTGTGGAGCTCCACCAAATAACAGAATGAGCAGTCAGTGAACAGAACTGAGACCGTCTACATTGAATCACATCTGATCTGATGAATTACTATTTATGTTATAAATGCTAGATTCCAAATAGCAGGCTTCATTGGGAACATACAATCATCAAGAGCCACTTACAAAACAACAATATGCATTCCTCACAAAGCATTCTCTTGAACCATGTAATAACCGGAGAACCCTCAGGCAAATGAGTGCTTACCAAGAAGTGCTTCATGCTCAGTGTTTCTGACCTTAAACTCACCTGTCTGGTCAGCTCAAGGGTGTAAATGACGGACATTCAGAGGTTAGTGTCTAAAAACATGTTTGTTCACAGTGTGAGGACATCATGTTGACAGACGTCGCCGTAGCTTAAAGTGTGGAAAATAGGTTGGTTGTTGGTTTCGTAACAA
The DNA here is from genome assembly GCF_963082965.1 of Carassius carassius. Lineage (NCBI taxonomy): Eukaryota > Metazoa > Chordata > Actinopteri > Cypriniformes > Cyprinidae > Carassius > Carassius carassius. Next base: position 16,684,958 of record NC_081800.1, read on the forward strand.
AGAGAAACAAGGATTTAATGAGAAAGAGATGACGAACTGCAACGAGAGGTTGACCGGACAAGACGCCTCAGGAGAAGCTAAAGGGGAATTCTATGTATGTTCGCCTTAGGACACAATTTTAATATTACCCACAACAACTGTACCAAAAACTAGCATAAACTTTCAGCATTTTACAGTGAAGACATAGAATTCCCCCTCAATGTTACATTTAAAACCTCACAGTGGACACAGTGACGTAACCAACTGAGTGCAGAGAGCAGGGATCTGTTTACAAAACCTCAGTCTCAATAAACTGTTTTACATTGTTTTGATTTTGTTTATGAAAGCTTTCAGGGACATCAAACACCTATTACTGTAGATCACATCATTAAATCATTACACATACACTATTGGGCAAATGTTAGGGGTTGGTAAGATTTTTTGAAGATTTCTTTTCACTAAAGATTCTGTATTTAAAAAAAAACAACAACAGTGGGTTTAAATATTAAAAGTTGAAATAATGATTTCTTTTTTTAATACATTTTTCAAAGCTGAATTTTTAGCAGTCATTCCTTCGGTCTTCAGTGTCACATGATCCTTCAGAAATTATTCTAATTCTTTGGTGTTCAAGAAACGTTTCTTATAATTTTCACTGTCGAAAACAGCTGTGCTGTTTAATATTTCTGTAGAAACTGTAGATTTTTTGATGAAGAGGATTTTCAAAAGAACAGAATTTTTTTTAAACAATTTTTTTTTTTTCATTTTTTTGATCTCTAACTTTATAAATACTACAAAAAGAATTGTCTTAATATTTTATAGATTTTTAATCAAATATTATAACATCCTTAAAACAGCTAATTTGCATAACTGCATATGATAAGATCTAGATAAGCAAATATATACCCTACTGACAAACTGTTTAAAGAATAAACCTCACTTTATTTAGATTTATACTCAAAACTTTAAAAATAAATTATTTTAATAATTTATATAATAAGGATTTATTCAACAACACCGATGAAGAAATGTATTTTTTATTCATTTATCAAAATGATCAAAAATATGCTTGGTATTGCCTCTGATGTTGGTAAAAAGAGCTCTGTAAACAGACCCCATAAAATGCTTCATTTTCTGGCTTTTTGTCCCCCACTGAGGCCATTTGTTGTCGTTGTTTTATTTGTGGTGTTAGATGGGCTGATGGGCCCTGAGGAGGACGCTCTCCCCTGGTTAGTGACGAGCGTATCAGGCAGACTGTATTCATACTGTTCCATTTCATACTGTACCATTTCTCCAACTACCCTCCAAATTCCACGGTGCCTCGGTGAAGCTGGTCTCCTGCCCTGTGTGTGTGGGATAGCCATGAGAGTGCAGGGGTCAGATTCATACACACATGGCCTCTTTCAGCGGCCAACACACTACTGCTGGATGACGTTAGGCAGCCTGACTGATGTCGCCGCGCTTCGTTATGGAGAACCTTTAATTATTTCCCTATAGTGCTTTATGATGAATCACTTACAGATGTGGTTCTGTTTAATGCTATAAAACCATAGAGAAATACCTTTACTCCCATAGAGAATGAATTTCTAAACTGACAAATGAAGCAAACGGTTTCTAAAGAGACCAATACATTATCGGTAAGAACAATAAAGCAATTAAAAGTTACATTGCTCACATATTGGCTTTAATTATGTATGTTTATCACCGTACAGTACATATTAAATGACATTATTTAATCATGTAATGTAAAATAGATGTATAGGACTATTACAAATATTTTTTGCTGATTGAAAAAATATTAGAATATAAATGAAATCAAAAATGAAAATTAAACTTAAACTTAAAAAAAACTTTAATGGAAATTACAATTGTTGCCCTGGCATCTACTGTAAGTCAAATGAAGTAAGTTGAGGTTAAAGTAAAAACACTAAAACCACAAACTAAAATAGAAATAAAGCTTAATATATTTGTTAAACTAATAAAATGACAAAAACACATAACATTACTAAATAGAATAATAATTATTTTTATTATATTAATAATAAATGGAAAAAAACTAAATGAAAATATTCAGAAATTCTGTAATAGCAAATAAATTATACAAAAATAACACTAGAATAGAACACTAGAGACTGGGCTCACTTAAAATGGTCTTAAATTAGAATAATTTTTGAAAATTCTCCAAACTAACATTTAAACATCATCATATTTATACTCGTATAGCTATCTAGATCATAAGTTAACTGTATCTGTTTGATGAATGTATTTAATCATGGGCAATAACAGTGAAAAAATGCATTAGCTTTTATTGTGCCCAAGACTAAAGGCACAATACTAAATATTATAACTAGCATCATTCTTGCCTTTTAATATTTCCTTAATGGTAAAGTGGACTTTGGATGGAAAGAACTGACAGTGATGTACAATATAAAAGAAACACATAGCAAAAGATGTACAATATATATGTACAACAATGCAGTCCCAAATCAGAGGGCAAAAATCATATACAAAATGTGTTACACATCTAGCAGTTGTGAACTAACCTTTCTCACAGTGCCGACCTGTGTAGCCAGCGGGACACACACAGTGGTTATTCACACAACTGCCACCGTACTGGCACTGAGAGGATTCTCGACAGCTCTCCTTCACTATTTCACAACGGTCACCTGAAGAACAACAAGCAAGAAAATGAGAAAACTAGTTAAAAAAAAATGCTTAGGATCAGTACATCAATACTAGTATTTCAAGATGTCTACTTGTCAGTTGGTTAAGCGGCTTACCGTAGTATCCTTCAACGCAGAGGCACTGGTACTCGTACTCTGCACTGGCAATACAGGTGCCTCCGTGCAGACAAGGCCTGCGGTCACATGGGTTGCCATCTTTACACTGGCTGATGGCTCTGCTCTCTATGAAGCTGTATGATAGATCCAACTTCTTTCCATTGATGAAGACCTGTAAAGAAAAACAAAGCCAGCACCAAGCAATTTAATATTGAAACATGAGTGTGGGGTGTAGTGTGAAGGCGATTCTCACCTCTCCTATGCATCCATCAAAGAGCATGCTAACATTTGCGGGTTTTGGCAGGATGTCCATGCTGGGCACTCCTCCCAGATACATGGGTGTATGGATATTAAGGCCCTGGGCATTGCCTGGAGAGGACCTTGTGATCTCTCGTGCATGGTCCACCTTCAAGGAACCGTCCTTTTTGAGCCGCTCGGCCACCACGCGATGCCACTGACCCAGAGACACGGGCTCCTGACTGCGCAGAACTGCTTGACCTGAGAGCACGGAAAAGTATCATATTTAGCTCTGACAGGTAGAAATCAGGGCACTATTTTAAGCTTCTGGGTTTTCCTATTTGAAAGGTTACATTGCACTCAGGTGAGGAGGTACTTTTCACTTCGGTGTCAAATTATTTTTATTTTTTTTGAAAGGTCAGGACCTTTTAAGGTTGGACATTTCCATAACTATTTTAAAGGGGTCACAACATTTTTTTTTTTATACAATTATCTAACTTAAAATTAACCTATGGCCAGTCCCACATTTTAAGTAATTACATATATATATATATATATATATATATATATATATATATATATATACACACACACACACACACACACACACACACACAGTATATAGATAGATAGACAGACAGACAGACAGACAGACAGACAGACAGACAGACAGACAGACAGACAGACAGACAGATAGATAGATAGATAGATAGATAGATAGATAGATAGATAGATAGATAGATAGATAGATAGATAGATAGATAGATAGATAGATAGATATTAACAAAAACTCATCAGAACTCTCACCTGTTCCAAGTTCATATCGGAACTCAATGTGTCCGTCCACCATGGATAACGTCACAAAGTCCTCAACTTTCATACTTTTGCCACTGCCGAAGAACATCAGCCCATCTGAATCCATGGGCTTGAACTCCATCTCAATCCGGAGGTCGTCGTGAATATTAGTAAGAGGAGGATATGCAATATAAGACTTGTCTCCATCAAACAATGGCGTTCTTACCAGGGTACCTGGGATTGTCACAAAGAGTAATAGTAAGAGCAAAATTCTACCTAAAAGTGCTTAGAAAATATACTGAAGTTTACCATCCATGCACTTGTTTCCAGATTTGCCCAAGTGACAGCGGCAGATGTAGCCCGAACCCCTGGGTTGGTTAATACAGGTGGCATCTAGTCCACAGGCATCTGTTGCAGTTATGGGCAAAATGAATTACGAACAAAGAAGTCTTGTTGTTTACAAATCCTAATAGTGATTTTACAAATGCTGACCTGTGTGACAGTGCGAGGCAGACTGATGCTCACAGTTGCTTCCGGTGTATCCTATCTGGCAACTGCATTTGTAGAGACTGGCTGTAGAGTTCTCACATATTCCACTATTCTGAAACACACACAGGACTTTTGAGCTGGTTGGTTTTCACAGGCCAACCACACAAAATACATATACTGTTTAGAGACAAAAAGTATTTCAGACAAAGTCTATTTGTCCACTTCTTTCAGGAATTAAATTCACATATTATGACTTACAAAAGGGTCCAAATACTTTTTGGGGTCACTGCATACTAATTGAAAGTTATTTGGTTTTTAGGGGATTACCTTACATGGGAAGTCCTCGCAAGTGGGACAATTTGAAACTCCGGTGGAACTTTTATTAAGGTCCTTGAAAATGACCTCATCACCTTGGATAATCAGCTGCTTGATACAGCCTTGAAGAACGACCAAAACACAGTCAAAGAAGACATTTGATAATAATGCTACAACTGATTCTTTCAAACAAAATTCCCATGGAACAGAATAACAAGGTTTTCTCACCAACAAACCCTGTCTTGAGGCCTGCAGTTTTAGCAAGCATGCTGTAGTTTGGATAACCGCCCACAAAAAGCTCCTCATTCAGGTCAAGGCCCTTGAATTTTCCCTGCTCCAACACAAATCATGTTATACTACATTTGTTTAACAGCCACAATACTAGCAATTCACAGAGTTTATTAATAAGCATAAGAAATCAGCATTTTATGGAGAGAGGAATATGCACCTGTGAGGTTCCATTTATAGGAGCTTCTCCATCCACAACAAGAGAGCCTCGAGTCTGATTCCTATAGAGATTCACAGTGTGGAACTCCCCCAGTTTAATGGAAATAGGGTAACGTATATTTGCCATACCAGAGCCCACATCAAACCTGTGGAAGAAAAAATATGCACGTTTAGAACATGACATTAAAAACCCAAAGTTAAATCCAGTTTCAGACTGCTTTGTTATTGACGTTTAATGTACCTGAATTCAGGACGGCCACCCACCAACCCAAAAGACATGAAATCAGCACCAGTGGTCTTCATTTGTCCATTATAAAGAATCATACCTGGACATGAAGGGAAAAGTAAATCCAATGCCAACAATCAGCTCGCCAGTGCAAAAAGCCATTTTCTCTCTTTTTAAGCTGAAGGTAAAGCAGCATGCAGAGGCAAAATCTGCTGCCATGTTCAGAATTTCACAAGCCACATGCATGGGCACATGCCATGACTGCTACTTGTTGGATCACTGCTTGATGTCCAATATAAGATCTTGAAGCAAAACTTTTTGAGAACCACTGGTATAGAACATGCCCTCTGGATTAGTCAATTTAACCAAGCTTGTCGAACCTTGTATGTATGGATGCACAATATATGGGTTATGGACAGATATTAGAAATTTTAAATATATTGGTAGGGCTGTACATTTTGGGGGAAAATGTTCAATGTAATTTTTCTGATAAAACCGTGATTTCAATTTGAAATAGAAATCCTGGTTTGCTGTGCTTGTTTGTACGGCTGCACAATTTAGTCAAAATTATGTGATGCTATAACATGGCTATAAACAACAACAATAATTATTATTCTTGTAATAATTACTACCACTACTAAATATAAAAAAATAAAATATTACTATTATAAAAATGTAGTATTTATTATACATTTAACTGTAAAAGTGCAATACTAATATTTATGGCTGTAACGGTTAGCCATTAAACTTTTATTTTGACAGAAAACTGCAGCGAACTCTTAAAGCTTCTCTTTGAAATTATTGTTTTTTATTATTATTTATAAATAATAATAATAATAATAAACAGTGTAAAACTGTCACTGCGGGATGTAAAAGCTTCAGTTGGTCCATGATAACATTCCTGTATCATGCTTCAGCCAACTCAGTTGCCTTGATGAACATTATAATCTATTGTCATGTCTGCATATTTTCATAAGGGCCCTTCTAAGGGGCCAATGAGAGATGCTGAGCTGCACTGCTCCATGCCATTAAAACATCACTCTCAGGCAAGCAAGCAGACTCACCGGCATACAAAATGAGCCCTTCATACCAAAGATATGTGAAGGAGTGCAAAAAACAAAAAGAATAATTGAGTTTACATACAGGAAATGAACATATAAAAGAAATTGTTTTAGACAAAGTGTACTCTTCACATAGTACACGTAATACTGTCAATTTATTCTAAAGGGACAGTTTAGCTTAAAATAAAAATGCCATCATTAACTGCAACTGATGATGTTTCACACCCGTATGGTTTTCTTTCCTCTGAGGAACAAACAATTAGACATTTTGAAGAATCTGCAAACAGGTGATTTCCATTCAATGTGCAACAATCAATATAGAAAAGACCTGCAAACAGATTCTTCAAAATATAGAATTTTCAGTCGCACAGAAGAAAGAAAGTCCTACAGGTTTCAAATAAAATTAGACTAACAACAATTTTCATTTTTGGGTGAACTGTCCACTTCAAAATGATACATAACTACACAAATACATAAACTTATAAACAAAGTCAAAACTGCATATTCAGAACTGCTTTGGTGCAGTGAAGTATCTGGAAGTTTTGAGGGTCCTTACCATCAGCATTGTCTGGCTTGAAGGTAATACTGATGCTGAATGCTTTGTAGGGGTTTTTGATAGTGGAGAGTGTGAGGTACGAGAGTGGTTCCTGGGTAAAATAGGGCATCACTCTCTCTAAAAGACCACGTGGACATGAATGAATGTTAGAGAGACAAGTACAACATCTCAGAAACACTTCAGAAGAATAAACAGCTCATGAAAAAAAGGATGTTTCCAAATCTCCAAGCTGTAAGACATCTAAAAAGCAGCATTTCGTAAGTCACTTTAAATAAAAATATATGTTGACATTTAACTAGATCCTGTGTAGATTTTTAAGCAGAACTATACTTGTCAAACAATCCAGATGAAATCAGTGCACTGAAGACCTACAATGGAAAATATGTAACTTGACTTGAATACATACCATGAACCAAGAGTTTAGTGAAGGCCTCAACTTTGCCTTGCTTATTAGCAGCTGTACACACATACTTTCCTGCATCTGAGTGTGTGACACTAGGGACTGTCAGGACATGTCCATCGTGTCTGCACTTAGGGGGTAACTCATTCTCCACCTGAAAGAAGAGCACAAACAAGCTTAACATTGATTTTCTGAAGTGAATATTTAGTACGCTAAACAGGACTGAAAACTGTAACATGCTGCTCTGTGAACAAATAGTATCACAGAATGTTGCGTCCTGAATTAGGGCACATTTAGCCATGAAACATTAAGGTTACCTTTGACCATGTGATGGTTGGGACTGGGTATCCAGACGCAATACAAGACAAGACAGCATCAGAGCCAACTGCTACTTCCACTGACTCAGGCTGATCAGAAATCTGAGGCAAGGCTACAAAGTACATTATTTATAGGAAATTAGATGCCAGTTATATTTATGAGACTCCATTTTTTAGAAGACATTGAGCTTGGTGTTTTTTTAAAGTGTCACATAATACAAATACAAAGCAATGGGAAAAGATTTAACTATGTACTCACACTGGACATTAAGAAGCACCTGGCTATACTCCGAGCCAACATTATTAGTGGCGGTGCAGCGGTACTGTCCTGAATCTGACTCAACCACACGAACTATCCTCAGGATGTTCCCCCTTATTTCCACATGGTCGGGAAGAGAGCCTCCCACTTTACTCCAGCGCACCGTGGGCTCAGGATCACCGATCGCATGACACTCAAACTCCACTGAGCTGCCCACCATCACCGTCTGTACTGATGTGCGCACGTTGATCATCACTTTGGGTAGAGCTGCAAAGCCAAAGAGCACAGTCATTAGTTTTAAAGTTTAGTAACACAAGATTTGGAATCTGGATATCATAAGGGACCTTGAATGGTGAGTTTGCCACTGTCCTGAGCCTCTCCAAACACACTTGTAGCTCTGCAGGTATAGATTCCCTCATTGCTTTGCTCAAGGTTCTCGATCCTGCACAAATAATAACAAAGATATAAAGTAAGGACACACAGCATAACTCAAAGTTTAACTGAAATACAATTTATAAATAAATAATTGTAGTAAAATATATATCTTTTTAATTGAATAAATGCAGTCTTTGTGAGCATAAGAAACTTCTTTCAAAAAAATCTTTTGAATGATAGCATACATAAGTTTATTAATACATTTAATGTGTGATAGTCAGTGTAGATATGAGATAATGAGACTCACCTGAGCACTCCGTCTTTAATGTGATGATTTGGTGGAAGAAATCCTCCCTCCTTCAGCCACTCAATCTCAATGTGAGACCCTCCTTTAGCAGCACAGGTAAACTCCACAGCGCTGCTCACAGCCTTCACCTCCACCTGTGGGGACACTTTCACTGACAGGGGTGCTGCAGGACACAGAGGTCAAAGGTCAAGCTGAATGTTAGTTACAATTCATCTGATGATCACTTTGAGAGTTTGACTCACTGAACTGTCAGTACTCACATCTGACAGAGACTTTGGCCAGCGCTTCACTCTTGCCAACCTTATTGCTGGCCACACACTTATATGTCCCAGCATCGCTCTCTTTGGCCAGATTGATCTGGAGGTCTCCTTGTTGCTGCTGAGAAGTAGGAGGCAAGCTGCCATTGACCTTGGTCCACTCATATCGCAGGGGCGTGGTGCCATGGGCCAGGCACTGCAGTCGGATTACTTCACCCACTCGTACAGACACGTCATCGGGCAAGGAAGTGGCATAGGGTGGAGCTGCTCCAACCAAAGAAATGTCATTTAGAGGAATGTGTTTCACACTTCTCGAGTAATTCAGACAAGTTACAATCTTTAAATGTAAAAATGTTTAAAAAAATCTATTTTTTTGAACTAACACAAAATAAATATAATTAAGAGTACATTTTTTTGAGGATATTTAGTGTATTTTTCTTACTCTGTTGCCATCATGTTTTAAACTTAAATCTAACAAAATTTTGAGAGGTTTATGCAAAAAACAAGAAAAGTTTACCAATGGTATAATTTAATTATAAAATAAATTAAAGATATAAATTAACTAAAGATGTATTACCTCAAATATATTAATATCTTATTAAATATAGATACATTTGTAGATATATTATAGATGTTTATATTTTTTTGATGAAACACTGATCTTTAGATGAAATGCTAAAATAACCAGATTTCTTTCCTGGCAAACAAGAAAAAAAATTCAGAATAAGAAAATATTTTTTTGGCAACGGATATGAAAATTTGTAGAAAATAAATTAAAAGATAAATGAATTCAACATAAATGATCTAAAATGTATTATTATCTTATGAAATATTATGAATACCTTATGACATTTTGAACATGAAAAATGTTTTAAGGATATTTAGAACTAAAACTAAAATACTGAAGAAATGTTCTTTAAATAAAAATAAATATACAAAAAATTCTAAATATGAAAATTATTTTTCACAATGTACACCTGCATAATAATTTTGTAATAAATATCTAGATGTCATGTTTGATTATAAAGCAAGACAAATATATTTTCTTCACAATATGTTCTCAAAAATCATTATATTGTAAACAATTTTGCTTCAAGATCAATTATTTGGTTTGGTGGACATTTTTCCTGGAAAACAAAGTAAAAATATTTTTACGAAAATGATTATTGACATGTAAAATGAACATGCGTCAGATTAATAAGGACTAAAAATGATCATGTATGAATAAGTTAAGCGTACTGTCTACTTCCAGCATGATGGTGACTACACTGGTGCCCATGTGGTTAGTGGCGCTGCAGAGATATTGACCAGAGTCCTGACGGCCCACATTAGTTAAGATCAGGCTGTTGTCAACAATTTTGTGTCTCCAAGGCAAAGAAGACCGTTCTTTAGACCATGTGATGGTGGGCTTTGGGAATCCTTCAGATAAGATACAAAAGCTTTAAGACATATTGTCTGCTTGCATTTTCACCTATTATTTTTTAACAGTCACTTTCAACCGCTGCTTATGGTTGCACCTACCATGGGCATCACAATGAAGTGTTGCACTTGATCCCTCTACCACAACTATCATAGGCTCAAGTACGCTAACTTGGGGAACAGTCGGCACCTGAGGCCCTCCTTCAACAAACACCTCCACTCGAGTTTCAGTTGTGCCTTGGTTGTTCTGTGCAGTGCACACATATGTGCCACTGTCTTCAGGCCGTGCAACTAAGATCTGAACACAGAATGAAACACACTCTAATTAACATATAGAGGGAAATCAACAAAGGCTTCACTACAAACGGCCCATAACCTGCATGAAAGCACTGGAATCTGCCGACACGGGGCTGCTCAGCATCGTCTTGCGGTTGTTGTCTAGTCTGTGCCATCTGACAGAGGGTCTTGGCTCTCCAGCAGCCTGGCATTCGAGATTAATGGGATCGCCGATCCTGATTCGCACCGGTCCTGCAGGGGTCACTACAGCCCTAGGAGATTCTAAAAATGAAATCAGACAACAATATAAGAATAGGTTCCTAAAATGGGACAACAAAAGAATCTGAACATCAGAAAAATGGAGTGCACTAATTGAAATGATTATTTCTGAAAATGAATTCTTGACACAGAGATTAAGGGGATTTGAAAATTTGTCTGTTTACTTAAATGTGAAGATTGACATTAGACAACATTATGAAACAGCCCCTGCCCACATAACAGCATGTTTGGTTAATGATCTGCATAACATGAATAGTTCCCTGTTTCTCATCAATCTAGGAGACTTACGGGGCGTCACAGACACAGATACAGAAGCCTGATGGGGGAATGGGCCACCCTCGACCTGACAGATATATTCTCCAGTGTCATCTGCAGAGGCCTGCAGGATCCGCAACTGAGTTCCCAAAACCTTGAGTCAAATGCACATGCAAGCACACATATGGTTTATATATTTGACACTCTGCTCAGAAATCTGTCATACAAACTTTACGTAAATCAAATATGCTTTACAATAGACTGAGATAAAAACCTGATGATTGGATGACAGCAAGCCGCCTGCCCTGCTCCACCTGACAGATGCTGCAGAGGTTCCTGGGACAATGCAATTGAGATCTAGAGTCTCTCCCTCCATTACTGAAGCAATAGAGGGCTGGATGGTGACTCCAGAGGGGATGATTTCTCCTGATCACAGTGACAGAACAATATTACAATTATACCCTAAAGATACTAGTCTAAAATTTCAGGACTTGCCTCACCTCTTTTGATAAAGACATCTATATGTGCCTCTGAAGAACCAACAGTGTTGGTTCCAACACAGAGATATGTTCCTGCATCAGATGACCTGATATTGGGTACGAACAGAGTGCTGAGATCAGTGCGCTCCACGCTGGCCTGAGGAGGATATGGATATATGGGTTTTTTAGGTACATTTTTAGTTATTTTATATGGACTCTAAGATATTATTGCTGTAATAATTTTCTGTCAATTTTCTTTCAAATAATGTGAATTGTAAAAAAGTGCTTAATAAATAAATTTGCTCGATTGTTTGTGAACATCAAGTGAGTTTGGTCAGTAGGAGCAGAATAAACATAACAGCATTAACAGCCGAAGACAATTTAATACTCATTACTTACCTTGCCTTGACAAGACTTACATTAAATAAAACAGTTTAAATGCATGAATATAAAGTAATACCTGCAAATAAACTTATTAAGCAATTAATGTTAAGCATTTTAGACATTTATGAAGTGATTTTTTGTTATGAGGCTGACAAAATGAAAGGGGTGGGGGTGGTGTTGGCGCAGTGGATAAGACACATGCCTTTGGTCTGAGAGACCCGGGTTCGAATCCACTGTGAAACACCAATGTGTCCCTGAACAAGACACTTAACCCCTTGTTGCTCCAGAAGCGTTCGACCTCTGACATATATAGCAATTGTAAGTCGCCTTGGATAAAAGCGTCAGCTAAATGAATAAATGTAAATGTAATGTAATGAAAGCAAAAATGTGGAGTGATGCAACAAAATAGGTCATGAACTCAGAACAATTATCTGACTTTCTAGCTCTCGCAATGCACTGTAGCTGAAGAGCGCAAAACAAATATGTCATATTTTCATGACTTTAGTAGTTAATTAAGCATAAACGGTTTCCCCTTTTAATGTAAATGGTCATATGCACAATTAAGCAAACTGTTATCATATTATCTTAATCTATTATCGTTATTATCAACACACTGGTTTGTAATACAAATGGTTTTACCATTTTTCTGCACTTTTATTGTCCTAGTCAATTTAGCCTGCACAAAGAACCAAACTTCCATCAGTTGGACTCTTTGTAATGCTTAATTTCAAAGGGCTTTATTGCAGTGGCTTATGACATACAGGTAGGCCTACACTGCTGGACAAGTTAAGACACTGTAATTTTGTTTTCCCTTATAACAGATTGTTATTAATCATTGGTGATACAATTATGGTGCTACAGGTCTATATTAGCAGATGATTAACCTGCAATTACCTGTAGTTGATTAATGGCATTGGTGGTGACAGTGATTATTTCACACAACGAGACATATAGTGACAGTGGACAGTTAAAGCAGCTAGTGGCTACACAATATACATCAAAATCCTACATCTAGAGACATCCAGGCCTGTAAATCAACTTTCAAATGCAAACATATTTAGACTTTCTTAGTTTAACAAAGATTTATAGATGATGAATGATTTGTGAAGTGAAGTGACATTCAGCCAAGTATGGTGACCCATACTCAGAATTTGTGCTCTGCATTTAACCCATCCGAAATGCACACACACAGAGCAGTGAACACACACACACACACTGTGAGCACACACCCGGAGCAGTGGGCAGCCATTTATGCTGCGGCGCCCGGGGAGCAGTTGGGGGTTCGATGCCTTGCTCAAGGGCACCTAAGTCGTGGTATTGAGGTATTTGTGAATGCAATTAGCACAATTATGATGTCAAAATAGTTATACACTTAAAGAAACTCTAAAACTGTAATTAACATCTGTAGTGTACTCTCTGCAAAAGAAAACATGACTGTATTCTGAAGGGAGGGGGTGATATTTTTTATCTGCTTAGCTCTGATCTAGTGAAGCGTGGCGGCAGTAGAGCAGGGATGGAGCAGGCTTGATTGAATGAGTGTCTGAAACCATTCACAAATTTTAAAAGTGGCCCGTTTGCTAGAGCACACAGAATTTCTGCATGGGCGCACGGTGGACCAGAGCACAGCTTGGGAAAGGCTGACACAATGCAACAATGCTCTCAGGCAGAACAAACCAGTCCACAAAGACACAAGGTATGCAAATACACCAAACCCCTCCAGCGGCATGGGATGGGTCGTCCATGTATCATATCTCAAATAACCCAAATCTAACAGTGCAAAAACATGTACAGTAGGGTCCACTTGGAAAACTGCTTCTGTTTGGCTTTATATTTAGCTATTTTTCTAATTTAAATACATATATACGAGTATAACAATTTGAGTGCAAAGTTCAATTGTAAAATGTAAATGAATTTCAGTATTTGGTTTGTACATCCTTTGCTTTAAAGGAATAGTTCACCACCCAAAAATGAACATTTACTGAAAATTGATTCACCCTGAGTTTGATTCTTCATTAAAACAAAACTGGAGAAATGTAGGCATTACATCACTTGCTCACTAATTATTCCTCTGCAGTGAATGGGTGCCGTAAGGATCAGAGTCCAAACAGCTTAAAAAATATCACAATAATGTACAAGTAATCCAAATGACTCTAGTAGTACATCTATTAATGTCTTGTGAAATGAAAAGCTGTGCATTTGTAAGAAACAAATCCATCATTAAGGTGTTAACTTTAAACCATCAGTTCTAACCAAAATACATAATCCATAATAACATTTCAAACTGTTACAAAAGTCAACCCACTGCTTTCCTCTCACATCAATATCCATAAACATATTTTGCAACATATTCAAAAAAATTTTGGATGTTTTTTCCTTGTAATCAGTTCTTGTTCTTTGCATATTTCTCTCCTAATACAGACAAGATGACTTTTTCACTGGAAAAAACAATATTATGGATAGAGGACTCATATTTTAGGCTGAAGTAACAGTTTCAGGTCAAAATGTCTTAATGATGTATTTATTTATTACAAACCGGCAACTTGTGTATTACTTGCATTATTGTACATTATTGTAACATTTTTATTAACTGTTTGGACTCTCATTCTGACGGCACCCATTCACTGCAGAGGATCCATTCGTGAGGACGTGATGTAATGTTAAATTTCTCCAAATCTGTTCTGATGAAGAAATGAACTCTCTTTTGGCCCAAGGGTGAGTACATTTTCAAATAAATTTTTTTTGGATGAACAATGTAGACACTTTACAATTTACAAAACTTTAACTAACTCTTTGAAGACTAATAAACCAGCACACCTGTTTCCCAGTGCAAACTGAGCAAACTAAATAATGTTTGTACTCACATAAGCCATCTGCAATGCTTATTTGGCTAATAATCTAATGGATATCATGTGAATGATTAAATGAATCATGCATTTAGTTCACATAGAATTTGGTGAGGGTAAGTGAAGCGAGACAGGTGGGATGGGACGCGCGAGACAGACAAATGGACAGACCTGTAGCTCCTCAATACGTCTCTGTAACACATCGAGACTGTTGCTTTTAAATTGATGGAAACCGTGAGAAGGAATTGCCTGAATAAACACCAAAACATGGGATGAAACACAAAGAAAAACTCAAAGGAGGCAAAACAAGGCAAATTTGACCAATGGCACGACCCTGATTTAGTAACAGGATGAATGACAAAAGGAGAGATTGGTTTTTTCACCTGTGGTGGAAGTGAACCACCTCTCTTCTTCCATGTGAGGGCAGGGGTTGGACTGCCAACGGCCCTGCAGTACACCCGTAAAGTTTCACCCTCGTGAATTTCCATCCGTGGAGGGCTCACTTGTACTTGGGGTAGACCGTGAGATTGACCTGTACCTGACACATCAGTTAAAAAGTAAAGGAGAACTCGCTTATCAGTTTTGGGAGCTTGTTACACTGTAAATCTTCAAGCATTCTGATGTCGGTCATGTACTTTGAACATGAAGAACTCCTCGGGCTGTGTGCTCGCCATGTGTGTTCAGAGCCTTGCAAATGTACTCGCCCTCATCCACGTGATCCACCGACGGGATGGTCAGCAGCCCATTACGAATGACAGCTTTTGACCCAATTCGTTTTCCAGGACCACCTGGCGAACACATGTTATAAGCAATAGTCAATGTTATGTGGGAATACCTAACCACACGACCAGATTGAAAACTCAATATATCTTCATAAACAATCAATGCTTTCCATGATTTCAAAGTAGGACGTTCCTCGATCAACACCCTTGTTGGTCCAGCAACAGCATTCTTCAGCAACAAGTATCAGTAGGTTTACATCATCAGGTTTCAAGTATATTTTGTTTTCCTTTAAAGAAGTACACTTAATCCATAGTGTTGACCAACATAATAAAACACATGTAAAGTATTTTATTTATCTTTATAACTGTCATGTTTTAATAAATATTAAATACAAAATTGAATAAATTGCAATTTCACTGAAACCAAATACACTTACAACAACCTAACCATATTTATATGGAATTATGAAATTACATTTTAAAGATGTACTAATTAAGCATGTCAAAAAGTTAATCCAATTGCCTTTAATCTAAATATTATATATATATATATATATATATAACTTTTTCATTTAACTGTCAAGTGTATTTTAACTGTGAGGTGCCCACACTTGAAAGGGACCAGACTTGGGATTTCAGAATATTTAATTTTGATCAGTTGATTTCAATGTAGTAGGATCAGATGTAACAGGTGAAAAACCTTTAAATAAATAAAAGAAAAAGAAAACACAAACATTTTAAATAATCAGGTATTTTCCTAAAACAGGAAAGGTCAAATGCATTTTACAGGCAACACAGCTTGGTCTTTTACAAGCAACACTATACCAATCTAAACATTTAGTCTTAGTTAACAGTTTCTCTTTTTAAACCATGCAGTATTAATTGCTTTCAAACATTTACACATTTACCACATTAAATACCAAACAGATGAACAGACAAATGATTCAAACTAAAATCTGTGAAACAAGAGTCAACATGAGCTTACCGATAGCCCGTCATAATCAAAGAAAAGAAAAAGTCCCAGTTCCTCACAGTGAATGAATTTGTGCCTCTGCCAACCTCTCTTCCCATTGTACCCCAATCAAATGACTGCTGCGCGTATTTAAATACTGAACCAGGCGCGAGCTTCTAATTTCCCCAATTAAAATCACCTGGTTGAGCCCGCACCAGAGCGCGCACAGTCACGTGCGGGCCGGCATACAGAGCACGCACAGGGAAGGCGGCATGTAGGAGAAAGAAAATGACATGTTGAACCACAACTACAGAAATGTACACGGAAGACAGCCATACCTCCACCAGGTTAGCGCGACACCTCCCACTCGATCTTTACGTGGCCATGCCTGGAAAGATCGCACTCTCAAGTGGGCTGGTCTCCGACCTGATCTTCCACTGGCACGAGGACCACAAGGCGCCGGACGTCCCGATGCAGAATGGTGCTCAACTCGGGATCTCTGGCACCCGATTTTGGATTTCTCACCGAAATGCTGGAGCTTAGAGAGACCCTCACATAAACATCTCGAACAACACCTCTGGAATCAGGATTAACACCAACGACTCTTGCAAGTCTGAACTGCCCTCTCAGAGCATTTTGGTCACAGAGCCAAACTATGTCTCCAACGGCAACGTTCCTTTCAGCAGTATGCCACTTACTGCGAATGAACAGGTTCGGGCCAGCGAGTTGGCTCCAGGACTTCCAGAAATTGTTGACTATAGTTTGTACTTCTTTGAGTCTTTTGAATGGATAAATGGTGTAGTCGACAGTTTTGAAGTCTCCACTTTGTGTGGCTCGACCAAGCAACAGGTTGTTTGGCGTGATGTACTGGATGCGCTCTTCTCGGCTCTGAACTCTGGCGTCGATGGGTCTCTCATTAGCAAGATTGGCAGCTAGCTGGAGCACAGTCAGGAATTCACTGAAGGTAAGGCCTTCCACATTGGTAAGACTTTGGAGGGCTCTTTTAGTGACTCTGACAGCAGCTTCGGCGGCCCCGTTTCGGTGAGGTGAATCGGCCGGGAGGATTTTCCACGTCCAGGTGGTCTCATTTCTGGCAGCATACTCTTCAAGCGACTCTTTGTCCTGTTGATTCAGGTAAGTATACATTTCTTTTAGGACAGGTTTTGCTCCGACAAAGTTTGTACCAGGATCAGACCAGATTTTCCGGGGATGGCCTCGGACAGCAGTGAACCTCTGGTAGGTAAGCAGAAAGCTCTCTGTTGATAATGTGTTTGCTAACTCGACATGGACGGCTCGGCTGGACATACAGCAAAATACGACACCCCATACTTTCATAGTTACTCTCTTCTTGACATCATCCTTCACATAGTAAGGTCCAAATAGGTCAACAGACGTGAACTCGAATGGTGCAGCAGGACTGGACCTCTCTTCAGGTAAGTTTCCCATTATCTGCTTGCAGGTTCTTGCTTTTGCTTTCCTGCAGAAGATACACTTGTCAACAACTTTTCGGGCAATAATTCTTCCTCTTATGACCCACGCTTTCCTTCTCATCCGCAATAGAGTTCCCGCCACTCCATCATGTCCCTCGCTGTGTGCTTCTCTGGCTAACAGGGTGGATAACCAAGCTTGGAATGGTAGAAGAGGAACAGCTTTGTGGTCTTCTCCGAAGGTCTGGACTCTGCCACCACAAACCAGAAGTCCACTTGTCTGATCCCTGTAAACGACTAGTCGGTTTATTGTGGCACTTGGGAAGTTGACACCCTCTTGCGCTGCTAGGCAAAGGTCTCGGAACACGTCTCGTCTTTCGCTGACTGTAAGGACACCTGAGGATGGTACTGCCTCCCACTTTTCTTGGTCTCTGATCTTGGCACTCAGGAACTTTTTAGCTGCCCTCCAGATCCACGCCACAGTCCCGATCAACTTTCTCAGGTTGCTCAAGTGCCTTTCATCGACGAGCTGTTGAATTGCTAATCCTGCTGGTCTTCTGGACTCTAACCGGGCTGGATCGTATGCTGGATCGTGTGCAGTCTTCAGGCGACTTCTGGTAAGTAATGCTACAAATGTCTTTTTCTGGATCTTTGTGACTTTGTCTCGGGCTTGGGCTGCAACCTCTTTAGCGGATTTCTTCGGCCACTCATCATCAGGAAGTTGGAGGAACTTTGGACCCGACTGCCACTCGGAGTCCTCAGTTAGGGCATCTGGATTGGCACCTCTGGTGATGATGTCTGCGATGTTTGCTAGCCCTGGAATCCACCACCAGTCCTGGACGTCGGTGCTGCTCTGAATCTCGCCAACACGGTTTGCGAAGAAGGTCTGGTAGCCATAACTCTCATGCTGTATTGCGCCCAGGACGGTCTGACTGTCGACAAGATGGTACCATTTCTCGACCTGGAGTCGGCAGTGTCTCTGGAAGTAGGCCTTGAGACGGGCTGCAAATACGGCTCCACACATCTCAGCTTTCACAGGATCGCCTCTGTGGTCGAGAGGGGTCAGCTTGGCTTTGGATTCAACCAGTCTCACAACAACACCATGGCTGCAGCTCCAGCGAAGATACATCACAGCGCCGTATGCGTGTTCGCTGCCATCAGAGAACGTGATGGCACTGGGCTTTGCGCAGAGATCTGGCGGAGTCAGAGATCTGGCGAAGCGAAGTTGGCTCAGGTCAGCATATTCTTCTAATAGCTTTATGGCGTCTTCTCTGAGACCTTCAGACAAGGCAGCGTCCCATGTGTCTTCTAAGCAGTACCTTACTTTGGCTTCTTGGAAAGCTCTCCTAACCAGAATGGCACCCTTTTGCTTGACAGGAGTCACAAGGCCGAGTGGGTCGTACAGGCCAGAAACTTGGCTTAGAAGCTCTCTTCTAGTGAGTGGATCTGGAGTTTGATTTCTAACTTCTTCTCTCAGCAGGTTTTTTCTTTGAAAAGTTAACTGCAACCATGACATGAAGCTTGTCATCATCGACGGTGTAACCAAGGCCAAGGGCTTTGTTTTCATCTTCCATCAGCTGGTTTGGCAGGATCATAGTCTTTGGCTCTGTTCTGGGCATTTCACTCTTGGGATCTTTCCTCCCACTTCGAAAAGAGTAGACCCAGGGCTTCATGTAGAATCCTCCAGCTTTCAGGATGTGCTCGATGTTGGCTGTGAGGCATTTCAGATGGTCAAGGTCGTTATGCGAAGTCAGAATGTCATCGACGTAGGCATCTTCCAGCACGCATCTCTCTTCTTTGAAGTAACTGAATGAAGGCAAGTTTGCAGTCTCTCGCATGGCGACTTGGGCTATGCAACCGGCAGGTTTGTCTCCGATGTTAACTCTTGTGATGGCATAATCCTCTATTTTAGTATCTTCACTGTTACGCCACAGAAATCTGTGCAGGTGGACCTCTTGATCTTCCAGCCAGACGGAGTTATACATCTTGCGGATGTCACCAAGGGCAGCATAGACACCAGTTCGGAACCTCAGCAGGACAGCTCTGATCGGGTTCAGAACATCAGGACCTTTGATGAGGATGTCGTTTAGACTGAGACCTTTGTACTTTTGGCTGCTGTTCCACACTAGTCTGACTGGGGTGGAGACTGAGTGTGGATTTGGCGCGATGAGATGGCTTATGTACCACACTGGCCCGGTCCAATTCTGCAGGAAGTCTTCGGACAGCTTTATTGCAGCCTTGTTATTCACCATCTCATGGATTTGCGCAGTATAGGCCTTCTTCCACTCAGGTTCTTTAGACAGCTGCCTCTCAGTTCTGAGGAATGTTGCTTCTACTGCTTTCTTGTTGTTTGGTAGAGTTACTGGATCTTCCGTCCACGGATACTTAGCGTGCCAGTGTGGTTCAGTGCTGTGATCATCTCCAGTTGTATACGTCAAGCCATTTCTCACGAGCTCCATCTCCCTTTCCTCTGCAAGCGTCATTTCTTTACCCCCTGGCTGGCAGTTCCCGCAGCGGCACCCTCCACATCTTGGCTGGCAGGCGGCTCCAATACTTTCCCACCTCCACCACTTCAGAAAGTCTCTGCTGCTGATGGCTGTGCTAGACTGAGATTCGGTGTGATCTGGATAATGGCAGGGAGCTGGGTCTATTGCAAACTCTCGATACTTGACTGATGTGGTTCTCATCGATCTCGCGAAATGAGTCTTGGATGTGTGGGCCATCAGGATGACTTCCTCGAAGAGATCTGGATGCGTGCCCCGACTGTCTTCCCGAGTGGACCATCCCAGAGCACCAGGTCGCCAATAGAGCGGACTTTTTGGGGCACCAGCTGGCCTTCTTTGTGGCTGATCAGAAGCTCGATCTCTTTAGGTCTAATGAGGTCTTTGAGGGGAATATCAGGGAAGATCTCCTGCAGCTTATTAGGTGGAACATGTCTGTGCACTTCTGCAATTCTGTCAAGTCCGTAGCAGATTAGTTGGTGAGACTTGAGGGTCCCTCTTAAAGTGCTGATACGGATTTTGAGGAGGTAGCGCTTGGTTTCAACAGACACCTTCATCCCTCCGACGCCATGGACGACAAGCGTGACATCTTCACTGCGAAGGTTCAGTTTGCTTGCAGCTTTATGAGTTATATAATTCGTGTCAGATGCCAGGTCAATAAGTGTCCCGATTCTTTGCCCGTCGTTGGCGGTGACATCAAGGAGCATCAGGATCACGGGGTACTCGTGCAGACCAATCTCCTCCAGAAGGCCTCTCTTTGCTGCAGTGGAGTTGTATGCTCGGGATGCGATGTTGCAGAAGGCATTACGACCCTGCTGCGCGAGCTCAGGTGGAAGTTTAGAGAGGAACTCTTCCTGGGCCTCGGTGCATCTTCTCCCCTCAGTTCTCACTGGACCGAACTTGGGTCTTTGGGACAGATGTCTGGGCAAGGGACAGAGAAGGTAGTAGTGTTGGTCTCTGCACTCTGGATTCCCACACAGGTAAGTAGTTTTTCTGCAGGGTTCATCATGGACTTCGAGGCACCTCTTGCAAGCTCCGAGCTGTTGCAATGCGTCCTTCTTCTCCTGAAGCTTTGTGGTAGTTCTAAACCTTCTGCAGAAGTAGAGTTTTCTCTTGTGCTTTGGGTCTCCACAGATAATGCAGCCTGCTGATCCACTGCTGGAGTTGGTCGTCTTTGTTCGGGCATACTTTGTTTGAAACCTGGTCTTCTCCTTGGCAGGGTCGATGTCTCTCAACTGCTCTAACTGCTCATAGATGGACTCTTGGGATTGAAGATATGCAAGTAACTTGTCAAAGCGGTTCTGGTGGTTTACAGCATTGTTCAGGTCAGCAGCGTGGGTAAGCCAGTCTTTTTTCAGGGACTCTGGCAATTTGCTCTCGATCGATTTTATTACTAGTGGGTTTTTTATGGCATCTGCATTGTTCAATTCATTTAAATCATAGAGGGCTTTTCCCACAGCTTGGATGAGCTCTACGATTCTTCTCGGCTGGTTACCACGGACAGGTGGGATAGCGTATAGCTCTTCGACAACCTCAATGGCGATAGTAGCTTGGTTCCCATAACGGTTTTCCAGGATTCTGAAGATCTCGTCTGCTGAGGTGTAAATAGACAGGCGTAGATCTTTGGCCACTCTTTCATCGAGACTATCAAGCAGTTGGAATTTCTTCACCTCCATGGACCCAGTTGGTTCGCCTTGCTTCTGCGGAGCCTCCCATTCTTTCCTCCATCTGTAATACTCACGTTGGTTGCCGGTAAACTTTGGTAAAGCTGTGGCTTTGAGCTTTATGGCAGCAACAGGGGCTGTACTATGGGCTGTGACAGGTACGCTGTTGATGTCCTCTTTAATTCTTGCTGCTTTAATCAGGGTGGCCTTTCCTGACACCAGCTTGGGAAGCAGGGTTTCTAGCTTCGTTAGGCGACGATTTAAGTCTTGCTTCTCGGCTAGTGGAGCCCAACGGTTCCAGGTCTGGTGCGCTTCTTTGGCTTTATGCACCAGCCTCTCTACATGATGGAGCATAAAGTCATATGCCTCCAGGGGTGTGTCAGGCTGAATGAAAGGGGCATTCTCGCACTCTGCCTCTGCAGTTTCTAGAGCGAGGGTCAGTTCCCTCTCACCAAAGTAAGCCCATAGTGTCTCCTGGATTAGGTGCTTTACCTCTTTTAACTTCTGCTCACACTCTTTCTCTGTCTTCTCGAGGTCGGCTCTCTGCTGGTCGCTTAACTCAGGTGCGCCCTCTGCATCAGTCTCCTCGCACTGTGCAATGTATGCAGCCTCAATCTCCTCATTTACATCCATCATTTTGGAGCCCTCTGCTGTGAGTCTTTTAAAATGACCTTCTAGCTCCTCCACAGACATCTCCATGTGGGTCCTCATTATATGGTTGGTAAGTCGAGAAAGAAGTCTCTTCACTGTTGTTCGCTCCATTTTCAGCTCTTCGAGTGACTTGGACTCAGCCATGTTGCTTTCCTGGCTGTTGGACGAACAAGTAGCTGGACGGGTGGACGGCAGATAATTGGCTTTCATCCAGGCCCCCAGGTGGAATCTTCCCCTCTTGTAGCAGGCTTTTTGTGGAGTCTTCGCTTCGTCAGCGGTTTTTCACTGTCAAGTGTATTTTAACTGTGAGGTGCCCACACTTGAAAGGGACCAGACCTGGGATTTCACTCAGAAGAATATTTATTTTGATCAGTTGATTTCAATGTAGTAGGATCAGATGTAACAGGTGAAAAACCTTTAAATAAATAAAAGAAAAAGAAAACACAAACATTTTAAATAATCAGGTATTTTCCTAAAACAGGAAAGGTCAAATGCATTTTACAGGCAACACAGCTTGGTCTTTTACAAGCAACACTATACCAATCTAAACATTTAGTCTTAGTTAACAGTTTCTCTTTTTAAACCATGCAGTATTAATTGCTTTCAAACATTTACACATTTACCACATTAAATACCAAACAGATGAACAGACAAATGATTCAAACTAAAATCTGTGAAACAAGAGTCAACATGAGCTTACCGATAGCCCGTCATAATCAAAGAAAAGAAAAAGTCCCAGTTCCTCACAGTGAATGAATTTGTGCCTCTGCCGACCTCTCTTCCCATTGTACCCCAATCAAATGACTGCTGCGCGTATTTAAACACTGAACCAGGCACGAGCTTCTAATTTCCCCAATTAAAATCACCTGGTTGAGCCCGCACCAGAGCGCGCACAGTCACGTGCGGGCCGGCATACAGAGCGCGCACAGGGAAGGTGGCATGTAGGAGAAAGAAAATGACACGTTGAACCACAACTACAGAAATGTACACGGAAGACAGCCATACCTCCACCAGGTTAGCGCGACATTAACTCTAACTAGGTGTCTGAAAACATTGCATTCAATACACACTGAAATATTAAAGTATATTTTTTCCATAATAAGTATGCTGAAGTGTACTACTTTTTCGCAAAGATTTTCTTTTGCAGTAATGCCGTTCTAGGGCCAATATAAAATCACACGTCCTTTAACCGTGTCCTACTTGGCATAATCATGGTGACCACAAAATAATATATGAACTTATATTCTCAAATGTAGATTGGCTCACCTATCCATTCCACAGCAGGAGTGGGGTTGCCGGTCACTGTGCAGCGGAACTCTGCCCGCTGGCCCTGTTGGACTGTCAGCACAGGTGGATTTACTGTGGCCACCGGCTGGGCGCCTTCAGTAGCTACAGTGAGGTAGAAACAAGTTTATCACACACAGGAGTAGGACACTTCAAACTGGAGTACCAGTCATAGATAATGTCTATTCAGAACAGACCTTACCCTCTCTTGATGACGCAAGAGGTCAAGAACCTTGTCAGTGAAGTGGATTTTTCTCATACATGGTCTAAATGCTATGAAATGTCATGCTAATTAATTGATCATGTTTTTTTTTCACATTTATCTTGCTATGTTGTCTCTGTTACAAGCACTAAAAACAGTTAAAACAGTTCTACATTTGGCAAAAGTCTGTTCGTGAGAGTGTTTATGAAGTGATAGTGGTGTGACAGTGTATGCAGCATGTGTCTGGTTGCCAGAGCTGATGGTCAAATCATGTCTCTTGGTAGCCAGATTGAGGAGATGAGAAGCTGCAGATGGGGCTTGGCAGGGCAAGGCCCTCACTGCTGTCTGTGCCAACTCGGCTGGATGCCGAGCCCTAGATCTATAGTGATTTCAGAGCAAAAGAAAGCTTTTTTTCACCAACTAGGGGTGACTACTGCTCTGTGTACTGTAAACCCTGTGTTAAGCTCCGGTCTGCTTCTCAGTGACTAAACAGTGCTCATTTAGCTGCCTTGGTGTTTCAAAAATAGAGTTCTTATTTTGGTCCATAACTCAGAAAAGTACTTTTTTTCCATGCATTTTGAGATCTATCGACCCACCCATCTAACAGTTTACACATCTGTCCAGCCACCCAACCAACCATCTCTCTGTCTATACACCCAACAATATAGCAGTTTACCTAGCCCTTTATTCATCCACTCATCAACCCACCCATTATTGTCTACACCATCTACCAACTCAACTATCAATGTCTACCCACCCATATATTTTTCAACTTATCCATCGACCGAACCATCTGTTTACCCAATTTTATCTTCTCACGTCTGTCTACCTACCCTTCTGTCTATACATCTTCACATCTATCCACCCAACCATCGAGCTTTCTAGCCACCTATCTTTTTTCAACTCTTCCATCTACCTGTCTACATGGCTATCCATTCACCCAAAAATCTAGCCGTCTAAACATCTAGCAATCCAACCACAAAACTGCCTGCTCACCCATTTTTCAACTCATCTATCTATACCCAATCCTACCCGTCTACTGATTACAACCAATTTCTGTATAAACCATCTATCTTCCTAATCAGCTATCCATTTGTCTACCCACACCATCTTAATCATCTATCAAATCATTTATTTACCCTATCTTTTCCATCATGTCTATCTACCCACCCTTCTGTCTATACATCTCCACATATATCCACCTAACCATCTAGCTGTCTATATACCATGCTTTCACGTCATCCATCTACCTACCCACTATTTTGTAACTTTCTACTCAATTTACTCTCTACTCCTTCTACTCATTTTACTAATTTATCCATCTAATCTACCCACCCAACCATCTACTCATCTACACACCCATCTATAAACCCACCTATTTTTCAATTAATCTGCCCAAACCTATCAATCTACTCAATCCATCTACCTTCCCACCCATCTATACATAAATGCACCACCTTAACTATCCACACATTTAGTTACCTATACATCAACTTATCTTTCTACTCTCAAAAATTTTGTCTATACATAAACCCATGTGTTTATCTACCCACCCTATTCATCTACTAAATCCATATATCCACCCACTTGTACCCTATCTATTTACTCACTTCCCTATCTACCATTTCTCTACCAATCTATCTCACTCTCTATCTACTCTACTGCTATCTAACTAACCAACTATTTATCTACCTATCCATCAATCACCATAAACCATGTAAATTCATACTAAAGTGAAACCATCTTTTAAATAATTTCTAAAAAAGTTGACTGGACATGTACGCTTCAGTGATGACATTTATAAATGAGACATATTATGATCTATGAAAAACAATGTATGTTATTTGATATTCAACATAGTCTTGCATATCACAAGCATGATACTGGGCTGATGAAATGTGCAGGGGACCCCTCTCTGTTAGGTAACAAGTGTGATGTTTGGTGGTTTGGTCACATATATCAACAAGAACAACAGGTAAAAAGAATTAACCGTACCAATCTGACAGTGAACTAGTGTTGAGTACCAAGAAATCTCTGTGTTACAGACCAATTAGTAATAAAATAAGTATCATTGCAAGACACACTTCAGCAACAGAGAGAAGTCCCCATGTGTGCAAGCATGCAGCTTCACTGTTTCAATGGACCCATATGAGCCATGAAAGCTTAGCCAGATCAAGTAATGCTCCTGTGTGCAACTCAACACATGTACAGTATGTGTAAACAGGATTAACACAAATAAATAATATCTTTAAAACTGTGGTGGTTAAATTTTTTTGTGTGTGTGTGTGTTAAATTAGCACTGTGCTTGTAGTTTGGTTGTACCTTGGCACTACTTGAGATGGTAAAGCTTGCGGGGTGTGAAGGTTGCATGCATGAAAGAAACCGGTCCTTTCAGGCATGGAGGGAAAGAACCATGTGGACTTACGCTTTCTATGTCCTTCAAACATCTCATAGGTTGTGTAAAACATCTGTGACTGAGAAGCCTCTGTGAATGATGGACAGGCAGATTTTGTCAAGTGAGTCTCCAGAGGGTTCAGTGAGAGTGGCGCATTGGTGCCTCCAAGCACTTCAAGCATATGCCACTCAACTCAGAGACTTCAAAACTTTTGAGCTCCAGAACTTGCGTGCAACAACTTGCATTTCTTCTGCTGTGAAATTATACTTTAATTGGTGGGGACTATTTTATCTCTATAAAAGTTTCAGCAAGCTTACATCTTACATTTCCATGAAAGTAAATCATGTTTAACCGATGGCTTTACAAATATCTCTCAAATGTTTGAGGTTGATATCGTTCATATAATAAATACACCAGTACGTGTCAGATTTTAAATCACATTTCAAAAATTGTAATAAAAAAAGTCTCAAATATGATCCAGATATGATTTCTTTTCAACATTTTTACCTTTTATCTATTTGTACAAGGAAGCTTCTTATTGGATTTTTAGTAAGGTAAATTAAGTTCTTCCCAACTACATCATTATGCTCCAGTATCATTGATTTACAGTGCCTGATATGTGAGACTACAGTCAATAATGTAAAAGTTCATGAATAGATGCTGTAAAATGTCAAGCATTAGTTTGCCCCACTGAGAATCAAAGAGGGCGTTGAGTTTTCTAGTGAAAAAAATCAATGCATATTTAGAAGACATTTCAAGATGAGTGTTAGGTAAGCATACTGTCTGTGTAATTAAAAAAGATTGGAGGAAACAGCACTCAGATGAAGTCAAGGCATGCAGGTTAGTATCAGAACACAGCATATGTAAAAGCTTTACCTTGGTATAAACATTCATAATTTATTTTCCTTGAATACAGCTTGTGATTGATAAATGTCTTTCTTAGGATTTCAGTTTTCACTTTCAATCCATTGAGCAACAGTGTTTTACCTGATTTTCTTTTAATAAGTTCACCATTTAAAGTGTAATGTGTACATACATTTCACAGTTTAGACAAATCAAATACAATGAAATCATAATGCTAAAACAAACAAAACATTTTTTTCTCAAGATACAGCACCATTTCCAAATGTACAAAATTAAATATTGTTTTAAATCACTGAAACAACTGAATATTCCTACATGCTTGATTAAAAGGAAAATCAAAAAAGGAAAAAGATAAAGCACCATTCAAGTGCAAAACATACATAATGAATAACAAAAACACAAATGCATGAGAAATGTATGAAATCTGTTATAACATACACATAAAACCTTAAAGTCAACTTAAACATACTTTTCATTATATTTCTCGCTGTGTTTGTAAACGTAAACCAAAATTTTTGTTTTTATAGTAGTTTGTCAAACCAGTCAAAATAAATATGAAATTAAGTTCTAAGCAATAACTACAGCACACATCATTGTTGGCAACATTTAGAAAGTATGATCAATGAAATGGCTCTAAATACTATTTAATATAATCGAGTTTACAAAACCTGTTAAGAAATGTTTGCATTTGAAATGCTGGAACAATATTTATGTATATATATATATATATATATATATATATATATATATATATATATATATATATATATATATATAAAAAAATCTCAAACCGCCTAAACCACTGGCAGTTTACGATCTATTTAGATGACCAAAAAGAGAGACAAAAAAGAAACATTTTGGAATGGAAAATATGACACTCATTACAACAACTCATTACAATGTCAACATTTCAACAACTGCACTATTAATAGCACCATTTTCAAATACAAAACTGAAGAACATTTCCATGACAAAACAGAGATGGAATCACATCTTGGAGTCAGGAACGGGATTGTGCCTGCAGTACTTCTGGCTGATGGGTCCCAGTATTTATGACTCCTCCCTACCTTATAAACCACATATCCCCCAAAAGACCACCACAGGAGGGAAATGACAGTAAACATGCCCAGAAATTAAGACAGAAATCCCCAACTAGTATGAAGACTGAAACAGAACCACCACCATGACAACACCCAATAACACCCACAGCTGATTTCACTGACTGCTACTAAGAACACTATGCATGAATGTAATGCATGTTAGTCTGGAGGTTAGTAAAATGACTAGACCTTATCAATTAAACACAATTAGAACAAATGTCTTTACAAATAATACAGAAATCCATTTTTATGTATTTATTTTTTTTATGCAATGTTACGATTTGTGCCAATATTTTACAAAAGTCTCTAACACATAATTTTTTTGGTCATGTTTCATTATGCAATTGCATAATATTCTGAACCAAAAACTTCCATTGAGAAAATGTTTATATCAAACATTTAATACAGCTAAATTGCTGTCAGTCTTTATAGGAGTCTGTTTGGTTTACCTGCATTGATATGTGAGTCACATAACAAAATGAGCATCATGGGAATTTATAACAAGTCATTAAATAAGAGCACTGAATGACAAAAAATGCTTAAAAATCAACTTTTTGCTCAAGATTTTAGCTCGCAACACCATTTAGCAGTATGAGAAAAAAAGTTATCATGAATTTGTATTAAGAATAAATCATTTCAGGTGCTGGATTAGACTTGATTGAAAAATCATTTTCTGAGATTTATTTATTGAGTACAAAATGAGTAGTTTTGCATTTCATTCACAAGCTGTATCAATTTGTCTGGCGTAAAGACTTTACACTGGCAACATAAGAAGCCATTTAAGTTTGTGTAAGTGAAAAAAATAAAATAAAAATGTTTTGATTAATGCAATAATTTAAACACAGAGAGTTAGCCATGCTGCTGTCCATAAGACAAAGCAGAATTTTGCACAAACAACACAATGCACAAAAATGGGGCAAAAAAGGAAAGCAAGAGGCATGCAACTTGAAAAAGACTGAAAAACTAAAAGGCAGGGAGGTTTAGAGGATGTGGTGCCAATCACAAACCTGGGACATTGAGTTTGGCTGTGCCCTCATCCATTCCAATCATATTGGAGCCCGTGCAAATATAGATGCCTGCATCCTCAGGCTGCACATTCTGAATGGTCAGGATTCCATTGAAATCCATGGCCCGGTTAGGCAGCTTGTCGATGCCCTGGCGGGTCCAAGCAAGTGTGTACGCTGGCAGCTACAAGAGAAGCACATGTCCTCAAATATTTTCATTTACAGTCATTCATACACACAGCAAAATACTGCTCTATCTCTCTCTCTATCCCATCTGTTTTGTCAGTCAGGGAGGCTAAGATTATGTCTTTGATAGATGTGTGCGTGGATGACATTCATACCTTGCTTTTGGCTGTGCAGATGAAGCTCACTGTAAATCCCACATTCACACGCTGTGATTTGGGCTCCTCAATAAAGACTTCAATCGGTTTGGATGGTAAGGCTGTTGTGGGAAATCAAGAAAGAAAAATGTTTTTGTACTTTGACAAATGTTTCCCAAAAAAATAAATATGAAACAAATTAAATACAATAAAATATTATAAATATAAAATATTAACATTACCAATATAAAATAATTAAATTAAGAACACTAAAAGACTTGATATTATCAAATTCATACTTGTTTCATCAAATGTCTACATGTCTAAATATGTTCAATCCCAACCAGATTTTTGTTCTACTGTAAATGCAACTTGAGGGTAAAATAACAGCAACCGTTAAAACGAATTGTAAAATGTATTTTGTGCTGACATACATTAAATCAGTGCAAAGTAAAATACTAGAATAGCATGCATATTGTGTTTTTATGGTGATGAAAAATATATTAAAAAAACGTACTTGTAACAACAATCTCTGCTTTGCTTCGATTGTAGCTACGCTGGTCTTGGCAGGTGCAGATGTAAATGCCAGCATCACTGTGGAGCACACTGGGGAAATGCAACTCCACTCCTGCGACATGGAACGAAAAGGTTAATAATGCTTATCCACAAAGAATATATGCAATATGAAACTCAATATGTTTCTATTTTTAATCCTTGGTTTCTCTAGGGGATTAATTTGTGAGATTGCGAGATCCTGTACTAGTCACCTGAACATGTTTATAGGAATGTGGGGAGTACCTTGTCTGCGTCTCACTGCTGTGCTGGAGATTGGGCGTCCATCCTCACGAGACCAGTGGAAATAGTGTGGTGGATATCCAGACACCTGGCACCTGAGAGTGACTGGGATTCCCTGCGCCACCTGAACCCTTTCTGGAATCACCTTCACCTCCAGAGACGCAGCAGCTGATGACATATAAATACATTGTCTTAGAATCTGTCCAATGGAAGAGCTGTTTTACAATTGCAGCGGCTCATAAATGTGCCCTATGAAATCAATTAAATATTTTTTTTTCTGTGATGATGTAATACCAATTTGAAACAGGAAGTTAGGGCAGAAAAGGCTCATCCCCTTTTTTTAAACTGCCAATTAGTCTATTTTCTACTGGTTTCCAAAGTGGTTTTGCGATTATGTGTGTGTTCATACTCATAATTTAGTCAACTTTCATAATTTCACTAGTATAATAGATGCTAGACTCGGGACTCAAAAACACAAACCTCCAGTTTTGATTTCATGGGGTCATTACAAGTAATAGTAAATGAACAGATACCACTACGGCAGGGGATTCTCTCTTGTGGATTTCCAACATAACCAGACGCACAGCTATGAAGAAAGAAGAGTGTCACATTAAAAACTGTGATGACACTAATAGCATCTAAACAATTAAAATTCTATTGTAACAGTATAGGAAGCGTGATCTTACCGTTCACAATACTGGCCAGTGTAGCCGGGCTGACAGGCAGTGCACCGGTAGCCTCCGTTACCCAGACTTTCACAGGTACGAGAGAACCTACATATAAAATGACTGTTAAAATCCTTACTGCAAGCGAGGCAGATATTGTGAAAACAGGAGCTGGCAGGGTCAGGTAAGTTTTACAGGTGTATATGTTAAGACTAACTGGTTGTCAGGGTCAGTGCCGGGGCAGGCACATGCTTGGCAGTCTTCAGGAGTTCCAGCAGTTGGATCTCCAAAGAAGCCGTCAGCACACTGTTCACAGAGCTCACCCTTGGTGTTGTGCTGGCAGTTCTACGGATCAAAAAGATGTGGTATAGACTACTTTTATGAGGGTGAGTAAAGGCAATATATACAGTATGTTGATTGATTTCAGTTAGTTTATAATATTTATTCAATCTATAATATATATTTATTGATTATTCTAGATGTAACTATTATATTGTTTAAATAATATGTAAATATAGTTAAACAATTAAAATTGTATATTTAATTTAATATTTAAGAATTCATTAATAAAATAATTTAAAGTATTATTTATTTAGGATGTCAATTAAATAACTTTGTTTAAATTTTTATTTAATTTATGAAGGTGAGTAAAAGCAATATTTATTTAACATATTTATAGAATGTATATACTTTTTAGATATTACTTTTGGATAAAATTCAGTTTGTTAAAATATATTTATTATTTATTTTTATATTAATTTATTGCATTTATTGTGTAACTTATGTTTTATTGTATTCTATATTATAAAGAAATACATTTGACTAAATTATGTAGTTTCTTAACATGCAATGTAATTATATTATTTTGTTTACATTTAACCAACTTACGAGGGTGAGTAAAATGAATGTTAATTTGTTCTAAAATCTAGTTATGATGTGATTAATATTGTTTTAAATATGTATAGTATATAACACTTTTTAGATACAATTGTAAAATTTGACAAATTAATGAAATTATATTTAATACAAATAGTTCAATGCATCCAAAAAAGGGAAGCAATTGAACTATTTTGATTAAATATAATTCATTCATTCAATTTTAGATAATTTAAATATTTATTGTCATGGTTTTACTGTATTATATTTTGTATTATGGTATTATATAAAGGCATATATTTGACAAGTTGACGAGCTGTTAAAGGAAGAGCAACACTCTTGAATGGAACTGCATACATCCCTTAAAGGGATAGTTTTTTTTTTGCACACAGATGTATTCTCGTAGCTTCATAAAATGACAGTTGAATCACTGATCTCACATGGACTATTTTAATGATGTCCTTACTACACTTCTGGGCCTTGAACATGTCAGTTCCATTGCTGTCTATGCAGGGTCAGAAAGCTCTCGGATTTCATCAAGAATATTTATGTTCAGCAGATGAACGAAGGTCTTACAGGTTTTGAACGATATGAGTAATTAATTAATTTTCCTTTTTGAGTGAAATATCTCTTTGAAACATTCCGGAACACACTTCTGTTGAAGAACCGCTGGTGAAGCTTCATACCGTGCAGATGCCAGTCTCTGGGTGACAGGAGTCTGTGTGGCCATTACATTCACACGGCTCACAGTGGCCAAGGTACAAGCCTCCTCCTGTGCGAGTGTATCCAGGTGCGCAGTCCTACAGAATACAGAGACAACAAGCAGAAGTCTGGAAGTAAGCAATACTGTCATCATCATCACTGCATGGAAAAAAGCCTTTACAATTCATCTAGTTGGTCACAGAGCAAAAGCTGCATTGTTCCTACCTGGCAGGACAGACCATGGTAACCAGGAGGACACTGGCACTGCTCCACCTCCAAAGCCTGGGCCAGGCCAGTGTACTCAGGCACAGCGGTATCCATGAGGACCCCTGAAATACTGGAGGAGCGCATCTCTGTGTGATACGAGGCACGGATCAAGATGTCATCGAGGTCTGCGAGCACCATCATCAGGTGTTCTCGGGTAGCCGGCATGCCATCGGGACGCTGCCAGTGTTCCTACAGACAAAAAATTATCCATGTCATGCTAAACCGCATATCTTGCTTCAATATGAAGGACAGTATGGATGAATGGGTTCTCACCTCTCTGAAAACAATCTCAAAGTCCTGTGACTCTCTGGCTCCATGCCCGCTTCTCCATGGTTGCCGTGCCACCAGCGTGATGTCATTACCCTGTAGAAATAGTGATGACCAGCAGTGGTCCAACCTTAAAAGAAAGCCTATAACATGCACGTAACATCTGCTATCATACTCACAATAATCTGAACATCAGCATCTTCTATTGGAGAACCTCGGGGTCCTGGCACAAAGGATATAGTGTATTTCAGCTTT
This sequence comes from Carassius carassius, assembly GCF_963082965.1. Taxonomy (NCBI): domain Eukaryota; kingdom Metazoa; phylum Chordata; class Actinopteri; order Cypriniformes; family Cyprinidae; genus Carassius; species Carassius carassius. Next base: position 16,718,603 of record NC_081800.1, read on the forward strand.
CCACCATACGCACCAACCTACATAAGAATCAAAAACATAATTATTGTTAGCTTCTAATCAAAAAAGCATTGAAATAAAGTACAGCATGGGGATGTTTGACATTTTTATATGAATCATAATTCCAAATGCAAAACCCGCCAAAAGATGGCAATTAAATAAAACTACAGCTGCTGGGTTTGTGTGTGTGTTTATTTTATTATTATTTTCAAAGATAAAAGTAATCATTTTCTTAATGGTTTTATAATTTTTTTTACTTTGTTTCAGTTAGGGCTTTTATGTAGTTGGTCAATAACTGTTTATATATAAATGTCAAAAAAAGAAAAAAGAAAAGAAACAAAATAAAAGAAAGTATGCCCTAACCAGACATAAATGCAACAAGTGACAGGAGTCAAGTAAAATCTCATTGGTCTAACTGGACATTAAACATCTTCTGAAAGGCTGAGAATGTCATTTCACATAGCAGTTCACAAACTTGCTGTTATAAACTTGTCATATCATAACACATTCAAAACTATTACCAATATTCATATTTTCTTTTTCTTTTCTTTTTTAAAACAGAAAAAAAAGTTACTTAAAGGTTAGCAAAACATCAATAAAACATAAACGCCTCAGAAATGAAACCTCTACCCTTGATTCCACAGCAGCACTTTTTTCTGTCAGCACCAGAGTAATAAACGCTCTAGACATGACGTGATTAGATACACCAGGGTGGTTGGATTAGACTAATAAGTGATGTTTTGGCTTGCCCATCGATCCCACTTTTGGCTGATGTAGTGATTCAGTAATGTCTAAAGTGGATCAGACAACCTGGTGGATCAGCGGTAGGCGGGCCTGAACCCATCCATGTGTTTACCTTATCCCCTCTGAACTGCTCCGGGAGCTGCCAAAAGAGCACGTCATCTGGGAGCAAGCTGAAACCATTGTAGACCAAAACATACTGGAGCGCAGGCAGAAGAAAATACAGAAAGGTGTGTATGAAGAGAAAAGTAGCAGATAAGCAAAGCAGAGGAAAGGATGAGAGAAGAGACATCTATTCTTGTCAGTCACTGACCCAATATCAACAACTTCATAAAAATTCTTAGCATAAAATATGGTAGTCAGAAATAAGAAGAGTTGGAAACTGAGTTTGGTTTACTATCTTATGCAGACACAAAAAAGGTGTCTATTTAAGCTATACCAACAGGAAAAATCCACCATTTGAAAATCTATCCTTAACTATCTTTTGCATACTTTCCTAGATAAGTAGATGAGCTAATCCTCCACAGTCATACTTTGTTGAACATTAACCTCTATGATACACTGTTTGAAAGTTTGAGGTTGGTACAGTTTTTCTTTGCTTTTAAAAGAAATCTCTTACTTTCCCTAAGGCTGCATTTATTTGATGAAAAAATACAGTAAAAACACGTAGTAATACTGTGAAATTTTATTCAAAATGTTTTCTACATTAATATATTTTTAAAAATGAAATAATTTTAATGTATTCCTATAATACAAAGCTGAATTTTCAGCAGCCATTACTTCACGTTTCAGTGTCACATGATCTTTCAGAAATCATTCTAATATGCTGATTTGGTGCCCAAGAAATATTTATTATTAATGCTGTAATCAGATAAATATTTTTTTGTGGAAACAAACACTTTTTAATGTCACTTTGTACCAATTAAATGTGTTCCTGCTGACTGAAAATATTAATTTCTTTAAAAAAATCTATTAAATAATCTTTTAATGGTAATGTAAATTCAACTTAACCTAGACTGTGACCTTCTTAGATTTCAGTTTGGTTTTCCCAGAAAAGGGTGACATTTCCCCATGACTGTCACTGGTTTTTTCCCTGTCCCACCTGCTGATAAGACCAACATCCAAACCAAAAATCAAACAGCATAACTTTGTTTATACAAGAAAATGTTTACTAGCATACACTAGGGAAGTGCTAAGCTACTAGCTAATCCATGAATGACAAGTTGACATTTTTTTGTGTTGAAGTGTGATTAAAAGTTAAAGTTCATCCAAAAAAGAAAGCTGTGTCACCCTCTTGTCATCCCAAACTTATATTACTTTTTTTTTTTGGAACACAAAAATTATTTGTCATTAATATAAGTCAATGGGATCAAATTATTATTATTTTCCAGTGAACCCCATTGATACCCATTGTATTTTATTGAAACACTCTCCAAAATATCTTCTTTTGTGATCCACAGAAAGTCATACAGGTTTTGACTGACGGTGAGTAAATTTCCATTTTTAGAGTTAAATATGCCTTTAAAACAATGTGAGATGCTCATAAACAGCACAGGACAATGCAATGGTCAAATCTAACTAGTTACTAGCCAGTTAGTCTGACTTTGAATGACTAGCCCTAGTGAAATCTTTACATAAACCTGCGTGAGAGCATACAGTACCCGAGATGAGTCAGGGTGAGAGGAATGGCCTTTTTGGCCCATTTGAATGGGACTCAGAGGCCTTTAAAGAGGAAGTTATGCCAGAATGGATAGAAGGGGCACGCACACTTGACCGAGATAGAGAACTCTGGGCCTCAAGTGAAGAATGGGAAGTGGAAAGAGAATGGGAAGAGGATCAAGAGAAAGGGAAGGGAGACTGCCCATTGGAAAAATTAGTGATGATTGCCCAGATTCCATCATCAAGTTTGCGTACTTCATCAGCAGGATGCTAGTGAGAATAAGACAATGGATGGAACAAGAAATATTGCAACTCAAAGGCTTTGCAACTCAAAGCCAAAGAGAGAGAATGAAGAGACAGATGTAAAAAAGCTTTAATGAACTGAGAGGAAAGAATGGGAAATGCAGCCAAACAGATGATTAAATGAATGCAGGGAAGTGCTCCGTGTAAGAATCAGGATACCATGTATGCTCTCACCTCAAGTGTTCATTCTGTTTAAGGTTGTGCCACTCACAACCAGCTAAATATCTTCCAACCTCAATTTGTTTGATGCAGTTTTTTCCCTCTTAAATTGTTTTATCGCTTTTAATTCAGACATCTACAGGTTAAGTTAATGCATTTGTGACCTTCACTGATTCTACTGGAAGTTCAACATATCTGTCAGTTTTACAGCAATTAATTTTCAGTGCAAACTCTCCAGCGGTCAGTGTATTAAAAGCATGGAAGGATTAGAGGGAGTTCCAACTTTCAGATTAAATTTACCGTAGTACATTCTGTTGCTAAGGATATATCCATCAGTTATGTGAAACAGGAGGGTGTCACATTGTTGAAGTGCCTCTAGTTTTCAGGTCAGTGGTGAGAACTAACAGTAAAAGTTAACTAATACCTCAGTGGCTCTTTTGGACCTAAAGAGGTTTTTACCCATATCGTTCATGAGCTGCCATACAGTGCCATCCCTTCTCAGTTTGTCCTTTATCCATGGGGAGTCTCTCTATTTTTTTAAAATAAAACAATTTCTGTAACCTTATTATTAATAAACTAATGAACTACAAAGAACTAGTTACTTTTCTTTATGTACCATTTTTACCATGTACCAAAATTTCATTTTTCTTTAAGACTTTGATAATGCCATTTTTCAGACAGCAAATTTACGAGTGTATGATGTCAAACCCTCAATTCTTAATAATTCAATAAATTATAAAATCACAAAAAAGGTGTGACCCCATGGTGTAACTAGGTGTCAACAGGGCCTTAGTATGATTGAAAACGCAGTCAGAATGATGAAATCCCATGCACTTAAAATCACAATCAAAGCAAAATAGAACAGTAACATGAGTTAATATGCAAAACATTCTGAAAAGATCGATGCTTAGCTGACCCATTCATGCATCAGGCCAACATCAGACACACTTTCAACAAAAACTATCCGATCGCTCATTGAACCTGCAAGGATTACCTTGTGTGCACGTCTAGTTCGAGCAGAGTAAGACTTCTAAGGAAGGCAAATAGATTTAAAACACTTAAATCAGTGTATCACATCCAAAAAAAACTATAAAAACACATCTATCAAATTAAGCCTAAGCAAACACAACTTGATGAGACTGGTACCTTTAGTACTATAGCCTTTGTGTAGACTCCAACCACTATGAAAACGTTTCTAAGCAGTAGAAGAGCTGCCACGACTAAGTACATTTTGAAAGAAAAGGTCTTGGCAGCATGCATTTGCAGTAAGAAATCCATTAGAAGAGAACTCAAAGCAGGAGAAGATACTTCAAGATAGAACATAGGCAAACACACACAAAGACTTAAAAGGATTCTAAAATCCATAACGCTGCCAGACTCTACCTTGTCTCCCCGATAAATGCTGGGTAACTGCCAATAGTGTGGCTCCTGTCCAAGATAGTCAAAGTTAGTGTAGGAGAGTTGTGTTCCATCTGTGGACAGCTCTACAGAGAAGCCACCATCAACTCGGTTGGTGCGCTGGCGGTTTACAAGAGCAAAACCTTGGTAGTTGCCAGGGGCAAAAATGGTGGAAACCTGGAGAAAAATGGAAGGAAATGAACATATGCCTACACAGACTGATGAAAAACACTGCTGTAACTCATCAGGCCTTACCACATCTCTATAGTGTCTGGAGCTGGAGCACTGCTGGGTGACGCCCATGCAGAAGCAGGACAGACAGCCATCATTGTTAGCAGGACTGAGGTAAAAGGTCCCTTGCTTGCAAGTGGAACATGTTGAACCCTCAACGTTCATCTGAGTACAAACAATTACGTTTTAAATCTGAGTTTTCATAGATGTGATGCAAATAACACACATACAAAAAATAATCATTAATTTTCTTACCTTGCAGCGACAGATTCCAGTTCCGCTACATCCCTCGCTACCACTTTGGTCACAGCGGTAACAATCTATAAACATATTTTGTCTCAAATACACATATAATTTTGTCAAATATTGCTAACCTATTTGAATGTAGGAGAAATTTTCATTTAATTTTAGAATTATTTGAGATTTCTTGTACTTATTTTAGGAAAAATTGCTACAGAACATTATCTTTGCCAGTATTACCACCATTACCGTCGCCTGGAGTGCATCTTTGTCCAAGTTGGGGATTGCCAGTATATCCTGGGGCACATCTGTGGAAAAATAGACAACACCTTGAAAAAACAGTTTCAAAATGTCATGCAGTTAAAATGAAACCACATTAGGAATTAACAGAGATGTGACCGGACATCCCATAAACATTAAGAGTGATTTATGATTGCTATGAATGGATTCACACCTCTCTGAGAATATGATTAATGCATAGAGCTTCTTCAAATACTTCTTGAACATTTTCAGACAAGCTAATAATGCTAACATAAAGGAACTTTGATTTGTGTGCAGATAACTGGTTCACGAAGGGGAAAAAATGGTTGGGTAATAATAGTAATAATAATAAAAATAGATGGATAAATTACAGCCAGTAATGGTCTTCTCTCTCCTCTCTCGCTCCTCTTCTCTTTGAAAAACTACTTTGCTAATCTGATGGGCTGAAATAAAGCCAAAGACAACCAGAAGGACCCAATCAAATTGTCTAATCAAGTAAAACCACCTCATCCCCAAACTTGTGGAAGCTGAGGAACTTGACAAAAAGTCTTACCTGATAATGCAAGGTTCCAAGGTAGTCCAGACAAATACATTATACACTAATACACTACAATATAATTCAATACAATAACCCACTACTTTTAAAAAACCTTTTAAATATATACTGCTGAAAATACAAAATACAACTTTTGGGCAAATCAAGGTTCTATGTTGATGGAGATCACAAACTTTACAAGACAATAAGTAGGCAGTGTGGATAAATAAAGATTAACAGAATTAAATTGAATGTGTATAAAAATACACAAAATAATGTCTGAATATAAAAGTAGACAAAATAATATTAACAGTACAACCAAGACATCACATAATATTAATAAAACATTATTTCCACAATTCTGCTAAAAATTAGGAAAGGTCTTCTTCTAAACATTAGGAGCATCATTAAATAAAAAAAGCAAGGCACAACATGCTTAGTTTATAACATTCTTGGTTTATAAGCATGATGATATGTAATACCACTTTTGCATCATAGTTTGTATTTATACCTCAAGCCTGAACATTCACAATACATTCTGCATAGCTCCTATGTGGGCTAAAAGAGAAAGAAAAAAGGTCCAACGTAAAATAAACTGGTAAAATAAACACCATAATATTTAGTAATCAGGAATTTTAACAGGAATTGCCAGCCTTCCTAGAACAATATAAAGGTTCTCGTCTTGTTTCAGCATGGATCTTTTTAATGTTTTTTGGCCCCTGTTATTCTTCATGAAGATGAAGTCTAAAACATTAATGGAGTTAGATGGTTTGCTTGGAGTTGATTTTCTTGAAACAGGCAATTTTACTTTGGGTTTAGGGGAGTGTAATCTTTTCTTGTCAGCTGATTTACTAGAAGCAGTTGTGTAGGTAAACTCCTCAGGTTGGTTGGACCTTAAGTCTGATGCACCTCTCGATTCATTAGAAGGAACTAACTGATTTTGCTTGGAAGATTCAGTCTTAGAACGTCTTCTCTTTGTTTGGACATTGTGAGAAGATTTGCTGATGTTTGTGGCTTTTTTGGACGGACTTACTACCAAATAATTTCTTTGAGTTTTCATAGATTTGGATGATTTTTTTGAAGCAATACGTGCCCCTTTTTGTGGTTTGCTTGATGACTTGGAAGATTTAGCCGATTCTCCAATTTGAGGGATTTTTGTATGCGATGGAGGAGGAATCTGAAATTTAGTTGCAGATTCTTCTTTAACTTGGAGTTTTGTATATGAATGGGATAGTTGATCATGTTTCCTTGTAGTTTTTTGAGACTCTGCAGACTTCCCATTTACTTTTGGACCACTTTTGTGGTGTTTTTGAGAAATTCTGTTAATCCTTGCCTGGGATTTAAGAGAAACTGTAGTGGGTGTCTTTGTTTTTTGTTGATTCTGTTGCGTTTCATTAGAGGTAACCAAAGTTGAAAGCCTTTCAGAGGATGCAGTAAGAGGATGGCTGGCAATTCCTTTGGGAACTGTTGATCTCCTAGAAGATTTACTGTGATGTTTGTTATCTGCCTTTGATGTGAAGTTGATTTCAGTGTCTACTCTTGTTGATATTGGTTGGATCCTTTTAGTTAAGAACTTTCCTAGCCTCTTAATTGAACTTCCATTCATCTGGGAAAGTCCATCTTTTGCAAAGTTAGTTGTGGGGATAATATGTGGAGTTGGCAGGGTTTTGGGAATAACAGTTCTCATTTGAAATCTGCTGGTAGAAATGGGAGTAATCCAAGCGGTAGTCAAGGGTGGAATCCGGGTGGTAGTAATGACAGCGATATCTCTTTGATCCAGTGCTGGACGTGCCATATGGTGTGCATGTTTGACTTTGTCTAACTCTTGTGCTAGCGCAGTGAAGCCATCAATCAGTATCTCAAATTTGTGTTCTAGTTTATTTAGTCTTGTTTTAATGTTGGTGTATTTGTTGGTCAATTCATTGATTCTGTCTTTCTTGTGTTTTGGAGACAAAACACTGGCTAGTGTCTTCAGCTGAGAATTGAAGTGACTCTGGTGCTTCCTCATGTTCTCGAGGCTGTCTTTTATGTCCAGCATGTTGCTCTCAAGCGCACTGAGGCGCTGGTTGAAGCGATTCGTGTGCATCTTTAAGAGCATCTGGAATCTCTCCTGTCGTGCCTCAGGACTTGGAGTGTAACGCAGAGGCCCACGAGTCCAACGGTGGTTTAAACTACGTATAGTTGTTGACAGCAAAGATCTTGTAGTTGTTTCAGGTACTGAAGAAGTACTATCTTCTGTTCTATCAATGTATTCACCAATGTTTTGGTCAGTTGTATCCAGAGCTTGCCTCTTCCCAGGACTCAGGTAGAAAGCTTCATCACATGTAGTGGGAAGGAAATCTTTTGAACCTTCTAGGTAGAAGTCCCCGCAGTTGGAAATGCTGAGAGCCACGATGAGACGGGGCACGTCGGAACCAAATTAAAAAATATATACATAAGCCATATGTATTTTGTTTGTTTGTTTTTTTTATCCCAGACACCCAAAAGCTTTTGCACTCTGAGCGAGTGACAAGGATCCAAAACCCATGTCATCAACTTGTTTATGCTTCAGTATGGAAAGCATAAACAACCCTAGAGACCCACAAATGTCTAGAAGAAGAGTTTGAGATAAGAAAAAGTTGCTCAAAATGCAGCAAAGGCTTTACAAAGATGCAGTGAAGCATTAAAAGGGATGCAACACCTGTTACAAGTGACATTATGCAATGAATTAATTCAATTAACCTTCAAAAAGAGATCTCAGCCTTGCTGACAGTAAGAAGGAACTTTTCTCTCACAGTAGAGAATTTAAACATTTATGCTTGAAAAAGGTGACGACTTCAGACGAACTGTACACAATAATTTTAAGCACCACTGCTTATACATATAAACTCCTCCAAAAATGCCTTCAGACATTGACACTTTGGTATGGGTGGCACTGATTCAAGGCTTGCTTCTCCCATACCAATTGACAAATGCCATTCAATCACAAATGGTTGAAGAGATGCTGGAATGCAACAGACACATGCTTTCTGGCAGTAGATAAAGGGATGCCGATCACCTCTGTCACCAGTTTGGCCAAGCCCAGCTTTACTAGCATAATGAATGGGAGGTTTACCCTCTCATTGGACCATAGACGCTTACCTTTCACAGTGTCTTCCAGTATAACCAACAGGACATTCACATGTGGGCTCTTCATCTGAGTCCAAGTAACAAGATAAAGGCCTTCGGAAGAAGAAAAGTATTAGATTGGATGAATATGAATTATAGGTTATAATATGTCTGAAGGGCATACAGGCACCTTTAACCTCTTTATCTGAAAAAAAAATGTGTTTGATAAAGTTAATAGAGAAAGGCAAACTCACTGGCTACTAGAGTGTCCTAGACAAGGACAGGGTCTACATGCCTGTGGATCACCAGTCCTTGGATTTCCATAGAAACCAGGGAGGCAGTTTTCACAACGGCTCCCAACAGTGTTATGTAGGCAATTCTAAAACAGAAGGGAAAATGAGGTCAGTCACTCAAAATAAGGAATGAGTTGACTACAGAGGATGACTAGATTGTATTTTTTCTCATATACTTCTGTAATACAGACATTTTTGGTCTTTGGTCTTCATTTTTCCAATAACTGACAATTTAATTTTTCAGGATGACTAGTTTGATGAGCTAGCTTTGATTTCTTCTGACTTTAGTCATGATAGTCAACCAGTAATCCTATAACTGACTAAGTTTTTTAAATATAATTTTAGCACAGATTTTATTTAACTAGTGAACCAGTCATCCAATAACTGACTTGGTTTACTAGTTAATGAAGTTTTTTTTATTTTATAATTCTAGCTTAGATTTAAACTAGTCAGTTATTAGATTATAGATCAACTAGTTGCAGTAAAATCATAGCAAAAATAATATCAGTATTAATTTGTAGTTAAAATATAATCAGTGATCAAGAACGAAAGAAAAAAAAGAAAAAATTGTCAACTGTTTGATGTAAATTTTCTGTATAGATTTTTTGGTTTTGATTTTATTCACAATAAACGACCAGTCATCCAACTAATTAATTACTGTGGCTGAGTATTTTATGGAGGTTAATTTATTTTATAGTCAGCTAGTTAAGGATACTTACCGACTAGTTAATTTTGAATATACATTATGTTGTTTTGCACATCCCTACTCCACACAAATCTCTATAAACCATAATCAATGCAACGGAAAGGTTAACTCACCAAGCATCCTCCAGTCTCTGAATCACAGCCACTGGCATGCCCGTGGCAGTCACACTTCTCACAGGTGCCAAGATAAAGTCCCGGTGTACGGGTGTAGCCGACATCACAGTCCTGCAAACAATGGGTGAGTCAGAGTTGGCTGGGCTCACAGGTGTCTGTGCCAAAGTTATGAACTCAGCATCCATTCTCTTCATTGACATAGAGCTTTAGAGCTAAAGTGTTCAATGAGTTGCTAAGAACCTCCATTTGGAGATCAAGACTGTTATTAACTTCACAGGCAGAACCTCTTAGTCTTAAAATATACCTGGCAAGAAGGTCCTGTGTATCCTTGAGGACAGGCACACTCCTCCACCTCCAGAGCCCTCTCGTTTCCTGTAGCCTGGGGCACTGCAATGTCCATTTGTATATTGGAGATACTAAACAGGGAGACTGAGATTAAACACTAATATCCTACTCACATAATCAGTTAAGTGACAGATAGGAGCCAAACAGGACAATGTGATGCCATTCAGAGGATGTAAATATAAAGGACATCAAGAGTCAATGTATAATTAGGGACCAAGAGCAAAATTGAAAGTGCAAAGTTACCGGCTCTCAGCCATATTGTCTGCATAAGTCGCTCTGATCATAAATAAGCTGATATCTGCCAAAGCCATCAGCAGGTGCTCTCTAGTACATGGCTGTCCATCTGACCGTCTCCATGCAGACTGTGGGGATTACAGGCAATGGGAATTCATAAAGCAAATCAAGCGAGATCAAGTTTCACTTTATGGCCTTTAAAAAAAATATACAGCTCCAAAACATGTCATTTAAATAAAAAAATGACACTTTGTACAAAACACCCAATAAAAAGAAGTAGAAACATATGTATACAGTATTTTGCAACACACCTCTCTAAAATTCACAGTGATGGTGGCTGGTACTCTAGGAAGTGGTTTGGTCTGTGAATAATGCTCCAGGAAGATGCCGTTGCCTTGGAGAACCACATCAGGTTGTCTATCAATCACTAGTGAACGAGCCTGTGTCTCATAATGCATCCTGTACTGCAGTTCTCCACCATATGCTGTGACCTTTACACAGGACAGAAAAACAGCACACTGACATGTGCTATAAATCCTGACAAAGGTCAGATTGTACATATGGCATTGCATAAGATGTTTTCACCTTGTCCCCTCTAAAATTCTGAGGCAGGACCCAGTAGTAGATGTCATTAGGGATACTGGTGAAGGATCGGTAGACCACCTCTGTACTTGCTCTCTGGGTGAAGCCCTCAGAGATGGTCCTAGTGTTTGCTGCATTGGAAAGGGTGAAGAGCTGGCCATTGACACCACCTCGAACCTTCAGATCAACCAAAAAACATTGAATGGTTGATTTTAACATTACTTACAGGTACAACTATGACAAGATTAGAGGATGTGGTTACCTGATCTCTGCTCCAGGTTGAACTGGCACACTGTTTTGTAACTCCCATACAGAAACACTGCAAGCAACCTTCAGGATTTTCAGCCGCCAAATTAAAAGCGCCATTCTTACACTCATCACAAAGAGCACCAACCACATTGGTCTGCACAACAGAAGAACCAACACTGTTCGAACATTTATATTCTACTGAAATTGTTATACACTACCAATCAAGGCCGTTTTTTTTTTTTTTTAAGAATTAATACTTTTATTTAGCCTTGATGCATTAAATTTAAATTAAAGACATTTATAATTTCTAAGATAACCATTTCAAATAAATATTGTCCTTCAAACGTTCTATTCATCAAAGAACACACAAAACAAAATGCATCACTATTTCCAAAAAAATTATTATCAAATAAATGCAGCCTAGTTATGAGCATAAGCAACTTCTGACAAAAACATAAAAATCTTTCTGATTCCAAACTTCTTAATGGTGGTGTATTTAAAAAGTAACTGTAATGGAATTTAATACCTTGCAGTAGCATGGTTGGCTGATGGGATTGATGGTTCCTCTGTTATCACACTTTGCTGAACATGGACAAGAACACCATATGGTTGACAATTACAACTTAAATGCTTTAAAAAATCCTGGACACAAACAGCTGGCATTGCAGCATACAGTGCACTTGCCTTTAATAGTAATCTAATAAATCACTTACTACCACAAATTTAAACAAAAATGAAGGAAAAAATGCTCACGGCTAGTAGAAAAGACACATTTGCCATTGGGCTGAATAGGGTTGCCAACATATCCTGGAGCACATCTGTGGCAAAACAAAAATACAGATGATGACATATGTCTTATATGCATGCACTCAGCACCACAAAATGTAGTGTTAAAACAACAACATGCAAAAGAGCTGCTCCATTGCCTCTCACAACGTCGCCCTGTGTAACCGGGTCTGCAGGCGTCACATGTTGGCTGCTTGTCATGGTCCAGGAAGCAAGTATCTGAAAATCTTTGAACAAATCAACAGACCAGTTTTTCACAAAGATGTTTGGTGAAAGTTCCAATCAAATAATGTAAATTACTATTACTATTAATAATACTAATAATATATCATCATAAGTATAAAAAAGTATGTATATTTTTATTTTCAGAATTAAATTATTATTATAATTATTAAAAATCATTTATATTATATCATGTTAAATACAGAATGTTTAAAAAAATATTATTTTCAGAACAACATTATTCAATTATTATATATAATTTTGTATTCTATTATTTTAGATCATTTCTTATATTATATACACAGGTTTGATATCTTTACCGTCGAGACGTCTCTGTGTATGGACAAGGACAGGGTTTGCAGTCATCATATCGTCCTCGACTTGGGTCACCGAAGAAGCCTGGCTTGCATTTGTCACACTGAGGTCCTTCTGTGTTATGCTGACAACTCTGTCAAATGACATTTATACTTCATTGTGTGGCATACAGTACTCTAGTAGCTGATGCAGTGTATTAGTGAGCTACATATTTATAATGCATAGAAACACTTATCCTTACCAGACAGTGTCCACTAATAGGGTCACAGGCACTGGCATGACCATTGCAGTTGCAGCCTGCACAGATGCCTAGGTAGGGTCCAGGTACCCGCTCGAAACCAGGGGAGCAGGACTCACAAGACAGGCCTGAATACCCAGCAGGACATCTGTTTGAGATCAACAAATTCACACAGATTAACACTTTCACACAGAATTCTAAAAAATAAAGACATTTGGCTTAATCTTAGTTGCTCTTAGTGTCCAAAGAACATACAAAAATTCAAATAGAAATCAAATCTTTGATATTTTCTGTCAGGGCTGTAATCCTATCTGTTGATTTAAAGGCAGACTCACCTGCACTCCTCCACGTCTCCTGGGGTCCCCTGCGGGGTGAACTCTTTGGTGGTGGTATCCATGCTGATGTCACTCAGACTGACACTGGACATGCGGTTATCATAAATGGTGCGAATGTGGATGCGCTCCAAGTTGGCCAAGGTCATCATGAGGTCATCATGAGTTACTGCTCTTCCTGAAGAGTGCTGCCAGTTTTCCTGAGACACACAGAGAAAGAGGTGAATAACACTAACAAGCAACACCGCTGCAAAACCACTGAAAACAAAAATATATTTTACTTTAACAAATGTGTGTAGAACTAGCAATACTGCAAATCCATCAAAATATTACATTTGATTAGATTTTTGATTTTTAGATTAAATTAACCATGAGTTCGGTCAACATCTCCTGTCAACAGTAAGTGTATGCCATGGTTATGAATTTTTTTTCTCTGTACTTCAAAGCATAAGTCTGGGGTAGGTAAGTTTTATTTTTTATTAATGATCAAAAGTGACAATAAAGACATTTCTAATATTACTGAAGTTTTATGTTTCATACCAATGCTGTTCTTTTAACCATTCTACTCAATTAATCCTGGAAAAAAAATGTGTCATCGTTTCCACAAAAATTAAGCCATTTTCAACTGTAGTAATAATAGGAAATATTTCTTGGGCAGCAAATCGGCATATTAGAATGATTACTTTTGGATCATGTGACACTGAAGACTGGAGAAATGGTTGCTGAAAATTCAGCTTTAATATCACAGGAATGCATTACATTTTAAACTATTTTAAATTAGAAAACAGTTATTTTAAATTGTAATGATGTTTAACAATATTAATATTTCACTGTACTTTTTTCAAATAAATGTAGCCTTGGTGAGCAGAAGAGCCTTCATCCAAAAACAAAAAACTGTCACATCTTTAAATAATAGTGTGCATGTATTTTATATACTTAAGCATTTCACATATGTGGCTCACCTCTGTAAACTTGATCTCTCTATGGTTGATTGTGTCAGGTGAAGTTGGGTCGCCTCTACGGTAAATAAGTTTCTGCCCGTTGCCGCTCAGCACAACATCAGGTTTCTCCTTTGGTTGAGATCCATCTCGCTGCAGTGAGTATCTCACCTTAAACTTCAGATGACCTCCATACGAGTCGACCTGTACAACACAGACACAGTGACCAGAATACCAAGACGTCCAAGAGCTTCAATGCATATTTAACACATGCTTCCCAAGACAATCTAGCTACCACATCACAGTGACAGTGAGAGGAGAGACAGAAAATGAAAGGGAGAAGATGGAAATGGGATTGAGCAAAAACAGGAAGATACGGATTAGTCAATGTGTTATTGAGCTCCTATCTATATTTGTTCAGTAGAGTATTGTGGAGGGGAGTGAAACCTTGTTGCCCAGGAACTGGCGAGGCAGAGTCCAATAAGAGTCTTGTTCGAAGAAATGGCGAGACAGATCAACTAGCTGGAACTCACTCTCTGGATTGATCAACATCTGAGTTTTGGAGAGATGTGGTGGAGTGCTTGGATGATTAGGAAGTGACACATTGACTCCTGTGGATTAAAACAAAAAACAGACAGACAAGAGAAAAGTAGTGTACCATATCTTCCATCTCAGTGTATCATTTGTTACTTTAACCCCAATAAAAGGTTTAAGGTTTAGGTTTACTTGATTTTCCATACAACAATTTTTTTTTAAACTGTGCTAAATTGTGTGCAACAAATATCAGGTTTTAGATGAACATTTATTTATACATCTATCAATCATTGTTTTGCATTGCATTATGTTTGTTTAAACTGAATGCATTATGTTTTGCCGCCCACAATTAAAACTATAGAGCTTTGATCATAAAGCATTTAAATACAAATCTACAAAGACATAATACTGAGATATTGATTAACAACTGATATTTAAATGCATTTTATCTAAGCAGTCTGCTAAATAGTTATAAAAAGAACCATTGATTTACATTACAAGCTAACTGAAATTCATCTTTTTGGCCATATAAATATCAGAGACTGCACCAAATTGCATATTTTTGGTTCAATTTATACCTTTGAACAAAATGGCTTGTTATCCACCTTGAGCTTAAATGACACTCAACAAAAAAACACATGCATATTTTTTTTAGATATTATGTCTAAACATTTAATAACTGGTCCTGATCTGACTAATATTTCATATGTTATGCTTTGCAGGGTTAGTGATAAATTGACACCAAAATTTGCCACAGCATCTACATTCTCCAATTGTAAATCGATAAACATAAATGGAAGAATCCTAATTTTGAATCAGTTGAGTACCTTTGAAGTCATCGTCCTCTGTGAAGCGCAGTGTGATTTGGCTGCGGTAGCGACTGGTGCTCCGACAGTTCTTTGTGATGCCAAAACAGAAGCATGGCATGCAGTGATGGCCCACGCTAAAGTGCCCATCATTGCAGTTACCTGCTAACACGTACAGAGAGGATGACACAACTGGACAAGAACGACATGGAAGACAATGGATGGTAAGACAACCACCATCAGGTTTGAGCTGGGTGAGACCACAATGTCACAACATACGGTCAAAAAACAGTAGGATAACCCGTCTCTCACAAAGAAAAGATGACATCTTTCTTTGGAGAAGAATGCATCAGATGAGAACAAACATATAATACAGAATACACAGTAATCTAAAGATGTTCGCACCATATGGAGCTGGTGCAGTACCTGGTTTTGGTCTCTGAGACAGGCTGAGGACCCCATCAGGAATGGCAAACACTAGGCCTTTAGCGTTGATGGCCTCACAGCTGTACGCGCCCTGGTCACCTTCCTTCACGTCACGGATGGTGAGCGTTCCTCGCCCATTCTCACTGCTCGTTGTGATTCTGTCAATAGAATCATGTTTAAATTAGGGCAGTTTCCAGAGCCCAGAATTCAGTTTCATTCCTCGTCCTCTTTGCAGCTGTTTTTTTTTTTTAAATGAAATAATGTGTCCTATGTGAATGGTTCCAACGGAGTATTATTCAATTTAAGTTGAATTGGTGTGCTTGTTTAACATGTTAATTTAATTAATAATAATTTATCGCAATACAATTAACACATTCTACTAATAGTCCTAGTTTAAAAACATACATATTCATGCTCATGACTTAGGAACCTACTCAACTTATTTTCATTTATTATTTTAATATTAATTATTTAATTACACATTTGTTTTTGTTTTTTGCTGTGTATTTTATTTTCAGTTTTATTATATGTAATTGTTTGGAGTTTTGTTAATTGAACTAATAACCTTGGAAATGTAACTTATCACAAATGGGTCTGCTATTGTATAATTATTAGTCCATGTAGAAATGAACAAAAAAAATCTGGTTATGAAAGACAAAAACAAAAACTTTGCCTTTTTAAAAATAAAATAAAATCACATCTAACTGAAAAAACCTACAATAGCCAAGAAATGATTACACAGAAGAGTACATGCTGAGGAGCTAATTAAATATCATTATCTGGTTATATATTAATAATGTCCAATAATTATTATGATAAATAGTAATGGCAAAGAAGCAACATCAGAAGACGATCTGAGATTCAATAATGGGAAAAGAGACAGTTCACAACCTTTTTGCCAAAATAACAACAGTCTGTTTCTCATTGAGTACATGAAGTATTGCCCTCTGTTCTCACTTATACTAGTTCTAAAGTTATTCATTTACTTTATTTATAGAGTTCAGCAAAGAGAGCTGTGGGAGTACAATAGGAATGGATGAGACCACAAGTATTCTTCACTTTATTCAGTCTTTAAGAGTATATGGACTGTATGACTTACATAGATTGTGGACTGTAGATTGTGATTTAACACAGATTGTGATCTTGATCATTTCAGAGTTTTTAATCCACAATGCTTATTACATCCTGACCTACCTGCTACTGGTTGGTATGTGTCCCCAATTAAGACGCCATGTGATGATGGGAACAGGCACACCAATGGCAGAACAAGTAAAGGTCGCAGTTTCCCCCCGCGATACTACGATGGACTCTTCTGGTGGGACGGTCACAATGGGAGGTGCTTGGGTACAATGAGAGAGAACGTATAGTTATTCATTTTAAAGTACAATCAATTTCAATCTGCAGATTTTACAGTGTTACATGAATGCTTATATAGTAAAACATACATATGGAGACAAGAAACCACACACACAGCATATCTTTGATTCTAAATTGGCAGCCTGGGACAGCACAAATTTTATTTGGCAGATTTATTCCGTGAGATCATCCAGCCAGAGCCCGGAGGCACTGCTGACAGAAACAATACCAAAGCTACCTGTTAAATAAGCTATAAGCACAAGATATATGGAATATGAGCTCTATATGTTACTGAAAAGCTGTACGAGTGAGACAAAACAAGCTGGTGGACATGAATCTTTCTTTGCAGACCATATATACACAATTTTCAGGATTTGGATGTCAAAGTGAGTATGACAGTGAAAAACAAGTGGAGACAAAAGAGTTATAGTGTTTGGAATGGCATGACAATCAATGTTTACTTGTTAAAGATTAATTGGATAGTAATGCCCTACCACAGCCATATTCATCAGAGCGGTCGGGACAGTCCGGCTCTTCGTCACACTGGTAGCTGGCAGGAATGCATGTGCGGTCAGACAAACACACAAACTGCTCTGGGGCACATGTGTCCCCCGGACCTTTAGTGGCTGAAGGAACAATAAAAAAGAATCAATTATTAGCAAAGTGAGTTTTTTGAAACAGGTTTCCAAACAACTTCCCCCATCTGTGGACGGAACCTCATGTCTGACTTACGGCAGTTCATCTCATCTGAGTTGTCCTGACAGTCATTATCCCCATCACAACGCCACAGTTTCAGGGCACAGCGGCCGTTCTGACACTTAAACTCATTGGGTTCACAGGGAGTTGGAGTTCCTTTGCAATTACAAATATAGTTGTATAGTAAGTGCAGAGTTCAGACAAAAATATTATCACCAGCATAACCTGCTTGATTATAAATAAGTGGTTTTAATTTTGTGGTCAATGTAATGGTTACAGGAAACTGCCATTTGTCCTACCACAATTGAACTCGTCGCTGCCATCAGCGCAGTCTGTTTCCCCATCACACACGTAGTCCCGTGAGATGCACTGTCCGTTCTGACAGGTGGCCTGGTCTGCACGGCAGGGTCCTGGGCCAGGTGGGGGTCTGGTTTTAGGAGGCGTAGGTGGAGTAGGACGTACAGGAACAACTGTGAAAATAATTGATCAAATTAGAGCTGTCAATTATTAAAAAGTGAAGTGACATTCAGCCAAGTATGGTGACCCATACTCAGAATTTGTGCTCTGCATTTAACCCATCCGAAATGCACACACACAGAGCAGTGAACACACACACACACACAGTGAGCACACACCCGGAGCAGTGGGCAGCCATTTATGCTGCGGCGCCCGGGGAGCAGTTGGGGGTTCGATGCCTTGCTCAAGGGCACCTAAGTCGTGGTATTGAAGGTGGAGAGAGAACTGTACATGCACTCCCCCCACCCACAATTCCTGCCGGCCCGGGACTCGAACTCACAACCTTTCGATTGGGAGTCCGACTCTCTAACCATTAGGCCACGACTTCCCTTAGCACATTGCAACACAAATTAAATATATGCTAACAATTTAAAAGGATAGTTCCCCCAAAAATGAATTACCCCATGATTTACTCACCCGCAAGCTATCCTAGGTGTATATGACTTTTATTCTTTATCAGAGTCATATATAAAAAAAAGCTTTCGAAGCTTTATAATGGTCGAGATTTTGAAGGCCAAAAAAGGTCTGTCTATCGATCATAAAAAGTGCTCCACATGGCTCATATGGGTTAAAATTGCCTTCTGAAGTGAAGTGATGCATTTGTGAAAAAAAAATAACATACATATTTAATGTATAAACTATAAACTCTGGCTTCCGCTAACTGTCGTAGAGAGAGAGCAGAGTTCCAGCGGATGACGAATGATGTAGGTTTAGTGTAAGATGAAATGAAAAGAGACAAATGCGTAAGAGCAGAAGAGAGAGCAAAACAAAACACCGGTCATGAATTAGATGAGGACTTGTAAAGGAAAATGTCAGAGGATTTCGATCTAAGTCAAGAGGAGACTGGTTTTCGTTTGCTGTAAACAAAACTTGATTCTTGCGGGACTAGTATAGTAATAGTCATCCACTGGAACGCCACTCTCTCGTGAATGCACATACGAAAGTTAGCGGAAGCTATAGATTATGGTTTATAAAGTTGCAAATATGGATATTTTTCTTACACAAACGCATCTCTTCACTTCAGAAGGCCTTTTTTTTTTTTTTTTTTTACCCCCGGTGCCGTGTGGAGCACTGTATTACATTCATATGTTTACTTGCCAAATGAAATACAATAAAATAAAATAAAAAATATATATTAAGAATAATATAAATCTTATGCATGATATCAAAGTGCATTTAGATGGTGTTAGTCAGTTAACAAAGTAATGGCACTCATTTATAAGAAGCAGTCTTACAGAAGTGAGGAAGCAGTCTCACTCACCACAGTTCATTTCATCACTGAAGTCAATGCAGTCAGGCCGTTTGTCACACACATACACCACAGGGATACACGCAAGCCCATCCTGACATCTGAACTCATCTGACAAACATTCTCTGGCACTGGAAATCACTGAGGTGGTAGAGACACATATTCAGTGCTGTGATGCACTGTACGCAATGCAGTGATCCAAGAAAAACTGTACATGATGCTTTGTTGAAAGATGTTTCAATGTTTCACTGCAAGCCTATCATTGCCTTTCCATGCGGGACCTGCCGTTTCAAGAGGATACAAAAACGCTTTGTTCACACAGGCAATGAAATCTGCTTCCAACACAAAATCTGTTTAGCTTTCATAGTCTGAATAGAAAAGAAAAAGAAAAAGGAAAAGAAAAGAAAAAGAAATCCAATTAAAAAAACAAATCAAATCAGATTTATGTGCAATGTGAACAAAGCCAAAGTGCAAATCTGTATAATGTTCATTCTGGCTTTTCTATTCAGTCCTGAATTGTCATATCTGGTACCTTAAACCAAAAGTAAAAATATTGAAAGCCATGCAAAGCCTTTTGTTCTTCTCGTCATACTCAGGTCTTCATCACAGTGCACACATGCATATAGGTTTCATCCTCTACACAGCCCCAACTTATGCTGCGAAAACCTTCAACTGTCAAGTAAACAAGACTGGACTGTGTTCTAATGCATTATTGTCTCCATGCAGCAGACCTGGATGAGGACAAACCTGGCACAGTGATGGGCTCCACAGGAGGAGGAGTGTCAGCTATGAACCAGACCACAACCAGACAACATTATCTATACTACATTGTTAAATTATGACTAGTTCTTAACAGAAGTGCAAGAATGAATACTTTTATAAACCATAAAGTGTAAAATACAACGGTAAAAATGCAAGTTTGGATTTGACAATAATTTTAACACAATCAGAATTATAATTATTGTCGTTATTATTAATCTTTTTTATGTCAGCAGCAAAACTATCTTCATGATGAGAACAAAGTGAATAACAGGAGTCATACAATTACCGTATTTTTCAGACTATAAGTCGCACCTATATAAGTCGCATCAGTCCCTCTCGTGGCTGTAGACGGTAATGTTTTCTCTAGGTTCATTTCTCTTGGTTCATGTCAAATTAATTTTGATTAATAAGTCGCAGGACCAGCCAAACTATGAAAAAAGTGCGACTTATAGTCCGGAAAATATGGTAACAAAAAGCTAAACAAGATATTTAAGATTAATGCAAGACTTTTAAAATACTGTCTTTTTTGTATATATCAGTTAAATACCGTATGTTTCTGACTATAAGTCGCACCTGAGTATAAGTCGCATCAGTCCAAAAATACGTCATGATGAGGAAAAAAAAAATATGTAAGTCGCATTTATTTAGAACCAAGCACCAAGAGAAAACATTACCGTCTACAGCCGCGAGAGGGCGCTCTATCCTGCTCAGTGTAGGCTACAGGAGCACTGAGCAGTATAGAACGCCCTCTCGCGGCTGTAGACGGTAATGTTTTCTATTGGTTCATTTCTCTCTGTTCATGTCAAATTAATTTTGATAAGTCGCACCTGACTATAAGTCGCAGGACCAGCCAAACTATGAAAAAAAGTGTGACTTACAGTCTGGAAAATACGGTACATATCTCTGAATAAAAATGTTGTCTATTTACATTTAAAACTGTGCAGTCCAGTAAAAGATGCTTAACAGTGTTATGTAGGCATGATGTTGCTTCTTCACCTTTCAATAAATAAGGTGTGAAGTTTGAATAACCTAAATAGCAGCATTTCCACTGTGGAGCCAGTGCGAGCCAGTGCGAGCCAGGGCTTAAAACAGGCCGGGCGGTGCTAATAGCCTCGGACAGTAGCACCGAGGCCAGAATAGCGCAGGGTTTCCACAGTCAGGGCCTGAAGTATGCTGCGTGTCACTAAAACACACCTTTTACACGCCTCTCAGGAACAACGTCACGAAACCCCATCATTTCACCAACAAAGAGAAGTTATCAGAAAACTAAGAAATTAGTCACTATCACAAAACGAACATGATAAAAGTGGCCGTGTGTTTGTATGCTTTGTTAAATATTCCTATTAAAAAGCATCTATGTTTTACTATAGAATAAGTGATACATTGATCATAATGAATTAATTTATCAGGACTCAAAATTAAATCGCACAGAAATACATTTATTTGTATTTTATTTATTTATTTTAAACGCTTATAAAAATAGCCTGCTTATTCAGTCGAGTCCGTTTCTGTTTATTTGTAGCCACAGTAGCCTATATACGTCACATTTAGAATGAATGATGATATCTCTATTTTTATAAAAGATCCCAAACAAAAAAAACTAAAAAACATTATTATATTTTTATGATAGGCGACGTGGAGCTAAACTCTCGAAACGAGACTTATGACAGATAATGTAAGTTACTAAATGAATACACGATTGTGATAGAGAAAAAGAAGCTGACATCTGAATTCTTCAAGCGGTCATATTTACTATGTTTACTGTGGTAATGTTATAAATATTTCTGCCTTGTATGATTATAATCCACATCGCATCAAATTATTTCAAACACACGCTGCCAACTGAAAGTGAGTTTTGAGCTCAACTTATTAAAAAAAGTTTTTAATGCTGGTGTTATAGCTGCTTTTTGTTATGATCCGCAGCGATGACTCTCTATTTTTATAAAAGCACCCGAACAAAAATCATTATTTTATTTTGATGACATATTCTACGCAGAGCTAAACTCATGATGACAGATAAAATATGTTACTAAATGAAAACACAATTGTGATAGAGAATAAAAAGCTGACGTCTGATTTCTCCAAGTGGTTGCATTTACCATGTATACTATGGTAATGTTAATGTTTATCTTGCATAGTCTTTTACATCGCTTTTAAATATTTCTGCCTTGTATGGTGATCATAATCCACATTATCACATTATTTCAAACACTCGCTGCTGACTAAGAGTGAGTTTTGAGCTCAACTTATTTTACGAAGTCTTTAATGCTGGTTTTATAGCTGTTATCTTTCTGAAATGATCCACGCCGCTGACGCTCTCCAGATGCAGAGAAACTCCGCCTTTGTTCATAACCCCTCCTCTAGCCCCAGCTGGCCTGCTTTGGCCCAAGGTTTTCGTCGGGCCAAAAAACCCTGGCCGTTGGCCCAGAGGAAGCCCCCACGAGGCACGATCAAGCCCCAGAAGTGACAGTGGAAACACGACTGGCCCTGGCACGCACTAGCACACCCGGTTTAAGCTCGACAGTGGAAACACGGCTAATGATACCTAGTAGTGTTGTCACGGTACCAAAATTTCAGTATTCGGTACCGATACCAGTGAAAATCCACGGTTCTCGGTACCAATTTCGGTACCAAAGCATAACACAAAAATATGCTAATTTAAAAAAAAAAACTTTTTATCACTAAGAATAAAACCAATGCCATTCTTTATACTTATTTACAATTGTGTTTAAAGTTTTTCTACAAGTAATATAATTATGAAAAACAGTTTCACCCAAATTTAATTTGTCTTTTAATTAATGAAATAAAAACACATTTTATTTTTTGGTAAATAAAGGGGACTTGCTATTAAAATTAAAACATGGAAGAAATATTGTGTGATTTATTTCTTTAAAAATAAAGTTTTATTAATTTTTTCAACAGTAGTAGCAATATCACATACATTCTACTAAATAATAGTAATATTTCTAGCACAATGCCTTCATGTAAAAACTAACTTTTATTTTGATGGGTTACCATGAATACCTTTAAATTGACACTGGTTTTACTCAAATGAAAAGGTAAAATGCTTGTGAAGTGACTCAGAATAGTTCTGGTGATGCTGTTTATGTATTTATGTCCTCATTGAGACGGCAGATGCTGAAATTACTGCAAGCGTCACACGCTTCAGTCTATGTAGTAAAACAAACCCACACGTCTCTGCCATTCATTCATTCACATTCACATTCATTAATTTAATTTGATTAATTTATGCTAACTTTGACAAATTCCGTGACTGTCCATAGTAAAATGAAAGTTTCATTTTCATGACTGGATTTTGATATTCCGTCCGCGTTTTATGCTTCGTGGAAATCATAGTGCTGTATGCATCAAGAACCAGCTTGAGCAGGTACTCGGTACCACCGGTACTTACAGAAACCTGGTACCATGACATTTTCATTTTTTTAGTACCGACTTGGTACCGAAGTACCGGTCTTTTGACAACACTAATACCTAGTAAAAAGAACCTGATCATACATAGATTTGGATTAACTAATACTAGGAGTTACTTCATATAACTTATTTCTGTGACATGTATCCCATTTCCTCTGCCACCTGTTATTAATATAAGAGTATATTGCTGGTCAAGGTAATTTTTGTTGTTTATAATAATAATAATAATAATAATAATAATAATAATGATGATGATGATGATGATGATTGTGTGTGTTAATTTATTTTTTCACATTTATAAACCTGCAGAGAATGTCTTTGTCAATATCTGATGATTTTGATTATAAAATGTTATTTGGCTTTTATTACTATTAAGTAGGGATGTCCCGATCAGGTTTTTTGTCCTCGAGTCCGAGTCCGAGTCATTTGATTTTGAGTATCTGCCGATACCGAGTCCCGATCCGATACTTCTATAATACATAAAAAAAGAATAAAGAAGAGCGAAAAAACAGATCCAGGATCTTCAATAAATTACATTTTGAAATATATTCAAATATAAACAGCTATTTTAAATAGGCTAGTAAAAATATTTCAAAATCTTACTGTTTTGCTGTACTTTGGATCAAATAAATGCAGGCTTGGTGAATAGAAGGGACTTCTTAAAAAAAAAAAAAAAAAACCTTAACAAGCTTACCTGTTCAAAAACTTCTGACTGGTAGTATAGGCAACTTTATTTTTTCTCTAATTTCTAGCTTTTAATTGGCTTAGAGATCTATAAATGCTGGACAATAACAAATAATAATGATTTGTTTATATACTACAAACACTGTTTATCACATAATAATGCAGAATAGTTTCTATACTGTAATAAATACTATGTCAATCAGCACTGCATTGTTCATACTTTATTTATCACCTGCTGGAGATGACTTGAAGAACAATTTATTGTCGTGATCGTATATTAACGTCTTCGTGTTTGCATAAGTTTCTGTTTTCCTGTGAGCACCACAGCATAGCTGGACGCTTTTGTCCATATTAGGAATATCCTGATATCAGCGCGAGAAGTATGAATGAAACACACACTGCATGAGAGTTTAGCGCTCTGTGATGTTCATCTCGCTGTATCTTGGGTCCGAATGAAATATCAGGTCATGCGCAAACTATCATGTCTCTTTGAGTTTGAATCTATATTTATTCACACCAGCTCTTGAAAACAAACTGATGTCATGCCGCACGCGTTGCTGTTTCTGTGTGGAGTCAAAAGGGTCTAACTCTGTGCCACCGCATAACAAAAGATGTGTTAAAAATTAATGAGAATATATATATATATATCCGAGTCCTGATCGGGAGGTAACGTCCGATTCCGATCGATTTCTGATCACGTGATCGGATCTGGACATCCCTACTATTAAGTAACGTTGTTGTTATTATTATTACAAATTATTCTGCAGTTTACGTGAGTGCACATATAGTGTCTGTTATACGGTGTTTGTTTATGAATAAATATTAATATTATCAAATCAAACTTAAAAAACACTGAACATACCTTCTCCAAGCCGTCTGAACTGGAAGCCTTTTACTGAGGTATCGTAAGAGGCAATGGTGCCCTCTTTAACCACTGAGGACAGGACATCTCTGATCTGTGTTTCATTAAAGTTATTATCCGAGCCGACGTCCAGCTCCACAAACACATCTTTGCCAATTTTCCTGCAAATGTACACAGAGCACAGTTCATCAAAACAACAGTCCAAACAAACCAACCACAAAAAACAACTTAAGATGGTTTGTTGGCATCCCAGTCTGGCCAGGCTGGTCAGTTTGCTGTTTTTACAGAAGGTTTGGACACCAGCTTGGCCAGACTAGAAGACCAGCTGGTTTAAGATGTTTTTGAGCAGAGTGATCCCATAATGCAAAAACAGAACTTGAGTATTTGATTATTTCAATTTAATTAAATTTTAATTAAATTGAAATGATTACAAAAGTAACTGTATATGCTTATACATTAGAAGATGAACATTACATTACATTAGTGTTTGAAATTGAAAATGGTGTTTACTTAATGAGAACCACATTGACGGACTGCTGTCCTGGTATCCTATTGTAGTCAGACTCAAGCTGTGGAGAAGATAAACATCATTAATCACCACATACTGGCCTTGCCTATTAAAGTACTTCAGTCTCGGTGTATGATATTCTAATTGTACAGCTAAATACCATCAACACAGAATAAACAAAGAGAACAGAGGAAAGCCATGAGATCAAAAATCTGACCCAATCCGCAGGTGGAGCACACCTTTAATTATGACTGTGAAAACTCTCTTTTCACGTATTTCTTTAGCTTACAGTCATTGAGAAGATGCACATACCGTATCGACGACAGCAGATGATATCTCTATGAAAGCAGGAGAGGAGATGTCATCAAGTTCAGGCCCATACTGGAATGAGTTTGTGAAGTTCACCAGTGCCCGATAGTAAACTAGAAACAAGGCGACAATAACAGCACCCGAGAACAATCATTACACCTAGGATGGCTTGAAGGTCAATTTTAATTTTTGGATGAACTATCCCTTTAATATTACTGCTAATGTACTACAATAATTATCTTTACAATTCTATATTTTATAAATTGTAAATTACAATTTGTAATTGTTTTTAATTTTATTTTATAGATTTCACATTATATATAAATTAATTAGTAAGATAAATGTATTCTTTAAACTTTTATTATACAAAAGTTAGTTCTAAGTGATGGTTTTTGCCTAAATAAATCAAAAATAAAACACTAAACACTAAAATAAGTCTATTAAATTATTTACACTTGAGTTCAGACATCACTATAAATGTACAGCATAAAAATGGATATTCATTTTAAAATTTACTAAAGATTACATTTAACAGTGTTATTAAATTATTGGTGTTTTTAAAATTTTACTTGAATTGAGGATTAGATGACAGCAAAGATAATCTAAATGTAAAAATGAACATGTATGTGTTTGCATGCATGAACTTTACTTGAAAATGTAAAGTTCATGATGTTTACAGCTGGGGAAGAAAAAACCTCATAAAGCAGTCTAAAGCAGTTTGCTGGTTTTACATTTTTTGGCCACTTTTCAGTCTGGGAGTCCAGCTGGCTGACTAAATCGGGGATGAAAAATGGGGGATGACCTAAAAGATTAAATATAGGCACATGTACAGCACAGATGAATTTGGTAATTAAAAGGACAAATAATAATTGAAAACTACAGCACAACAAAATCTATTTAGAAAAGGTTTCAGCATTGACAGTGACAATTCTTCTGTAAAAGCTGCTGTTCAATAACAAAAACAAACACATGCTATTAGCTTATGCCTACAGCCTCACAATAAATCAACCTTTAAAAAGCTCCAGCCTCTAGCACTTTTACTGCCCTCCCTGCAGCTCGCCTGAGTGGGTTTACCCGATTTCAGTTTGTCAAACTGAATTGAGAAAGGAAGTCAATATTTGTGCTCTTTCTTGCAGTTAGCTGCCACATGCCACAGTTCTCCAGCAGAGTCATGTTTCATGCGACTGCCAAATGGACACGCAGTTTTTCATATTCACGTATACTGTATCCCTAACAGACTCTTCTGACCTCTTCTTAATAGGGTTGGAAATCGTTAGAAAATCCGACCCGGGATGTGTTTCGTTCACACAAAAGATGACCCGGCTAAGTTCCGGCAATTTTCCAGGCCCAATGTGCAGTGTGAAAGGGTCTTTAGAGTGTCAGAAGGTTTTGACTGACTGCCTTTGTCCAGGCTATAATAGTCTGTCTATTGTGACATAACAGAAAATACTGACAGAGGAAATGGAACATCAAATAGTCCCGTCAAAGTGTTGGCACTGACTCGTGATTAATCAAATCGCTTGCACGGGCACACTGTAAAAGCATCAGCCTCTCCCTTTAGACGGCTCAGCCTGCCCAGTGCCTGTAATCTCGTCTCGGTAGTTCATGCTTATAAGGCTGCAACTCAGAAAACCACATTCTCACTCTAAAACAGGGCAAAGCCCCATTCAGACTTTCTGTTTAGGAAATCCCCTTTGAACGCCAGTGAGGGTACTGAAACTGCATTTGGACAAGGGAAAAGGCGTTCCAAATGCTAATGTCATAAACTCTACTACTACTCGCTAAACAACAGCATAACTTTGGCAGCTTTGTGGCCCGAGCCCTCGACGGGACACACGGAGGCCAGTGCAGAAGACAAAGAGCTGATTGAGCCAATGCGGCCTGTCTGGCCTTTAAAGCATGAGTCTTTCAACTTGACCTTCATTCCCCTCTCTCCTCCTCCTCCTCCCTCCAAGAACCCTTCACACTGGATCAAACACTCAAAATAGTAGTCTTGTCTTATTTTGAAGGTCTGTGGAATGCACTTGGATGGAGATTCGCAGATTTGTCCATTCTCAGACACAGATCATCAAATGTCAAATGAGCATTTGCGAGAGGAAAACCTCCATCCGTCATAATGCCACAAAGCCAGCTGGCATGGCATCTTGTTGTCGTTCTGGTACTAAACAGAATTTCACACCCCAAGCATGGCAGTGCTTAACCCATTTAGCTCGTGTTTACTCCTCTGAGATCATACAAGCAAATGTGTGAATGCATAAATTAGAGTGTAGAAGTGAAAATGAATGTTTGACAGCCAATATGCAGAGAAACAAAAGAAAAAAAAACAGTTAATTATGTGAGTAGTGGTTTTTCGACCTTTGTGACAATATTCCAAATTTTCAGGTATTTTAGTATTAATGACAATTACACTTGTTTTGTGTGAATTTGGATGTATTAATATAGTAAATTAATTAAACAATCATTTTGTGATTCCAGAAGTTTCAAGAACTGCTTGTTTTTTAACAAAATCAACAGTTATTGAAGGGAGAAAATAATTTCACATCTTTTAAGTATACATCTTTATATTAGATTTTTAATAAGTATCAATTTATTAATTAAAATATTTAAGTCATTCTGTGGACATCCTCTAGAAAGGACAGGGATGAAATGGCTTGTGGTGTGACTTGTCAAAAAAATGATGATATTTATGATTTATTGTTAAATAATATTCTCAATACTACTGATATGACATACATTCATAAATAAATAAACATGATATCGGTTTAAAAAAATTCACCTTGAAAATTATATTTTTTGATATTTTAGCAAAAATAATTAAGTCAGCCTGAATAATATTCATTACTGAATATATTCAAGGAAAAAAAATATTTATTTTATTTTATTTTATTAGGTTTGTGGAGGAGATTTTACTTTAAGGATAGTGGGGAAACAATTAAGGAAAAAACATAAGAAAATCATATTTTACATCTAGTGACAGGTGCAAATTAGAAGTTATTGCATATAAAAAGCTATGATATGCTGAACATTTATGAAATATGAGATTCAGTAAAAACACCCCAGCTGTAGGAATCACAGTTTAATTGACGCATGTTTTCTATTTTAAATGTCAGATTTTGATTTGTGCGTGTTTAAGAGTCACATCTCTTTGGCACAGGGATGCAACGCTGCATATGTTCAACATCTGTCTATGAAGGCACCGATCGCTGTGAGAATTCTCTCAGCCTGTTTTAAATGGCAGCTACAGTTTTCTTGGTGGGATCTCCTTAAGTCATTGTAGTTTGCAGGATATCCTCCACTCCGGCCAGTAACTTCCACTATCTGCTTTTAACCCTTCAATGGGTGTATCTGTGAGAGAGGAGAGCTATTTTCTGGGCAACCAATGGGAGGGCCACATCCTGTTTGCTCCCATGTACTTGAAGACATGGCCAAGATAATTGGTCTTGATGTCAGAATACTCTGATAAACCATTTCTGGTTCCCACCATAGAGTATTTTGTTATTATTTACTCATCCACATGCTGTTTCAAACTAACATGACATTTTGTCTTTACGTCATTACGAATGTTTCAACTGTTTTTGTCTGTACAATGAAAATCAAATCAATGGGGCCCAAAAGAAAACTGTAGTCCCAGTGTATTATTTAGCTTAGTATTATTTATTTACATCTATAATATGTTAATAACGGCCCAAAAAAAGGACAAAAGATTAAAGTATTTCAGCTTTGAACTAAGAACAGAGTACGCTAATTATAATAAAAACTGTTCATTTTTGGTAAACTGTCCCTTGAAATCCACAGTGGAACCAGAAGCAGTTAACTAAAACATTATAGTGTCAAGATCTTTTATCTTCATTCCCTTTAATTGCTTTTCCCGCAATATAAATCTCTTGCTATGACTAGAAGACCTACAAAGAAACAATGCAATCAATAATTAAAAAAGTATTTTGAAACAAGCTGGAATTCTTATTGATCTCTAAACAATTGCATGTGTGAATACCAGCAAACTTGCACAAACTTTCTATGAAAGATAACATAAAAGAACATCCATCCGAGAAATTGCATTCACATAGTCAGTACAGAGCGGTAACGTGGAGGAGAAATCATTTTCGTAATTGCTATGATTATGTTTTGCTGTTCATTCCATCCCACGCTAAGGGGTGTTAATGAGGTATCCACAAATTCAAAGCTGTTCTGCATCAAAATCAAAGTGCCGAGTTGAAAGAAGCAACACTATTAGAACTGTCCTTTTATGTACTGAACTGCTACTGACAATTTCACACTACAAAGACTTCAGTGTGCTATCACAGAGAGACAAAGCAAGCACCCTTTATTCCTTTTAGTCTGTCTCCCTCTCTCGCTACTGTATCGTCCACTAAGTTCTTTTGATCACTTGAACAATGAATATTATTTATTTAGTTTAGCCACTGGAACTAAAGCTGTGAATTGTTTTATAATCCTATAATATGGATTATTACTTTCCTTATGGCCACTCCCATTCCTTCCTCCCTGAAACACAATAAAAACGCTCGACTGTGGTGAAACCCAAGCATGTTTCCATTAGCAGTAAAATGAGCTTATTCACTGTTAGACTATTGCAATCATCATAACTTCTGAACTAGAACTATCTACATGTATTACCGATGTGACGGATTAGGAAACAATGACTTACAAACACTATGTGCATCTCTGTGAGTGTCATATTGTAAGGACATTTGATACTCATGTCCAATGAGAGAAATGAAGCAATGTTTCCTATGGAGGGGGATAAGATTTTCCAAGGCAGTGCATATATGTAAAAAATAAGTGCTAGTATCTGAGACTGATAGCTGAAGGAAGAGGAAAGCTATTTAGGAAGTTCTATTCAGTAAACTAGTGGTTCTTGACAGATTTTCCTCAGAATTTTGCAAGATTTTGCATTAAACAATAAGTGGTAGGTTAATAAATCCAACATTAAAATAAGAATGGATGCTGTCAAAATATCCTCAAAATATCTTCCTTGCACTGTAAAAAAAAATATTATAATTAGGATACATTTTACAATTAATTATTATTTTAGTTTTGGTACAAAATTTTATGATTAATTAAATGTGTTGCAGTTTCTTTATAATCATGTGGACAACAATTTGTGTGTGTGTGTGTGTATGTATATATACATATTTCTTACTTGTTTATATTTTCTCATTCATTTATAATAATATGTGTTTTTTATTGCTGTTCACAACCATGTCAGAACAAAGTTGTGCCTGTTTTTAAGTTTAAGTGAAGAATTACTAGTCCACACATTGTCTTCATTTTCTCAATTCTTTTCCCTTTCCTCTTTCTGACAGAATGTATATGGCCTCCTCTGAGAAGGCTGGACCACAACAACATGGAAACCAAAATACCCCACCACGTCTCCCAATCCTGCTGTATACTATCATCGTTGCAACCCTGACACAAAATATTACATCAACTGCACCACCAGGACAGCCAATGAATGGACAGCTGGGTGGTCTTTTTAAAGGAAGGTTTTACATGCATCTGTTCACCTTTACATAGCTAGAATCATGCACAAGTGAAAAAAAAAATGGAAGCATTTATTTTATAGATTAAACCAATAAAAAAAAATATATTTTTTTTAATGGAAAAAAAAAATTAAATAATGTAATAATGTTTAGGTTAATGTATCAATATATACTTGTCACCACAGCAGAGTAGGCCAGATCTTTCAAAGAAAACATTTACATGAATCCAAAATTAGAGATGAATAAGATTGCCTTTTACAACTATGATTTCATTTTGGCTGAACACCTCCAATAATGCTCATGGGTAGATGACTTAACAAATGAACAAGTTGGTCCTTTGAGCTTCCCGTTTAGTGAGCACCGTAATCGAGATTCTCGTGGCCTCACTTCAAAATGATCTCTCAGCTAGTCTCCCTAACTGAAAGCATGTATGTATGCTATGCTAACCTTTCTCTTCAGTTTGATGTGGCTGTATGACCCAGTGTTCAGGGTCTAAACGAGGACCTGTGAAGCTTCTGAAGTTCTGTAGAGCTAAAGGAGGGTGAGGAGATCTACCACGTCTTTATCAGGCTTTATCAAGCTAACAACAAACAAACCAGCCAGGAATATGCAGCAGCTTAGTATCAGATAAAAGAGCCTTCTTGTATACCAAGGGGATTTAGGAAAGATAAAGAAAAGAAGCTGGATATCACCTCTATGGACTGCTTATATGGTGCCTAACATAATCAGGTGTTTTGAAATAATCACATTTTTGTCATTTAGGAAATGCCTTTCTACCTCAGGAGTAACCTGGGGTTAAGTGTCTTGCTCAGGGGTAGACTGTTGACAGACCCCAATGCTCTTCAGTTCATAAATCACCCCCTTTTGTGGTTTAAACCAATAACCTTTGAGTTACCAGCACAGATGTCTGACATCTCATACAGAGCAATGAGATTGAAACGAAAGGGAAAAGAGACTCCTGCTTCTCAGATGATTCTCATGAGGAAAAAGACCTCAGTAGTAATCTTATGTTCCAGAGTTTCAAAAAAACAACATCATAAATGTTTCTAAACATCATAAATGGAAATATGGTATGACGACAAAGATCATGATTTCAATCATCATTATGAATCATTATGAAAATATCAAATAATATCAAATAATAAAACTATATAATATACCAAATCCAAGCTCATCTAGAGTAGTGACAACTATCAAATTATGTTTCTATTGTCAGTATTCCCAAGTAACATCTTTCAGACGGAGATGATTCTTAAATAAAAAGTAACTATTTCAGGGTCTATTCAGGGACTAGCACACTTACATTTTAAATGTATTACTCATGATGATAACTACTTCATTTGAACAATGTAATGCATCCGAATTAAATACAAATATTTTATTTATTTCAAAAAAGAAAGACAATAAACTCCAAATGTTAAATGGTAGTACATTAGATTTAGAAGCCATTATTTTCAAGGAGGATTTTAAACCCCACTCTAAAGACCAGTTTGTAGCTATTTCAACAGATGCTCCATAAAAAAACATGCATCAGAAAAACAGGATTCTGTGTAATATTTGCTACAGTAGTTGGATATGAACTCTTATCAGCGACAGGAAAGGAAAAGTGGTCACACAGACCTCTGGAAAAAGAGCACATAGGTTAGACATCCACAAATACTCTACTCCAGGAAGGATGTTCTTTCTCAAGTGCTGTCAGGCACGGATATATAAATGGCTTTAGGGGGATTACCACTAGGTGACTCATAGTCTCAACCTATCCAGCCTTAAAACATTGCATTGCAGATATATTTGTAAAAAGATATTGATTTGTTATTCCAGATTCTACAAATCCACTGAGATCAGAAATGTACAGCTGGGGGCAGATGTGGCCTAATGGTTAGAGAGCCGGACTAGTTACCAGAAGGTCGCTGGTTCAAGTCTCGGTGCTGGCAGGAGTTGTAGGTGGGAGCGAGTTAATGAACAGCACTCTCTTCCACCCTCAATACCCATGGCTGAAGTGCCCTTGAGCAAGGCACTGAACCCCCAGTTGCTCCCTGGGCGCTGGATGTTTAGCTGCCCACTGCTCCGGGTGCGTGTTCACGGGGTGTTAAATGCAGAGCACCAATTCCGAGTATGGGCTACAATACTTGGCAAATGTCACGACTTTCACTTTCATTTTTGCTCATCAGGTCAGATCAGTTTTATGGCCCAGTTCAAAATTAGACGGAAGATTCAATTTTCTTCTGCTAACTTTGGGTCTACATTTAGCAAACTAAATGTTTGCTTTGAGAATTTAGAGTCTGTATGTGGTCACTTCATAACACTGAGTCTCACAGAGGTGATGTTTAAGATCTGGCACCTCTTAGTTGACACGGTCACCCCTCTGCTACTCCATCTTCTGAATATACTATAGCTACAGCAGAAATATCCCTTTCTAATTTATGAGCCAGCATGTTTGTGTGGAGGTCCATGCTGTGCTATTTTGAGAATAAAGCTCAGGTGTCAGGCTGCAGAGCGCTTACCAAAACAATACAATGGACAACAATGGCCCAGACAGACTCCAAAAGGACAGACGGGGAAGCAAAAGCCATTACAAAGAGTAGTTCCAATGATAGAAAAGTTTAGAAGGGAAAATGCAGAAGTCTGACACTGCAGCTGAGACACTTTCGATGTTTGTTATCTAAATAACGCAAGGTCCGTTTCCAAAATGAGGCTGGTTGCCATTTAACACAAAGAATATTATATTTTAAAAAAATGATTCGGTGACTATTCGCAGTGCTTTCCGAAAGTTTGCACAAGAAACTGATAATTCATTAGTGCTAATCCCTCTTTGTTTTTTGTTTTTTTTACCTAAAATAGTGCCGTATCATAAATATTTATTCTTTTTATGGGTTATGATGGGTTATGTTTTTGAACAAGAGTCTCTTATATTCACCGTAGCTGAATTATTTGATCAAAAACACAGCAAACAGTATAAAATTAAAATATTAATGCAATTTTCTATTATATTTTACAATTTAATTTATTCAAGAAATATTTCTTATTATCAATGCTGTAAACAGATAATCTCTTTAATATTTTTGTGGTTAATATATATATATATATATATATATATATATATATATATATATATATATATGAGTGTATATATATATGTGTGTGTATATATATATATATATATTTTTTTTTTTTTTTTTTTTTTTTTTTCAAAACATTTAAATTGGCCCCAGACTTTGTGTAATTTCTTTATTTTTTATTTTAAAGAAAAGAGTAGTTCCAATGATAGAAAAGTTTAGAAGGGAAAATGCAGAAGTCTGACACTGCAGCTGAGACACTTTCGATGTTTGTTATCTAAATAACGCAAGGTCCGTTTCCAAAATGAGGCTGGTTGCCATTTAACACAAAGAATATTATATTTAAAAAAAATGATTAAAAATTTATTTATTTTCAAAAATTAAAATTTTTTGAAATGGTTCAGGTTTACATTAGTGGAGCCCATGTGAAATTACTACACAAAACTTCTGTAAAAATGTGATAAAAGTACACAAGATTTCCTTAAATAGAACTCAAAGAGAAGATACATGTGTTACAGACCTCCCCAAATTATGAAAGGCGAGAATTAAAACTTATGATGTGAGTGAATCAACAGAGGACAGTGTTTGTATCGTCTGTTCCAGCTGCTATTTGTTACACTGACTTTCATGTGTGCTGCTATGTTTACACCTCTGCATCTCAGCTGATGAAAGGAGAACTGAGTATTGTTTGGATCTCCGGCAAAAATCTGAGGCCCTTGTTATGATGAAGCTGCTGTCTCATCACTGTGAGCAAAGGCGGGTGACAGGATGTGACTGAGACACAACAACTCGATATAATGCCCTCAGCAGATGATTAAAACGGTTTCATGTTTTACTGCAAGATGTTTGCAGAATCTGTTGATGCATCTCTTTTATCACACTGATATGAAATGTGTGACTTATGCAAAGCTGTAATAATTCCTTTCTAAAAAAAAAGAAAGAAAAAAAAAGGCTTCTCACTTGTAATAGGTGTGCCTGGTTCAACTGTGCTCGGCTCAGGGGTGCTTCCATCCTCTTCTCCACTTACATCTGAAGGAAAATATATATATATTAGTTTTTTATTTTTAGTAAAAAAAAAAAAAAAAAAGAGGATTTTGAAAATTAGTCTTGAATGCTCAGCAAGTCTGCATTTATTTGATTAAAGAATTTATGAAATATTGTGAAGAATTATAAAAATTTTAAAAGAATGGTTTGCTATACTTTATATTTTAATATTTGAAAATAGTATTTATTCCTGCGATGACAAAGTTGAATTTTCAGCAGGCATTAATTTAGTCTTCAGTGTCATATGAAGGTTCAGAAATTATTCTAATATGCTAATTTGCTGCTCAAGAAACATTTCATATTATTATCAATGTTGAAAGATTTGTTTTGCTTAACATTTTGTGTAGAAACTATGATTTTTAAAAAAAAATTCAGGATCGTCTCAGCAGTGCAGCATTCAGATAGTCCCACCTCCTGAAGGATCATAGTACTCTTCATCATCCACATAACCTCCCGGCCGCGTGTTTTCCTCCTCTAAACCTTCTGGGAAAGGCACCTCATCCCACACTTTAGAGCTCTGAACCACCTGTAGTCAAAACAAATGAAACCACAATTTATGGGATTGAAATCAGCATCTCCAAACTCATCTTGAGTTATGAGAGACTAACAGAAGAGAGAGACAAAAACAACAGTCAATGCCTTCTAGCTCTGCTGAAGGAAGAAGAGATAAACATCTTGCCTTTGTGATATGCATGCCCAAAAATGCATATCACACACATCATAAAAGACATGAAATGAAAGTATAAAAGCTGTCTTTAAAAAGTATTTGGAAACGTCTGGAAATGTCTGGATATCACAGAATTAAAGTATCAAATCAAGTGTCAAGGGCAAATAAATAAAGCTAGTTGCTAAAACAGTTTTATTATCACAGTTTCTGCAAAATAAATATTAAGAATAACACATGATAACAAGAAATGTTTCTATAGCACAAAATCAGCATATTCAAATGATTTCTGAAGGATAATGTGACATTTAAGAATGGAGTAATGATTGCAGAAAATTCAGCTTTGTCTACAAAATTAATAAATTGCATGTATTTATACAAAAACAGTTATTTCAAATTGTATTTGTTTTTCAGTATTTTTGATCAGATAAAGCCTAGGTCCACATCAGGGATTTAAAAAAAAAAAATCTTACCAGCCCCAAACATTTGAATAGCAGTGTAATATGAATCAAAAATAAGGTATGAATAAAATAACATATTAACGCCTGTGGTATCACATGAAAAATCATACACACACGCAAAAACACATTAAAGCAACTTTTTTGCAATTTGCATAATTAGCAGAAACTTGAACTTCAACACAACCAGCAGAGCCTTCTGCTTATTATTATTATTTTTTTTTGGTAGGCAACAAAAGCTTTGATGATTTTATACAATTATGTCTCCTCTGCAATCCGGTTCTCATCTTCACATTTGTATACGTATTTGGCAAGATGCCACATTTGGCATTTTCATTCTTCATAGCCTGCCAGTTCCCATTTCCCTGCATCTCCATCATGGTTGCAGTTCCCATTTAAATGGCTCCCGCAAATAAATAACTTGATCTCCCCCCCAAATCCTTTCTCTCCTGACTGAACACTCTAAAACAACAATCCTGGAGCTTTTGAAAAAGGAAATCGCTGACTGGCAAAATTCTTTCAACTGAATCTGCTCAGCGAACCTTTGGTGTGATCATCGCCTGCTTCCCTCTCCCTTGGGAAGAAGAATCCTCCCGAAACTAGACACTCTGTCAAGTCAAGTCACCTTTATTTATATAGCGCTTTAAACAAAATACATTGCGTCAAAGCAACTGAACAACATTCATTAGGAAAACAGTGTGTCAATAATGCAAAATGATAGTTAAAGGCAGTTCATCATTGAATTCAGTGATGTCATCTCTGTTCAGTTAAATAGTGTCTGTGCATTTATTTGCAATCAAGTCAACGATATCGCTGTAGATGAAGTGACCCCAACTAAGCAAGCCAGAGGCGACAGCGGCAAGGAACCCAAACTCCATCGGTGACAGAATGGAGAAAAAAACCTTGGGAGAAACCAGGCTCAGTTGGGGGGCCAGTTCTCCTCTGACCAGACGAAACCAGTAGTTCAATTCCAGGCTGCAGCAAAGTCAGATTGTGCAGAAGAATCATCTGTTTCCTGTGGTCTTGTCCTGGTGCTCCTCTGAGACAAGGTCTTTACAGGGGATCTGTATCTGGGGCTCTAGTTGTCCTGGTCTCCGCTGTCTTTCAGGGCAGTAGAGGTCCTTTCTAGGTGCTGATCCACCATCTGGTCTGGATACATACTGGATCCGGGTGACTGCAGTGACCCTCTGATCTGGATACAGACAGGATCTGGTGGCTACGGTGACCTCGGAATAAGAGAGAAACAGACAAATATTAGCGTAGATGCCATTATTCTAATGATGTAGCAAGTACATAGGGTGTTATGGGAATTCAAGTTCAATTCAATTCAAGTTTATTTGTATAGCGCTTTTTACAATACAAATCGTTACAAAGCAACTTTACAGAAAAAATTATGTTTCTACAATATTTAGTAGTAGCTAGTAGTTTGTGCACGTTTGACAGGATTTTAGAAAAAATAAAAAATAATAGATTTAAACTGCAAGAGTGTGTCTGCCTCCCGAACAATGTTAGGTAGGTTATTCCAGAGTTTAGGCGCCAAATAGGAAAAGGATCTACCGCCTGCAGTTGATTTTGATATTCTAGGTATTATCAAATTGCCCGAGTTTTGAGAACGTAGCGGACGTAGAGGATTATAATGTAAAAAGAGCTCTTTTAAATACTGAGGTGCTAAACCATTCAGGGTTTTATAAGTAATAAGCAATATTTTAAAATCTATACGATGTTTGATAGGGAGCCAGTGCAGTGTTGACAGGACCGGGCTAATATGGTCATACTTCCTGGTTCTAGTAAGAACTCTTGCTGCTGCATTTTGGACTAGCTGTAGTTTGTTTACTAAGCGTGCAGAACAACTACCCAATAAAGCATTACAATAATCTAACCTTGAGGTCCTAAATGCATGGATTAACATTTCTGCATTTGACATTGAGAGCATAGGCCGTAATTTAGATATATTTTTGAGATGGAAAAATGCAGTTTTACAAATGCTAGAAACGTGGCTTTCTAAGGAAAGATTGCGATCAAATAGCACACCTAGGTTCCTAACTGATGACGAAGAATTGACAGAGCAACCATCAAGTCTTAGACAGTGTTCTAGGTTATTACAAGCAGAGTTTTTAGGTCCTATAATTAGCACCTCTGTTTTTTTTTCAGAATTTAGCAGTAAGAAATTACTCGTCATCCAGTTTTTTATATCGATTATGCATTCCATTAGTTTTTCAAATTGGTGTGTTTCACCGGGCCGCGAAAAAATATAGAGCTGAGTATCATCAGCATAACAGTGAAAGCTAACACCATGTTTCTTGATGATATCTCCCAAGGGTAACATATAAAGCGTGAAGAGTAGCGGCCCTAGTACTGAGCCTTGAGGTACTCCATACTGCACTTGGGATCAATATGATACATCTTCATTCACTGCTACGAACTGATGGCGGTCATATAAGTATGATTTAAACCATGCTAATGCACTTCCATTAATGCCAACAAAGTGTTCAAGTTTATGCAAAAGAATGTTATGGTCAATTGTGTCAAACGCAGCACTATGATCCAATAAAACTAAAAGAGAGATACACACACGATCAGATGATAAGAGCAGATCATTTGTAACTCTAAGGAGAGCAGTCTCAGTACTATGATACGGTCTAAATCCTGACTGGAAATCCTCACATATACCATTTTTCTCTAAGAAGGAATATAATTGTGAGGATACCACCTTTTCTAGTATCTTGGACAGAAAAGGGAGATTCGAGATTGGGCTATAATTAACTAGTTCTTTGGGGTCAAGTTGTGGTTTTTTGATGAGAGGCTTAATAACAGCCAGTTTGAAGGTTTTGGGGACATATCCTAATGACAATGAGGAATTTATAATAGTCAGAAGAGGATCTATGACTTCTGGGAGCACCTCTTTTAGGAGCTTAGATGGTATAGGGTCTAACTAAATGTTGTTGGTTTAGATGATTTAACAAGTTTATACAATTCTTCCTCTCCTATAGTAGAGAATGATTGGAACTGTTCCTCAGGGGGTCTATAGTGCACTGTCTGATGCGATACTGTAGCTGACGGCTGAATGGTTGCAATTTTATCTCTAATAGCATCGATTTTAGAAGTAAAGTAGTTCATAAAGTCATTACTGCTGTGGTGTTGGGAAATGTCAACACTTGTTGAGGCTTTATTTTTCGTTCATTTAGCCACTGTATTGAATAAATACCTAAGGTTATGTTTGTTTTCTTCTAAAATAGAAGAAAAGTAATCGGATCTAGCAGTTTTTAATGCTTTTCTGTAAGATAGGTTAGTTTCCCGCCAAGCAATACGAAATGCATCTAGTTTTGTTTTCCTCCAGCTGCGCTCCATTTTTCGGGCTGCTCTCTTTAGGGTGCGAGTATGCTCATTATACCATGGTGTCAAACTGTTTTCCTTAACCTTCCTTAAGCGTAAAGGAGAAATTGTATTTAAAGTGCTGGAAAAGAGAGAGTCCATAGTTTTTGTTACATCAAGTTGTTCTGAGGTTTTGGATATGCTAAGGAATTTTGATACATCAGGAAGATAACTTAAAAAGCTTAAAAAGTCTTTTGTGGTAGAAGTGATGGTTCTACCATACTTGTAACAACAATTTTGGCTATATGAAGTTTGCACAAAACTAAATAATGATCTGAGATATCATCACTTGGCTGCATAATTTCAACACTATCAACATCAATTCCATGTGACAGTATTAAATCTGGAGTATGATTTCGACAATGAGTAGGTCCTGAAACGTGTTGTCTAACCCCAATAGGGTTCAGAACGTCTATAAATGCTGATCCCAATGCATCTTTTTCATTATCAACATGGATATTAAAATCACCAACTATTAAAACTTTATCTGCAGCCAGAAAAACTCGGGTAACTGGTAAAATCACCAAACTCTTTAATAAAGTCTGTATGATGTCCTGGTGGCCTGTATACAGTAGCCAGTACAAACATAACAGGGGATTTATCATTAACATTTGTTTCTCTGGATAATGTTATATGAAGCACCATTACTTCAAACGAGTTATACTTGAAGCCTGCCCTCTGAGAAATCCTGAAAACGTTGTTATAAATTGAAGCAACACCTCCCCCTTTGCCTTTTAGACGCGGCTCATGTTTATAACAGTAATCTTGGGGGTGGACTCATTTAAAATAATGTAATCATCAGGTTTTAGCCAGGTTTCTGTCAAACAGAGCACATCTACATTATGATCAGTGATCATATTATTTACAAAAAGTGTTTTCGTAGAAAGGGATCTGATATTCAATAAGCCTTTATCATTTGTTTATCCATATTGCATCTTTTTTTATTTGTTGAACCTCAATTAAATTGTTAATCTTATCTATCGTATCTAGAGCCCTAACATTCTTATTGTCCTCAATTAAAGTTTGGATGCGTGTCTCTAATTCTGAAATCTTCTCTGTCAGCCTAACTATTTCCCTGCATTTATCACATGTGAATCCCTCATCTGCGACAGAGATAGATAAACTGTACATATGGCAAGAGGTGCAAATAACAATAGCAGGAGAAGACATTACTCACCGTGCTTGATGAAATATTCTTACAGCGGTTGTTTGATGAACTTGTGAAAAACTGGAGCAAGAGAGAGGAGAGGAGAAAAGAAAACAGCGATAGGTTCGAATGAAAACGCTAATGACAAGCTAACGAGTGCTAACGCTTTGCAGGTGTACTGCACTCACGGATATAAAATAAAAGTGAACGATCAAAATTAATTTGATAAGATTGATCGATAATATCAGAAATATGGTGTGAATTAAGTTATATTTTATCACTTTAAAAAACAGAGAGTGATAGTAAGATGTAAGTAATGACTCTGTCATTATTATCACCCATAATTGTAATTCAGCATATTTTTGGGTGAGAAAACTTAGAAAAAAAAGTGTATATATCAAATTCATTGTCTCCAGATATGACACACAACTTAGCAAGGGGAAAAAAATAACTTCAGCTATTAACTATTAGTACAGGGTATAAACCTTAAAAGTATAGCTCACCCAAAGAATTTTGTTTTGTCCATTTATTTACAAATGTTCCATACACACAACTGCATTTCTTCAGCCAAACAAAAAAGGAGATGTTTTGAAAAATGTGCACACTGCTTTTGTCCATACATGAAAGTGCATAGGCTCCAAAAGAACAAAAAACACTATAAAAGCATAGTGCAAGTACTATTGCACTATATTGCAGTCTTCTGAACTCATATGATAGATTTATGTGATGAATAGAATGACATGCAAATCATTTTCATGTTTCAATGAAGGTGTTTCACTTTTGGGTTGATTCATACAGTATACAGTAAAACCAAGAAAACATCTAAACTTTCTTAAATTCTCAGATCATTCTCCAGCCTTAGAAGGCTTGAGTTCACCTATAGCCAAGGAAATAATAGCACAGACAAACACACACATAATGCTTTCCACTGTCAAAGGAACCCCACTGTTTACTTTCCAATTATGCCATTCACACTAC
Source organism: Carassius carassius (assembly GCF_963082965.1). NCBI lineage: Eukaryota > Metazoa > Chordata > Actinopteri > Cypriniformes > Cyprinidae > Carassius > Carassius carassius. The sequence goes on from NC_081800.1 coordinate 16,760,927, forward strand.
CAAAAGTTTGTTCTGCAGGAGCGGCAAATAAACAGACAAAGAGCAACATTAGATCCCATCGTTTTGAAAGACTCAAGATTACACTTGGGTTTACTCAGCTGGTGTTTACAAGGCAAGAAGCCATATTCACTGTATCTATGCCAGTGGACAATTGATAAGCAGAGAGAACAGGGCTACACAAATGTAATTCAAAGGGATTGAGATGGTCTCAGCCAGCATGCTTGGACTTCCACACTTCTAATGAGTGACTCAGCCTCCAAAGAGCAATAATGATGACTAGAAAGGACAGATGTGCACTGCTGAAGTGAACTGGCGGCTAATCCGCTCCCACACACACCCCTCTCTGGCATTTCCAACCACCAAAAAGACCCATGTCTAATTTTCAAGACCTTAGGAGTACAGCGTGAGAAAAGGATTTTAGTATTTTGGTTTTATTCAATTTGAGTGCAGCTGTGGCAGCAATGACTCAAAAATCTGCAATTACTTTGCAGTCAATATTTGGAACATGTTCCTCTTTCAAAATGCTTTCAACAAATAAACATTACTACCATGTCACATTGAAGTTGATACAAAAAACAAAATGCCTTATAAAAAGAATTAATGTTAAAGAAAAAATATGGACGATGACAATAATACAACTCTTGACTACTGAATTGACTAGTCATTATCTAAAATGCAATGGTAGCAAAATGGAATAAAATGCTTCAGAGTGGCAATAAATTCCAGTACATGATACCTGGACTCACCACCCTGAATTACATAAGGATTTCATGGATGTGAAGTGGATGACAGTTCTTATAAACACACAAATGGAATGTAAACTGTAGAGCGTTAAGTAGGTGAAAGCTTGAGATGTGCACTTTATACCCTCATCTGAGCCAGAACACCAAAGCACAGCCTGATACAGGCAGATCAGAGGGCAAACTTCCTGACCTCCAGAATGCAACTCGCTGTCTACTGCAGGGCCAGAAGTGCTAGAGAATTTCCATTACCCTTCTCCTATCATATAATGTACTTCTTCTCTTGATAATGCACTGCTTTAAGCCTCGTCCCTTTCTTGAGAATAACTGAAAGGTATCAGGGAATAGTTGACTGGTGCTCTGTTCCAAAACCTATGGCCCTATACCAACCCTACACCTAACATATATATATATATATATATACATATATATATATATATATATACATATAAAATATAACAGTATAAACAAAAATTACTTTTACCAAATAATTAAGTGTGCCATGAATTACTTCATCAGAGTATCGTGCTTGTTAGATTAGCAACATGCTAACATCAAACTCTTTGCGTTATTCATGTGGGAGATGGAGATTCTGCCTATGTAGAATGTTCAAAATCAGTCACTTATGAGCTTCCATGCATGGTCAGCAATGGATACCCAAGCAGGAAGCTCACTATGTTTTGTAACAGTGCTAGGGTGAATGATGAGGGAGCTGATGTATGACGAAGCAGTGAAATTCACTTTTTTCCACACCTATTACCCAAAGGGGCTATAAAAAAATAAACATCCATCTAACAGGCAAGGGAAGACAACAGGGATAAGACAACAGGAAAGATCTATGCATGTGCAAGACAGATATCAAAAGGCATACAGCAGGTAGGAACAGAGATTCTTCTGCGAGTTTAACCTCTCGGGGGCAAGAACATGCAAGGTGATGAAAGCTGCCAATTTTGACACTAAACCTCAGCTTGAGCACCTTAAGGGTAAAGACCATGATGAGAGAGACCCTTCAACTACACAAAGCATTCTGGACAAGATTCGACACCAGACTTTCTCAGCAAAAACATGCCTCATTCACTTTAACCATAGCATACTCAGTGGATGAGGCACATTCTTAAACAAGTTGTTACGGTCTTCCACATTGATGGAAAAAGATGGACAAAGGCTGACAGCATACTTATGGCACTCAGGAACTCTTCCTTCTGGCCATGCACATGTTCCCACGTAGACCCAAAGCATGCATCTGGGATCGAGCTGGGACTCCCACAGGCAAGATTTGACATACATGCTTCCTAATGTGCTCAGTGCAGCTGTTTCTCATGCTGAAATCGAGGCTGGGAGCTGGGAGCTTCTCTCAGCTACAGTTTGAACAATCAGATTTCTTTGCCATTCATCTTTTTCACCCTCTCCACATCTCTTCTCAGTTAGTTTCTTTCCTGCTTCACTACTGAGTGGGCCCATCACTATGAGCACATCTGAGCAGTCATCCAGCTCAGCATCACACCAATCTTCACAAACTGCAGGCTTGTTAGTCAGAACAACTGGCTTACTGCCATGTTCTTGCTGTCAAACGTTCATAAATCTTTGTGCTCTCATCTTGACATATCCTTGACAGGTCCACTGCTATGATAAACATTATTATGTTTGATTGTCAATCCCAGAGAACCGATACATAGGATAGGACATAGGATTCTTCAAAGTATGTTCAGTGACTTTGCCAAGGTTTCTTTAGAAAGAGGACAGCGTCACCAAGACAAGAAAGCAAGTTCTTCTTAAAGAAGCCCTTCCTGTTATAAATAAACAGCTTTTCCCCTGCAAAGACAATTTAATAAGTGCTGCCTTATTAAATGCCATACGCTGACATTTATCACAAAATATAGAAGTCATTCTAACATATACAACATTATAACATATAGTCGTTGTGGTTTTTCAAGGTATACTTCACCCAAAAAGGAACATTATGTCATAATTTACTCACTCTCATGTCTTTCATGTCATGTCATGACTTTCTTCTGTGGAACACAGAAAGAAGATATTCTGAAGAATTTTTCAGCTGTTTTTGTCCACACAACTGAATTTAGTAGAGTTCAGAACAATGCTGGCAATTTCCAAATATCTTCTATTGTGAGATAACCATGTCTGATAAGGTATATTCGGAACACAATGAAAATTATTGTGAAAATCTGACCGAAACAAAACAACATTCTTCAGTGATTGCTTCGGATATCATGCCAGCCTGCCAAGAGAGGTTTAAAGCTGGATAACCTTTTGCAGTCTGTTCTCAAATTCATAAGTCCCGGTTCTATTCAATACAGCTATGTCATAATTAACTCGGATTTGGCCGCGAGACTTTGTGAAGGCTTTGGAATGGTCAGTAAAGACAACAGTTCAGGCATTTGATCACATGGACTATGGACAATGCTGTTTAGAGACCTTATATGGTGACTCAGTTCTTAAGTGTGTCATTATAAAAAGGCCTGTTTTGGGGAAATTAATAAATAGTGAGTGACTTTTGGCTCTTTAAATGTAGTTGTCTTTTTGAAAGGATATTTGTTAATGAAATCTAGATGATCCTCAACACACATTGAGGGGTCACTGAACATTTGTTTGTTCCAGATCAGCCTGGCTACTGAAAAATATCAACCAGCTGTTTTCCTTCACTCATAATTACATGAGTATGACAAATAAAATGGCAGCAGAAATCTAGTATCCCTTGAAACAAACAACAGATGTTGTCTTAAATAATGAACACTCCAAGCCTCCGTTATTAAATGAATAAATCAATCCAAAATAAAAATTGTCATTATTCACCCACATGCTGTTTCAAACTATTTTGCTAGACAATTTTTTTTATTAAACTTAAAGATAACTTTAAAATCCATATATAAAACAAATACACTATAGACTATCAAATATAGAACACCAAATAAAAATATATTAGGCTACATTCAAAACATTGATACTTCACAGCTTGACAGGCTGTAAAGCTCCCCAAAAAGATTAATAATATTATTCACATTTATATTTATATTATAAATAGTATTGTGATGCTTTAAAGTTAAATAATACATAACTTACCTTTTAAATAATTGTAATAGTATAATACATTTTGGATGAATTAACCCTCTAAGAATCATAATAATGTGAGATGACAAAGATCAGCTGCCTTGACAGAGTGTGGGAAGTTAATATCTCCTAAAAATCAGAGGGTGTGTGCTTTGAAATTTGTGTTTTGAGAGAAATGAGCCATAATTACAAGTCTGATCAAAAGTTCCCTAAATGGAATTTGTGCATGATTTGAATGGTCTTAATAACACATTCAAGAAAATCAAAGAGGAAGTTCATCTGATCAAAGGGGACTCTAGTGATGTCACAGCAAGCTGCTGCAGGCTTCAAAGACCTGCTTTGGCCCAACTTGGAATATAAAGCCCCAGTGAGATAGCCTGATTGAGTATGAATTAAATTTGTCTGGCATGTAACACACAGGGACCAGATGATGCTACAACTCCACTGACCCCTTTCACACCGGACTGAAGGGTGTGTGTGGGCGGACAGAGGTGACATTCCTCTGGGAGGTAAAAATACCACTCAAGCCAAGTAGCTGCAGGTGATATTTCATCCTACTATCAAACACCTTGTCAAAACGGCTGTGAGCAGGATTAAGGAGTACTGGGACAAGCCAACTATGAAGCTACTACACTTGTGTTTAATGCACAACACCTGTGGTTTTAAACAGAAAGTCATCCATTATCAGTTAACCATTGATTAGGTTCAGCAGTCAATATAGAAATGACTGACCCTCAATTTTCCAGCAGATTTAAAGAAAATGCTTGTGGTTAGAAAGCATGATGACAAAGGAAATTATTTTAAATTTTGTAAATTTGTGCATTCAATCTTATGCGAATATATACAGTGGGAAAAATACGGCTCTATTAAGGTCTTGCAATCAGTGGTTTTGACAATAATTGGTTTTAACTACATAAAAATCAACTACACTAAAACAAAATATGGCCAAATTTAATTCTGTAATTTTTTTTTTTTTTTTTTTTTTTTTATAAAATACTGACAAAACTCATATTGTGCATCTTCAAATACATGTTTTCATTTACACAACAAGTCAGTAACAGTGATTTATTCTCACAGTTCGAGTTTTGATTTACTAAACAGATGGACTCATTAGAATCAGTCATTCACGAATCACACTATTTTGGTTCCACTGCATGTTTTTGGTTTGCTATGAACAATCCACTTGAAAAATCAAATAATCAGTCAAGAAATCAGTCAGAGAGCGAGAGAGAGAGAGAGCGTATTTGGTCTCCATGCTTCAATTTACACCCAGAAAAGGCCTTATCATTTCTCACTGTACTTTATGTGTTTCACATACACTGATGGATATTTTATTTTTAAGAGCGGACGCTTGTGGTTCAAGTGGAAGCCATGACTGCATATGTACTGAAAGCCTCTTTTGTTAGACCTCATGCCTAAAGCCTCAGCATCATGATTGAAGGTTCCTGACATCCCGGCTCAATACTGTACATTTAGCTCACAGCACTGCACTGCAGTTGGGGTTATTTCTGGCCACACATCAGTAAACAAGTTCGAAAAGAGTGGCTTTACTAACATTTCTGTGGTGAAGGTGTTCTGGGAACAGCCGACATTGCTCGGTGGTTCAGACCCCCGCATCAGCATAAACTCCAAGGGCGAGATTCAGGTGATCTACAAACAGGTCATTGTTTTAGCAGCCCCATGGAAACCATCCTTACATATTTCATATAACATCTAACTACATACAGCCAAACTAATTTCCATAGTTTACAAACAAAGCCTTAAAAGGTAACAAAATATAAAATAAAAAAAGAATGGCAAATATTAGGCCAAAGTGTGTGACGATAAAAATCTTTGTCATTATTTTATCATCGTTATTAAACAATAACGTTTTGTTGTTTTATTAACATTAAAGGAATGGTTCAGCCAAAAATGACAATTCTGTCATCATTTGCTCACTCTCAAGTTGTCTTAAACCTGAATGAGTTTCTTTCTTCTGTTGAGCACAAGTTATTTTGAAGAATTCAAAGACCAGCAACTGTTAGTTTATATGTACAGTAGTTTATAAGTGTGTTTTTGACATAAGTGCAATCAGACATGAAAAGTAACTTAGTCCAGTAATCAGGCACTGTTTGACAGGCTTTTTAGTGCATGCGTTACAGGTGTACGCACTCAGAAAAAGCACATGTCAGAACAGCACACAAATAAAATGTTTAAATGCATGCAAATAATGTACTTTTGGGACTGCAAATAAGTGCAGTGTCCCGTAAGTGTATCTCTACCACTGAGTTAACATTTGAAGTGAATGTGTCACGTTGTACACTATACTGAGACAGTAATTGAAAGAACGCATACTGTACCATGATACTATGATATCATATCACACACCCCTAATGTTGATAATATACAGTGATTACAGTCACCTGGTTGTTATTGCAAAACAAAACCCAAATTAACAATTCTTATTATAATCAATGTTGAAAAAGGTTTTGCTTGAAGTTTTTGTGGAAACAATCATATTGTTTTTAGGATTCTTTGATCAAAAGAAAGTTATTTTACAGAAATAGAATCTTTACTGCCATTTTTAATCAATTACACCTTTATTGAATAAAACAATTTATTTTGGAAAAAAAAAGATATACTGACCCAAACTTTTGAAGGGTGCTGTATATGAACATTCCTGCAGCCAATTATTTCGCTTGTGTTTGTGAGATGGGATAAGGTGCCCACTTTGTCTGCTTGAAATGCTTGGCCTCTGATTGGCTTATTCTAGCTCTATTCTCCATTTTAAATCCTTGGGTTTAGCCTCCCCTTGTCACCCACTGACAAAGGAACAAGGAGTCAGCTGGTCAGAATCTGCAGGATTATCTTTACACTGGCTGGGTCAGAACTCTGGAGAATCTTGAGGCCCTAGAAACATTTCCACTGAATGTGAGAAGAAACTAAAGGAGAATCTACTGAATCTACTGTATGCTTTCAAAGGGGTCCGAGACCACAATGAGAATGCAACTCAAAGCCTGATACAAACTGTCCGAACTATTATTAATTGAGAATCATGCAAATTAGACATCAGAAGAATCAACAACAACAACAACAACAGTAAGAGAAAGATTCCATTTCAATTGTGGCAAAAAGACAGATGTCTTGTTTCACTGAGCTTTAAAAGCTGTCAGCTTTAATAGCTTTAAATTCTGATTTACTGTAAAAGAGTAGAGGATTTTAAAGTATGATAAAATAGTCAAATTTTGTACACATACGGAGTTATTGATAAAAACATAATTTTAAACATATATACATATATATATATATATATATATATATATATATATATATATATATATATATATATATATATATATATATATATATATATATATATCAGCTTAAATGAATTTAATTGGGACAAACCAAACTATAGAATAGCAAAATTCCTGGCTAGTTGGCACATGGCAGCCTTGCCTCTGATGAACCTTTGACAACCAATAAACAAAATACAATAAAATAAAACTTCAAAAACTTATTATGACTGACAGAATAAACATACTTTAAGACCATTTACTCTTTCCTGTATGAGCCATGGACACATAAAAAGCATGTCACATCAACAAATACATCCATTCTCAGATACCACAGACAGATCCTAAGCAGTATAAAGTGAAGACAATGGATATGTGTTGGAAAGTGTTTTGATCATTAAAGAAAATTTGTAAAAAGCTGCAAGGCTGGAGATAAACCCAGTTTCATAATTTGTCTAAATTGAACTAACTGAGATTTGGGGTGTTTTTACATTGATTTTGAATGGCCAGAGCCTCATTTAAGGGTTTAGGTGGTAAATGCACCGACACCACCATGTGGGTAACAACTCCATTGTCAAGGATGGCTGTTAGCGGAAGGAATTCCCCCAGACTGCACCACACCTGTTTGATCTGATGCAATGAAAAAGCCTGATAAAACTTGCAGTCTAAAATTGAACGACTCCTTCAGCCTTCCTTCCGAAACAGTCCAGAATAAACAATCACTTAATAATGAAGCTAGAAACAATAACAAAAGCACAAAACCAGTCCTTTGAGTAAAACATACAGACAGCTAGGAGGAGACTTACAAGGTTAATAGTGGCATATTTATTGTACATTGATCCAGGAATCTCTAGGTAACAGGAAAAAGGTTGAACATGCAAACCAGAAGCTACTGAAAAACTTCTGACCTTCCATTTAAAGAAGTACTTTCAAAGAAAAAGCCAAACCTCCAGCTGAACATCTGTGTGCCAGGGGAGTTATCTCAATATCAAGGAAAGCCAGGGGCCTTACCTGGCCATTCACTGCAAACAGATGTGAAGCAGTTAATTTGCTTCCAAATCATGAGAAAAGGCTACCAACAGATTTCATGAAAACTCTCATTGAGGCCCGGTTACAGATAACTTAGCCCTTAGTTCTTACTTTCAGGGGATTGATCTAGCAATGTAAAAATGCCACTGAACAGTTCATAGTGGCATGATCAATCAGTATCATGAAGATTCATAATCTGATCACAATACACTTTAATTAATCTTCAATGATTCCAACGCAGAGGCATGTTTTCTAGTCATAAAGATTATAAAGGCTTATTTGGAATAATGTTCACCTATGAATCATTTAATCGGGAATATGCATTAGGAAAGCCATTCAGGTAAACTTGGATTTTGACTAAAGTCACATTTCTGGGCACTGTTCTTTCCCTCTCCAAATTAAATAATGAGTAAATATGGCAAATCTCATTTGGTATCATCACGTATAAAAAAAACAACAACATAACAATGGCTAGTTATTAAGACCGCACCCCGTTACGTAAGAACGTAACGTAACTCTTCTGTTAAGTCTCCACACTGCAGGTTTTCCCCACCAAAGAACAAAGTGCATTAAGCTTGTGCCTACAGGCAGGTCTTGCACCCGTGCCAAGGAATTTGACTCAGCGAGTCTCTCCTCTGTGCCAGATCTTAATAGTAGTGTGCTCCTGGCACCACCCTTTGTGCCCACGTAACAGAGGCCTAAAGGTAAGGATTTTCCAGTGGCTAGAAATCTGCTCTACAGCAGCAGGGCTTCTGGTTAGTCATCAAACTCCACTGGACGGGCTGTTTAATTATCTGGTTTAAATGATAATTGCTTTTGCTGGCTATCAGTTGTATGTAGATATGTATCTGATATATACAGATCAAATTTACAGCTTCCGTGTTTCTAGTGACCATCGAAAACAAAAGAGTAGTCCATGTTTTATACAAAAAAGCTGATAGAACAAAACCGATAAACTCTTTTACATTAAAAGTCTTATGAAATATTATCAGCCTTTATGGTAAGGAGACTCTAGAGACAGTCACTGAAAAGCTGAAATTTTAGAGTGTTTTTTAATTTTTATGTGTGGGTGGAAGACAAAATTGCCCCAGGCCAGTTGAGTCTGAATAACCACACAAATTTGTTTAGTACATGCAAGATACAGGTATTGTTCTTTAAGTTGTCTATGCCCACAAGACATAGATCATCAGTCTACTATTAGCAATGAGTCAGAGTTTTCTACTAATTTCGAACACTTTAACAAATGATCAATTCATGCAAAAGTAATAAACTTGCATGGTTTACGATTCTAATAAAATGACAGTATAACACTATAGTGCAGAAAATAGTGGAATAGGTTTGAGTGTAAGCATTTAATGGTCATGATAGATGTCAAACTGATACATTGTGGTGATTTAAATCTGGCAAAGTACTTAAACACACAGGATTCACATTCCTCATATCAGACAATAGCTCAGGTTTCTTTCCCACTGTTCATGCAAGCATTCATCACACATGAGTAAGTCAAAAACACTGTAAACCTTGATCATACAGGAGCCCAAAGCGGTTGTAATGGATATAAGAAGGGATAGATATATCAGAACACTTTGAATACAGAGAGCAAAAGCACGCTATCAGCTACTCCCTTGCCACTGGTTAAAAGCACACAATTGAAAGCCTGTTGTATCTGCACCAATCATAATGTGCCTTACAAAACACAGTGGTCTGTAATAACAGGTTTCAGAGTGAGATTGTACTTTTTTTCCATTAAAGGACTTTGGCATGAAATATGTGGCCTGGAACCATCAGTGGCAAAGTTCCTATATGGAAAACCCAGCAGCAAAGCACTGAAACGTATGGTTATGAAAATATAAATGTGCAGTGTGGGATGTGGTTTTGTTACCATCAAGAGCAGGTGGAACCCTAGTAGTTTCCTCATTTCCAGTTTGAACATGTTTGCTCTTATAGATTGGCACCACGCATACTTGGTACTGATCTGAGTGTGTGGCTACAAATGTAAGGACCGCTTGACCCAACTGCCTCACACTTGCATTTGCAACTGACATTATATGTCTACATCTTCATCTAGCTTCTTTTGGATTGAAACACTTTATAAAAGCAGTATATATGACGCTGATGGGGAATAACTAGTATAATTGGGAGAAAACATTAAAAAAGTGAAAATCCAAAAGAAACACAAACATACAGTTGGGTCACTAGTGAAACCCTTAGTTTTACTGGAAATATTTGCCTGAAAATATGAATTTTAAAAAGATTTTAATGTACATGTACAGATCCCAGTAGAACACTACAGAGCCCAAATATTTCTTACTTATTTTAAGTTTCACTTACTTATATTTATAATTTTAGCAAGTGTTAATTTGTAAAATAAATTTAAATTAAGGTAGGTAGGTAGGTAAGTAGGTAGGTAGGTAAACAAAGCGGAATATGAGGGGGAAATTATTAGATTGTCTCTATGTTTATCTATAGTACAGGAAAGACTCACAGGAAAGCCTGAGTAAACTTTGTTATTGGGAAGGGGCTTTTGCCTCTCATAGATAATTCTGAATTTAATATCCTGGGCAGGATAATGAATCAGCAACCTGTTAATAGAGATTGACCCTAAAATCAATGCAATGTCACTTTTGGCTGTGCAGATATCTTCTCTACTGGAAGAGTGCAGGTTTCCTCTCTTATCATACAGCACTCACTGAAAGGAACCAGGGACTGTAAAGTCCTTCACATGGGACTTGTGTTAACTGCCAATCTGCCAAAAGAAAAACAAACACAACCAAGAGTTTGGTCAAGTGAGATCTAATCTTTCTTTAGCCACACCCTCACCCATAAGCCAACACAAGAATAACCTCACACCTCGACTCTCTCCTCTGAATGACAAAGAGAAGCACTGCTTACGATGGCCAAGAGCCAGAAGTGCCTGGCCCCTGTCGAGGAGCTGTTGACATGCTAATGTACATCAGCCTCCTGGATGGCTCAACTAGTTTTATCTGTGGCATCTTCAGTTGAACCCAGCAGGTAGAGTCGGGTAGAGAAGGTGGTAGTGGCCCGAATGCTCAAATGGGCTGACCGCAACACAGTGAACCGTGACAGAACCTGGCAACCACTTCAAAAGAAATATGACCAACAGTGCACTCAATCAATATATCCAAGGGACACTAGGTCAATGGCTCTTGTTAAAAAGTCACTTAGATGTACCTCTACACTTTTGTTTTGGTTAAACACTGCAAAGCAAGTTTTTGTGGCCTTTTATATTCACCGAACACCAGATATAACAAAGATGTGATTTACCTTTTTGCCCTTCCTTGTAAATTGATCAAAGGAGTGCTTACAAAAAATCAAATGCTTTACCGTCTTGTGGCAATGGGGGGCGTGGGGAGAGCGTCAGTGATGCGCCGTGAGTGAGTGGGTTAAGCGCAAATAACGAACACCTGTCTCTTGTTGCAGTAATTGGCGCGGAGAGAGTATAAAACACCAGGAGAAACGGGAGCGAGGGAGAGAGAGAAGGACTGCTGGCTGCTACCCTCCTCATCCTGAGTTTATGTTGATTTTTGTATATTTGTGCCTGTTTTGCACACTTTTTGTTTTTGAATTAAATAAAGCAGTCAGTTGTAGTCTTCCTTCCTACACAACGAACATTGTTACATGTCTATCTTCTCATTTTTTATTCCTTTCGCTTTGAATATACTTTGACCTGGGGACACTGAAATTCTTTTTTCTTTCTCGGCATGATCTCAGTGGTGTAATAACAGCCCTTGCATCCTATGGCGGTTTGCAGGAGGCTTGGAAAAAGTAGCGCCTTTCTTTCTGGGGCAAGCCGAGGCTTGTCATAGATTAATGGAAGAACAGGTATCTGCTGAGAACTCCATTCACAAGCTGTTTTCACAAGATCGAGTGAGACACAATCTCACCTTGCCATAAATAAATTTAAAAAAACACCTACGATGACATGTATGGAAATGTTGATATCATGCATGGAGATGCTATTCTAATGATTCTGATGAAAAAAAGTGTGACATTAAAAGGGATTGTTGATTGTACTTACTCCATATATAAATGAATGTAACAAAAAGGAAAAATTGCGGTTATACCAATATTACAATTCTAGATGCAGTAAGTAGATCATTAATGTTATCGCTAACAGCTGGGGGAAAAAAGGATAGAGATCTGCCAAAAAATACAATTAAATTAAACTACATTTTTTTCACAAGTTTTGAATGATTTGAGTTAAAAAAAAATTGCTAGACAGCAAACCTTAAAAAATAAGGTAGCGCATATGGTAACGCAGAGGGGGCCAATATATTGCACAGCCTAAACAACCCCCAAATAAACAAAACTCCATAAATGGTTATGTTGTACAGAACACATCTTTTTCTAGTTTTAGCCAAAACATACAGATATTTAAGTACAGCAAATTATGCATAACAATACATGAATCATGCTCTGGGTAATAAAAGAGACAGGTTGATCCCATTTAATACTAAAAACAACTACAACGTTTTTCATGGGTCGGAGACACTATTTAGCACTTCATCATAGAAACAAAAACTTCTTTACACTAGACATTATGTAATGTGCATTTGGCTTTTAATGTTTACATATATATATATATATATATATATATATATATATATACACTTGCAGAACACTTATGCTTTACAATTTATCAATATGCATATTCTCTGGGAATAGAACCCTTCTTTTGGTGCTATGCTCTACCACTTCAGCTACAGAAACGTTTTTGATAGTGACAGCTTACCAACCACCAAGTCATCTACAAGGCATCCTTGCACTGAAATGGCAACAATACATCAAGCTGTTCTTGTGAGGCAACTGTCTGGACTGTTCTCCAAAAGCAATGTTTGACATAATTGATCAAGCTAAAACCTTACTTTTGTATTTATGGATCTGGGTGCTCAGAATAAAAGGGCGCATCTTATGAAGCATCCATCCACATAATAAGTATGAGCACTCATGTCCGCACTTGCAGGGGTTACAATACCAGCTGAGCTGCAGCTGTGTTTGGAGTCTGCCTGCCGCTCTATCACAGACAGCTGGCAAATAAAAGATGAAAATTCCCACAGTGATGTACCGCAGGTAACCTGCAGGTGAAGCGGAACGGAGGGACGAAGTGATGTGTGTACAATCACAAATATTGGTGGGAACAACCCTCTGCAAATTGTTTTCAAAAGGCCGACATTTTGTGTGTACTTTTTAAAATGAAGCATGTATTTATAATAAAGTAATAATAATAATAATCTTATCACATTGACCTCAATCCAAACCACAGTCACAGAAATAACAAATAACAGCAGCACATGCTGTTCTCCATGTGTGCTAATAGGTTTACATGCAGCCACATCAATAAATAAGCCACACTATTTATAACTAATGCCAAAATCAGACCCAAGCCAAACTAAAATGCTGAAAATTAACTTGCAATGATATTAAGGTGCAGACAGATTTTTTCATATTGTGCCAGTGTACATCGGAGAGTAACAGACCACAGAAAAAAAATAAATTAATTAAGCAGACTTTGTCCTGTCCATCGGTTGTTGAATTAATTTTGAGATGTCAGCATAATTTTCATGCTGACTTTAAATCTCAAAAAGTAAAAAATTGGAATTAGTGACCACATTGTTATGGGTACGATTCCCCAAACACATGCACTGTTAAAATACACAAATTGAATGTAAGTCAAATGACTTTGCTAAATGCTGAAATTTAAATATGCGAGGTGTCAGATAAAACTACATTCTTAAAAATACATTTATTTATTGGTATCAATGGTTCTATGAAGATCTTTTAACATTCACGAAACCTGAAGTGACGAAGTGAAGTGTGGCCAAGTATGGTGTCCCATACTCTAAATTTCTGCATTGCATTTCACCCATCCAAGTGCACACACAGCAGTCAGTAGTGAATAAAAAACACACATACACACCCACCGTGAAACACACACCCATTAGCAGTAGTATGCAAAAATGGGCAGTCAATTTTGCTGACACCCAGGGAGCAGTTGGGGGTTTTGTGCCTTGCTCAAGGGTCTCACCTCAGTCGTGGTTATTGAGAGTGTGGAAGAGAGCTCTGGTCATTCACTCCCCCCACATACAATCCCTGTCTGTACTGAGATTAGAGCTGAAACAACGAATCGATTTAATCGATTAAAATCGATTATTAAAATAGTTGTCAACTAATTTAGTCATCGATTCATTGCTAAATAACTTTAATTTATTTAAATAACTTTTATTTATTTCAAATCTGCGGTGACCAAAGTGTGGCAGTAATGAGCCACCGGAGGTTTTACTCAGCCAGTACAGCAGGAGAAGTAGCGAATAGCCAATAGCTGGCCTCGTTTTAGGTCACGTGCTTCCCGAACAGCGTCTCTGCAGCATTCAGCGTGATGTGGGAATACTTTACTTTGAGCCTTCAAAAAAGAAGAGTAACCTGTAAACTCTGCACTACTGAACTGTTTAAGGGGACGTTCACAAATATTGCGTCTTTTGCGCGCTCAAGTTCGTTATTTCCAACACCGCACCAAGTTAAAACATTTCAATTTTCAGAATGCCGCAAGCGCACCGCGGGTCATGTGACAAGAACTAACCAATCAGCTTCATCCTTTCCCGTAACAACGTTAAAAGCTCAGTCAAGATGAAAGGAACAGCTGATCATAGTTGTATATGGATTTCCATTTTGAAATAAATTTAGTAGCAGAGCTACTGCAAGCGATTTTTTTGAGCTGCAAATCCATTTATCCTCTGCTGAAATTTCCGCGTCTTCAAGGAGAGAGCATGTCATGGTTGCTTAGCAAAGGCAGACGCCTCAGGGGCGTTTCTGCCTGAGCGCTTTGGAGAGAAGGAGAAAGCGGTGCGCCTAGCATTTTCCATGCGTTTTTAGGCGCGATTTGTGCACGGCCCCTAAGACTTTCATTTGTGCAGATTCTCCAGTACAAGTATTCACTGCTCTTTTTCACACAGCAGGTTTTTTTGTGTGTGTCCAATTTTTTTTCTGGACAACCTTCTAATGGATTTTACTTTAAATTGTGAGTTCCATTCAGGTTTCATGCCATTGGCACTTTTTTCGAAGGATTGTTTACAATTTCACAGCAAAAGCTATAAAGCTGTTTCCCAGTAAATAATAAAATACAATGCACTGCAATTTTTTCTGTTTTATCCTTATTCTTCGTGAAAATATGTTCTGAAAGATTCCTTAAGCTTTGTTCGGGATGTTAAACTACTTTAGGAGCTCTAAGGACTGCCATGGTGAAAACATTATTTGAAATCTCCTTGTGAAATTAGCTAGAGTATGGGTCAGTGTTCTGATTGCAGAAGAGTTCGACAAAGGATTACTAACACAATAAAACAACTCCAGGTATATTTTTGATGAGGATATGACAGTGCAAAATGGTTAAAATCTCTTAAAAATCTATGCTGAAGGATAAAGACCATTTATTAATAATTTACTTGGGGAAAAATTGGAAAAAACTAAAATATAAGTACATAAACCGATTAATCGATTAATCGTAAAAATAATCGACAGATTAATCGATTATCAAAATAATCGTTAGTTGCAGCCCTAACTGAGATTCAATACCACTACCTTTTGGTTACAAGTCCGACTCTCTAAACATTAGGCCACGACTGCAGTAACCATTGAACTAAATAACTTAATGAACTAAATGGTTCTTCTCTGGCATTGCTCTGAAAACTCCCTTTTAGAAACTTTATTTTACAGTGTAGCATAATGTTTTTCTAAACTCCCATAAATGCCATTTCAAAATGTCTGATTCTACTTCAATAAATCGAAGTACCTAGCACTTGCTGAATGTAACACCATATTAGGTTAACATGAAGCTCACAAACAAGATATATAGAAGTGCACACTGAGACCACTAATAATCTCCCGTCCTTAAAATCCCATTGAACATGGGCCCAGTTATCCCAACACTGTGCGCTAGATTCCTCTGTGCTTACTTAGAAGACCACGTGGGTGTTAAACTGACCAGGTTGGCTGGAGTATATCTAGATATTGCATAAGATACAGTAAATGTGGGCATTTAAGGGAGGCCAAGACGGTTAAAGACACAACAGAAATTTGTTTGTAACTACAGTCTGAACCAGTAGACCCAATTTATCCACAGGAATCCAGATCTACCTTAAAATCCTCCCCTGATGAAGTCAGGGTATACTTGTGACTCTCTAACCAGAGACACATCTCAAAATAAAATAACATGGCGTAACGCTGGACACCATGGGACAAACGTCCAACACTTAAAAGGCTTTGCGGATTTAAAAACAAAGCTAATAATAACTACCTACTTTTAAAGGGAGGGTTCAGAGAAAAATGAAAAACTTAAACTTTCTTTTTAAAAACTTAAAAAGAAAAAGATGAAAAAGAAAATGACTACACTACACCCCATTGACTTTCATTGTATAGACACAAAACACTGAAACATTTTTCAAAAAAATATTCATTTTTGTTGCCTCAGAATGGAAAACATCATGCACGTTAGGACAGACATGTATATTATGTAAATTATGAACATGAACTAACCCTTTAAATAATGGCTTTGTTATTAAGTAGAACTTAAAACACATCCACTCTCAACCAACATAAACTGGATTTGCTTAGGTGAACTGAAACTTTCAGTAACTGCAGGTCTTCAGTTCTTAAAAGAGCTTCCTACATTTTTCTGCATCTCAAAAAATGGTCAAACCAGCTAAAAACAAAAGGAGCAACACTGGGCATGAACCCACTTGCAACCCTTCTTTATCATTACACAAAACTTCAACGACCTCACAAGTAGCCAGTTTAACCCCAAAATTACATGCGTCAGTAAATAGCAAAGAACCGTCTCTTAATTACCAAGCCATTGATAGTTAACAGCAGGGAGGGAGCACTTGATTATGTCAGTAAACTTAAAGGTAATGAAGTGATTTTATTGGGGTTTTGTCAGTGCTGATTGATACTTATGACCCTGGAATTCCAGTAGGAAACCAGGAATGCCGGTGGCAACTGAAGCCCTAATTGTTCAACTGAATGAAATGAACTCTTTGTCAAATCTTAGGCAGGCTTGTAATGGAAAAAACACATGTAACTGCATCCATTTAATTCAATTATATTGCAATTGACATAGTAGTCCCTAAGACATAGCAGCGAAGATCTCAAATTACCAAAGGTGATGGGTCCCTGCCACACATCAGTAAACTCAGAGAGGCTCATGTTCACTAGTGTCTGAATGATAAGGGAGGAATTATACATGGTATGCAGGATGAACGCAAGCCGATTTAAAGAATCCCAAGTCATACATGACAAGACTTTCTGTTAGCATGTGACCCAGAGGATTTTTAGAGGATTCAACATCAAAGGCTTTCCAAGGCATCACTAATTTGAGCTAACTAGTTAAACTAACTGCAAAAGGTACAGGAGGAGTAACTAAATGTACAGCCTTCTAAGAAACTCTCCCCACAAAAACAAGGTGAATTTTATATGCTTTACACGGAACAGATCAGCAATAGTAACTTTATGTTCAGTTTACTGTATAAGCTACTTCAACTTTATGCAAAATAGTTAAGTATTATAAAAAAAAAAAAAAAGCTTTTCTTTTTACTATGTGATGTAAAAGTAATTTCACATGCTATTGCAACAGATCAGTTCCAGTCACTAACTCTCCACCTACATAAGCAACAAAGTTCAAATGTATCTACCAGCAAGCTGAAAATAGTACAGCATCACAGGTACCAAGAAAGATGAGCTATAGGTATTTGTTCTTCACATTAACTTTCATATCTGCTCATTAGATTGGCCGCTTTGCCTCATTCAGACAGTGATGATTTTAACTGCAATATACTTTGTCAAACTGTCACTGTATAACCTCTTAAGTTAATACATAATGTCTAGAGAAACTAATAATTCAAAGACAGTTTTCACAAGCGTATCAGTATCAGTCTTTGCGAGTGACTTACAATAAGAAAATCAATAAGCAAGCCTATACAGAAGTTTTGTGATTTATGTAAAGCACAGGAGGGGAAAAATATTGTCTATATGCATTACTTTAATCATGACAACATGAGAAAGGAAGCAATCACAGAAGAGGCATAGTTAGATCATACCACCCATAATCAAGATGAACCGCTTGTTTTATCACATGCAACTAAGATAAACAATAAACTATATATACTATGTAACTATTACATAACACGTTTTTCAGTTAATTCAGGTAAAATAAGTTGATGTGCATGAACAGGAAATATGATGAAAAAAGAACTAACAGTATCCTATAGGATGTACACATGATCAATAACGCGAGTTTAAATGCTAAAGTCATTAGCTACTTTTCATAAGTTAATGAGCAAAGAAAGTGTTCTAAATCAAGTGAGTGTCGAAAGAAATAAAGTTGACCAAATATACAGACTTGTAGGACGCCAGTGAAAACAACGATTAATAGCTCGGTTCTGTTTAAAATTAGAACAGGACAAGAACACATGCAACACTTGAGTCGAGATTCAAACAATTTAAAGTTCACATGATGCAGGTCGCGATTTACTAAATGCTGCAAAAAGAACGGAATGCAAATCAATGGTTTATAGAGTTACCTGTTACAAAAGGGCAGGGTGGTGTGAATTAAAAGTGTATAAAATTGAGTTGCATCACTTACATTAAGCAAATGCGATGTAAGTATCAAAGGGATGATTAAAAGAGTGAGTTTATGGGAACGTATCCGCGTCCCCATTTCTGCCAACCCAGCACGACTCCAAACACGCTGCTGGGGAAATCAAAGTCCGACACTTGAAGCCACTGAGAATTAGATTTATTCGCAAAAGTTTGAAGCGTTTCTTTTACAGCAAGGCCGGCGTCGCTTCTCCGTTCCACACTTGGTGGGACTTCATTTACCAAAAAGGAAAGAAATCCGTTTGCTGTTGAGTCCTTGTGAGTTAAACGAAGTGAAACTGATGGTTGACTTATCAATATCCGTTTTGTTCTCTTGGGCAGCAGAAAGTTCAGCATGCACTGCCTTAGCAGATCACGTCAGTGCGATGATGTTGAACTGCTGACGACGGCTGCCGCTCAAATCCTAGGGAGTTGCATAAGTAGACAGCATATATTGGGTCTGCTCAGCAGACGCTGAAAGTCACTCGAAACGTATACGATGCCCAGAAGAACGACCTCCAAATATGTTGTCTAGATAGGCAGCTCACTAGGATTTGAGACAGCCTTCCTGCGCCTGGCGGTAAAAGGCGGATTGGAATTCCGGGAGCGGGATCTTACTGCTGGACTACAACTCTACTAAGAAGAAAAACTTTACATGAAAAGTACACAACATATGCTTTTTACTGTATCTTTGCCAGGTGTTTGAAAAATGCAAATAAGCTTACTGTAACTTTAACAGGTGTTTAAAAAAATCTACATAAGCTAATTTACAAATGTGTTCAATATGCCAATGCCAGTTGTATAATTTTTATAATAATAACAATAATAATAACTTCTTAGCTATTTAAAATTGTATGGTGTTATTTGACATCATATATTAAAACAACACCAATGACAAATATTCAGAAATCATCTGACTTTGAAATATTAAAGCAAAACCTGAATATGCAGCTCTACATCTGGCCTATGAATCATGAGTATTTGCTATATAAGTAAAATGACATTTCAGCTTGATTTTGAAAAGATGCAAATAATAATTATAATATAGTTTATATAAAATTATTACAATTAAATTTGTATTAATTTTTGTGACTATTACAATATTTTAGTTATTAATTTTTTTATTATTCGTTTTCTGAAAGTATGGTTGCTTTGTAAAGTCAAAATTATTCCAAAGTTATCATATCACTTTTGATTATGATGCCTGTTCATGAGCAAAATTATTGGTTGCTGTTAAGCACTGCAGTCTCCAAAGAATTGTGCTCTGGTTTCGATCACTGTGGCAGTAGCACCACCTAATGACGCAGAACTTAGGACCCTCTTAAAACTCTCTGCTGAAGATGTCAATGTTGATTACAGCTGGATATTTCTTCACATATTATTCACATTTCTCTTTACATCATAAAATGATATTGGCCTCCTTACCCTGAAATAAAGTGTAAATGTTACATATATAAAACTGTGAAGCCACCAGTGACTGTCCAAGACTGCCAGTCTTTGGTTATTAGACACTAACTCAAACAAGTGCATAAAGAAGCGTTTAGACATAATATGTTATAATGTACAGGTGCTGGTCATATAACTAGAATATCATCAAAAAGTTTATTTATTTCACTAATTCCATTAAAAAAGTGAAACTTGTATATTATATATATATTACATATTTTTGATGATTATAACTGACAACTAAGGAAAATCCCAAATTCAAGTATCTCAGAAAATTAGTTAAGGTTAGTAATTAGTAAAGGTTCAATATTGAAGACACCTGCTGCCAAACTCTAATCAGTTAATTAACTCAAAACACCTGCAAAGGCCTTTAAATGGTCTCTCAGTCTAGTTCTAGGCTACAAAATCATGGGGATGACTGCTGACTTGACAGTTGTCCAAAAGACGACCTTTGACACCTTGCACAAGGAGGGCAAGACATAAAAGGTCATTGCAAAACAGAGCTCTGTGTCTAAGCACATTAATAGAGGGGCGAAGGGAAAAAGAAAAGATATAGTAGAAAAAAAAAAAGTGTACAAGCAATAGGGATAACCGTACCCTGGAGAGGATTGTGAAACAAAACTTATTAAAAAATGTGGGGGAGATTCATAAAGAGTGGACTGCAGCGGGAGTCAGTGCTTCAAGAACCACTATGCGCAGGCGTATGCAAGACATGGGTTTCAGCTGTCGCATTCCTTGTGTCATGCCACTCTTGAACAACAGACAGCGTCAGAAGCGTCTCGCTTCTAAAAAGGACTGGACTGTTGCTAAGTGGTCCAAAGTTATGTTCTCTGATGAAAGTAAATTTTGCATTTTCTTTGGAAATCAGGGTCCCAGAGTCTGGAGGAAGACAGGAGAGGCACACAATCCACGTTGCTTGAGGTCCAGTGTAAAGTTTCCTACAGTCAGTGATGGTTTGGGGTGCTATGTCATCTGCTGGTGTTGGTCCACTGTGTTTTCTGAGGTCCAAGGTAAAAACAGCCATATACCAGAAAGATTTTGAGCAATTCATGTTTCCTGCTGCTGACCAACTTTATGGAGATGCAGATTTCATTTTCCAACAGGACTTGGCACCTGTACACAGTGCCAAAGCTACCAGTATCCCTGTTCTTAATTGGCCAACAAACATGCCTGACCTTAACTCCATAGAAAATCGATGGGGTATTGTGAAGAGGAAGATGCGACATGCGAGACCCAGCAATGCCACAGACTGATCGACTCCATGTCATGCTGCATTGCTGCAGTAATTCAGGCAAAAGAAGCCCCAACTAAGTATTGAGTGCTGTACATGCTCATACTTTTCATTTTAATACTTTTTTTAGTTGGCCAAGATTTCTAAAAATCCTTTCTTTTGTATTGGTCTTAATTTATATTCAAATTTTCTGACATCCTGAGTTTGGGATTTTCCTTAGTTGTCATAATCATCAAAATTAAAAGAAATAAACGTTTGAAATGTATCAGTCTGTGTGTAATGAATGAATATAATATACAAGTTTCACTTTTTGAATGGAGTTAATGAAATGAATCAACTTTTTGATGATATTATAATTATATGACCAGGATCTGTAGTTTTATGAACACATATATAACTAAAAAACGTATGTCAATTAGTTAATCCACTTACTCAATAAAAAAATCAGTTTCCCACAGAAAATCAACACTCCCCTGATCACTTCTGTCATCGCTTTAAGTTCAGCCATCAGAATGTTCTCCAAACAATATCAGAAGGACATCTGCACAGGATCTGTTTACATGCCCAGTCATATCCATAACAGGGACAAAATATGCCTCTGTCTTGCCATGAGTTTGTAGAGCAGCTGTTTTCAATTTAGATTTCATCTGCCCAGCTGGATTTACTCTAGCAACTCCAAAACAAAACTGTAGGGAATGATTATTGTGAAAGCAGCCAAGATGCATCACTGTATCTGTGGGAATGCAGATGCACCTTGCTTGTGACACGAAATGGATTATGTCAGATTGTTACATTTGAGGATGTAGCTGACTGTAATTAAATAACTCACGCTACATTGATTTTGGATTAAGTTTCTTTAAACCCTCACATCCAAGTTGCCAAAATGATAGCTTGAGAGGGAAAATTATGCCTGAAAGGAACACATGAATATCAGAAAATAATCTAAAAACTGAAAATGTAGATGAAAAAAATGTATATAGAATAATCTTATAACAGGCCTCTCATTAAATTTAGGAAAATCAATAACAGTTGTATTTCATTACAAGCATAGACAGTAAAAGAAATGGACACAGCGACCCCATTGAACTCAATTGAGACAAGTGAAGCCCAGTTTTAGCTATTTTTAGCACTTCTGTTTCTGACGCGCAGACTCAAACTAAGCTTGATGACGTCAGCAACCTGTCTGACAGATGTAAATCTTCTAAGTGGCTGTGCGTGCAAACTGCCTTCGTTAATCTTGCAGAGACGGCGAGCTTGAGCGGGGAGTTCTTTGGCCTGAGTGAGCAGGAGTAAGTATTCTGATTAATTATTTTGTATAGTATTTTAAAATGTAACGCCAGTACGCCATATTAAGTTAATTGCCTGCGAGCTTCTCCTCCTGTCTGTACGGTAATGCGACAGAAAGTCGAGTGGTTATGACGCAATCGTTAGCCTATTTTTACAAAAACTGTTTCTACGGGGCCATAATGTAACATAGAAGGCAATGGAGCCCTTTATACGTTGTCGTGTATCTTTAGAAATAAATAATGGACAAATGGAGTCTTTAAACGCCTCAGATGTAAAGTTATTCGCTGTCAAAGTCATAGACATGTGTATAGAAAGGCTAGATGGCTCAAGGCGGAGTCAGCTGTGTCGTCACTTGGCGGCCATCTTAGGTCAGGAGACTGCGCTGCTGCTCCCTGCTGCTGTGGACGGAAGGTGAGTGACATACGCTAACTAAAATGCTCGTAACTTGCTGAATTCTTGACGGATTTACAAACGGTTTGGTTTATTACAAACCTTATTAACGTGGCTATGATTTGTGCTGATGCCGATGTTTAAATTGTAGCTTCACGTTTTGAGAAACGCTTAACATTGCAGCGTAGCTGTGTGTTTCATGGCTGCCCTCTACTCTAAAGTGATACCACAGTCGACATTTTCAATTATTAACAGGTTTCCTGAGACCAACAACGTTTCTTGACAACCTAATCTTTTGTCTAAATGTCATTTTGTAGATGTGGTTGTATTAATTTGCTGGCTAGCAGTGAGGAGGTCGTAAGTGAGTCACCAAGCAATTGTAAATTGGTGGGAGAGGCAGGGTTAGTCTTTCGTTTCAACATAGCTTTGAGTTACACATGATTTCCAAGTGGTTTGGTTTCTTAAAAACATCTTTACATTTGGATTACTTTGTTGGTTTTTTGTTTACAGAACTTCTGATTACGCTTGTGGAAAATGAGAGGAGGAGAGGGAGGGAGCTGTATTGATTATATTGTATTGATGGAAAGAGTTTTGTGTCCAATTGTGTCTTAATGTTTTTTTGTTTTTGTTTTTTTTTTGTATATTTTGTAATTTTTTTTTGTAAGTTTTTTCTAATTGTGTGCCTTTGGACCTAAGTAAAAAAACAAAAAACAAAGACCCATCTCTTTTCTCTTTATTTTACAGAATGGCAACTTGAGACAGATTTATATTATACATAAATTTACACATGTATTTAATAATGTAAATATTAGTAATAAACTAAATTGCACTATTTCATGTTTCATGTACCTTATAAATATTGACATCATTACTGTGTGTGTGTATGGGTATACCTAGTACTTTACCTGTCTAGTCTACTTAATATACTATTTTCTTAATAAACTCCGTGGCTATAATTTTTCACAAGTATGCAGTTAAATAGCCGCATCCCTGAAGTTTATGACACACCAAGCCGTTTGAAAATCGGTTGAAAATTGAGCAAAATATAGTTATTTCAGCACTACATGCACAATAGACTTTAATGTTATAACTGGACGAGCGGTCCTGTCCTAAGATGGCCGCCGTGTGACGTCATCGGGTCCCATTGGCTCCCAGCGCCGGTAAGCTATCTAGCCTTTCTATACATGTCTATGGTCAAAGTGACGCGAAAATGAATGGGAGGTCAATGGGATGCTAACGCAAGTGAAGTTCTGCTACAAGATGGCAGCACCCGGCCGACTTCAACTTCCGGTCGGCTTCCTTGCCGCCTGATTACAAGCAGTGTATATGAATATCTAAACTGTTGTCTCCACCTGCTGGAAGTTACGAGTAACTGATTGAAAGCAGGGTACATGCTTGACACGAGGAGCCTACAGTACATTACAAACTAAATTGGAAAAGACTAAAAAGGATTTATTTTGGGAGGGCATAAGTCTTTTTGTGTCATTCCCACTTTTATTAAGGTCTATAAATCAATATGAATTATGGCATGTTATGCTATATGAAAATAAAATAATTATTAGCGACAAATTAATGCCTGCAACGTTTTTATTCAAACATTTTAGCATCTGAAGACAATAATAAAAAAAACTTTTACGATTTGATTACTTCAATTTCTGAGTGGAGATACAATCTTTAGCAGTCAGGTGAGTTAAGCAGCTTTTCAGGAATGTCAACTTTCCTGGTTTATGAGGGAAGAGAAGAAACACAAAAACAGACCAAAGATGCAGTCAAG
The DNA here is from genome assembly GCF_963082965.1 of Carassius carassius. Lineage (NCBI taxonomy): Eukaryota > Metazoa > Chordata > Actinopteri > Cypriniformes > Cyprinidae > Carassius > Carassius carassius. Next base: position 16,785,809 of record NC_081800.1, read on the forward strand.
CAAGGCTGTCAGTTGTGTTTGTGACATCTGATGTCCATATTGTATGTTTTCAGACTAATCTCAGTTATTGCATCCTGCACCAAGAAAAAGAAGAAGAAAAGAATGACACTTTATAACATTTCAACCGTCATGTCATCTAGTCATACCAGTCAGTCACCAACTGTTTATTGACAGCAAAAACAAAGGTCACAGAAAAGGGACAATCTTACATTAATATCCTATCTGTTATTGCTATTCCCAGCAGGTTTTACGGTGATTTCATTTATCCATACATCATTTGAGAATATATGTAGCCTAGTCTGTATTTCACTAGCTCAGAACTTATTCCAACATTAAAATCTATAAAACCTAACTTATTAATAACACGAGACACCGTAAATTAAGTTTTATTTCGTAAAGTTGAAATTAACTTCATAAAATAAAGCTTTTGAAAGTAACCCGTTTGCCTGATCTGTTACAATGATGAATGACAGTCACAATCTGCATATTCATATGATGTTTATCCAATGAGAGTTGCGTATGCAAATTTCCAGGACAGGTGCATGAACAGTCAAATATGCTTATGACAGCAGAGAAGACGCAGCCGGGTTAATGAATCGGAACTTACCTTACATAAACTTATGTCACGCGGAGGCTCTTTTTAACCAACGTCTAAACATACTAAAGCGTATATTTGTTCGATTCAAAAGTTAAACGTCTTGAACAACTTCAAAATTCTTGCATGGATAAAATACTAAGATAAATGAAAGTAGCCTACTGTAGAGGCGATGGAGATAGATCCGGTAAGAGTCGAGTCGAGTCTGTGGATCGGTGATAAACGCTACAGGGCTTTCCTGAGAGGATGGTACTTCAGCTGGGCTGAGATCGACGAGAGGAACCGGGAGAAGAAAACAAGTAGGCCTACGATATTCATTATCTTTTAAAACTCACCTGAGGCCTGATAATGCGGTCTATGTGCTGTAGACTGACAGACCAAGTTTTAAGCCAGCTGTTTGCTATTTAAATCAGTCGGTTTAAAAGCTAATACTCAAGCTCATATTGTGGGTTTGCTCAGGGTGTATGACAAAATTACATGGGATATAAAGGTCCTATACTGATGTAGTAATTGTTTTCAGTTAATGTTATTTGTTGTTTAAATTCACTATTGTTTGTAGAGGAGTAATCGCAAAATTCTTTAAAGGCATTCAAATCGATTTAAGGTGCACTCTGTCATTTTTTATAGCCTAATTATAAAAGTAATGAATAGCACTTCTGAGAGATTATGTTTACTCATGAGATGAAGACTCCATACATACATATACACACACACACACACACACACACATATATATATATATATATACATATATATATATATATATATATATATATATATATATATATACATATATATATATATATATATATATACATATATATATATATATATATATATATATATATACATATATATATATATATATATATATATATATATATATATATATATACATATATATATACACATATATATATACACATATATATATATATATATATATATATATATATATATATATATATATATATTAGGGGTGTCACCGTACGCAAAAATCACTGTTCGGTACGTACCTCGGTTTTAAAGTCACGGCTCGGTTCATTTTCGGTACAGTAAGGGAAAGAAATGCAAACATTAAACTGCAGGTTGTTTATTACTATACACTTTTTTTAAAAATACGTTTTAATAAAATATATATAAAATAAAAACAGAATAAGAAATAAAATACTGCCGCAAAGTTATCCACTAAATAAAATACTCTCAGTCTCAAACCAATATCATATAAATAAATAACTATGATTACAGTGCAGCATTACCAATCCCAGCTTGTAGGCCTGCTTCACCAGAACCGTGTCGTGCCTGCTGCTGTAGGTGACAGGGAGACCGCCGACAGACCAGGCTCTTGTCTTCATGACAACAATATCTATACTTAATGTTGAGCATAAATATAAAGCCTACTGATAAAGGACACCGTCAACAGTATTGACGGCAAAATAGACTATGTTTGACAGGTGCAATATTTGAAAATCGATAATTATTAATTTATTTTTTTAATTACATTTATATCTGAATTTATTTCAACCTATAGACTTTCAAACATCAAAGTGTCATGAATTAATATGTATTTGTGTACAAAATGACATATAAACATATTTTCCTATTCTATTTTACCTGGAAACGCATCCGAACACGCTTGCGTGTCGCGTGAAAAAATAGGCGTCGGTTCTATTTCTAGCATGCACGCATTTTCCGCGCGGCTCGAGCCGCGCCTGAGATGCGCGTCTCATGCAGGCAGTCTGCAAGCTCTAACCTGTTAACATGGGAGCCGAATTAAAACAAGACACGCCACGCAGCTGAGACGCTTGCGCCACGCATCCAGTGTGTCGCCGGCCTTAGAATCAGCTGCAGGGCGGGATTTGCGCTGAACGCGGAGACTTCCGCCACTTAATATGTTCGTTTGGAAACACGAAAATGTACTTATGTTCCGCGCACAAAATATTGCATTCCGTCACTCGGTACACACGTGCACCGTACCGAAATCCCTGTACCAAAACGGTCTGGTACGAATACACGTACCGTTACACCCCTAATATATATAAAATTTGGATTTTTATCAAGCTCCTACTTACTTTAATTGCAATGTGCAGGTCCTTTTTCAGGCTATTAAAGTGAAATAACTGAAAAGAAAGATAGGAGCCTGATAAAATTTTTAATTTTAATTAATTTTAGTTAAAATCTCAGATGGCACTTAGAGGCTTTTGCATCTGAACTCTTCATATATATATATATATATATATATATATATATATATATATATATATATATATATATATATATATATATATAATTTCTCTTTTTTATGTATCTACAGGCAGCAGGTCGCCCCCTCACGGGCGCTGCCATGTTGACATCACATGACCAGCTGTGCCTAATGTACTGTACTGAGTTACTAATTTTATTGACAATAATGTTTAATAATAAAAGGCCAAGTCAGACAGCATCTATTTTTATTAAGTAACAAAAAAAAACTTTTAAAATTAAAATAATTAGCCAATAATTATTGGTATTGGGATAAAGAGCAATAGAAACAAAAACGTAATGAGTTTACCTTTAACACATCATTCGCTTAAAGTCACTCTTATTTTGGAAGATAAATAATATAATATAATAACTTAAATGCATAATGTATCATTATTTTTATTAATGACAGTCATTTTCTACTTTGTATAAACATTTTGTGCAAATAAATAAATAGCAATTTAGAGAAATGTAGAGAAAAACATATATAAGTCTAGAGCTGAAACAACGAATCGATTTAATCGATTAAAATCGATTATTAAAATAGTTGTCAACTAATTTAGTCATCGATTCGTTGCTAAATAACTTATTTGCAGTAAGCGGCTCATTTCGTGCATATTTCAAATCTGCGGTGACCAAAGTGTGGCAGTAATGAGCCACCGGAGGTTTTACTCAGCCAGTACAACAGGAGAAGTAGCGAATAGCCAATAGCTGGCCTCGTTTTATGTCACGTGCTTCCCGAACAGCGTCTCTGCAGCAGTCAGCGGGATGTGGGAGTACTTTACTTTGAGCCTTCAAAAAAGATTAACCTGTAAACTCTGCACTACTGAACTGTTTAAGGGGCCGTTCACATATCGCGTCTTTTGCGCGCTCAAGTTCGTTATTTCCAATCTAGGTGCGCAGTATGCGCGCTCCTAATGGAAGCGACGCAGTCGCGACGCGCCCGTTTTTCCAGGCGCGTCCGCACCACATCGAGTTAAAAACATTTCAACTTTTCAGAATGCGGCAAGCGCACCGCAGGTTATGTGACAAGAACTAAATAATCAGCTTCATCCTTTCCCATAACAACGTTAAAAGCTCAGCCAAGATGAAGGAACAGTTGATCATAGCTGTATATGGATTTCCATTTTGAAATAAATTTAGTAGCAGAGCTACAAGCGATTTTTTTGAGCTGCAAATCCATTTTGCTGAAATTTCCGCGTCTTCAAGGAGAGAGCACGTCATTAGCAAATGCTTAGCAAAGGCAGACGCCTCAGGGGCGCAACTGCACGAGCGCTTTGGAAAGGAGGAGAAAGCGGTGCGCCTAGCGTTTTACACGCGTTTTTAGGCGCGATATGTGAACGGCCCCTAAGACTTTTATTTGTGCAGATTCTCCAGTACAATAATAAAATACAACGCACTGCAATCTTATTCTGTTTTATCCTTATTCTTTGTAAAAATATGTTCTGAAAGATTCCTTAAGCTTTGTTCGGGATGTTAAACTACTTTAGGAGCTCTAAGGACTGCCATGGTGAAAACATTATTTGAAATCTCTTTGTGAAATTTGCTAGAGTATGGGTCAGTGTTTTGATTGCAGAAGAGTTCGACAAAGGATCACTAACACATAATAAAACAACTCCAGGTATATTTTTGATGAGGATATGACAATGCAAAATGGTTAAAATCTCTTAAAAATCTATGCTGAATGATAAAGACCCGTTATTAATAATTTACTTGGGGAAAAAAATGTAAAAAACTAAAATATAAGTACATAAACCGATTAATCGTAAAAATAATCGGCAGATTAATCGATTATCAAAATAATCGTTAGTTGCAGCCCTATATAAGTCGCACTGGACTGTAAGTCGCATTTATTTAGAACCAAGAACCTAGAGAAAACATTACCGTCTACAGCCGCGAGAGGGCGCTCTATGTCTTCAGTGTAGATTACAGGGGCACTGAGCAGTATAGAGCGCCCTCTCGCGGCTGTAGACGGTAATGTTTTCTATTGGTTTATTTCTCTTGGTTCATTTCACTCTGTTCATGTCAAATTAATTTTGATAAATAAGTCGCACCTGACTATAAGTCGCAGGACCAGCCAAACTATGAAAAAAAGTGCGACTTATAGTCCGGAAAATACGGTACTTATATGAGATGATAATTGCTGTCTTCTAAAGAAAAATACCACCGTTGTATGTAATGGACAGAGATACTGATATTAAGAAAACAATAATAAGTTTAATAATATATGAGACCAGGTCAACAGCATTTATTGTTAATAAGTAACAAAAAAAAACCATTAAAAATAATAACTGATTAATTACTTGATAATAATTGGTTAATTTCGATGAAGAAGTGCCATAAAACATGTAGATGCTTAACCACCATATGATTTGACGTTGAGTGCACCATTATTTATTAGTTTAATTATTGATAAGAAATACAGAAAATTATTAGTCATACTTTTTTCGCTATATCCATAGTTTTGTTTGAGTTTCTTTTATTTGCATTAAAATATAAATGTTGGAACAGGATCCAGAGACAGCGTTGGACTGGATTCAATAGAATAATCCAAAAACATATGAGTGTATTGTTCAACGCTCAGCTGATGAATGAAAATAATGTTTGAAAGTCCCTCCTTACTGGCAATTTGTCTTTGACTGCATTCTTATGACCTCAAAACGAGTTGAACAGCACCATCCAGGCTTAACAAAAAACACGGTACACCTTGAACAAAAGACGTCTGCATAAAAAAAGGCCAGAGTAGGAATGGAGAAATGTTTCTTGTGAATATGAGAAACTGGTATATCACTTATGCAAGAGCGTAAAGTGTCTGTCTGTTGTTCTTAGTTTTAGTGCCGGTGTCAGAGGTGATTGGGGTGAAGGAGGGTCGAGTGGAGATCCAACCCCAGAAGAGAGTAGAGGACACTGATCTTGATTTTACATGTAAGTTTCTGAAAGTGAATTTTTGCATAGGGATCAAACACAGTAATGATTGACTAAACTTGTTTTTATCTATTTCTAATCACATAAGTATTTTATGTGAAGCGCAACAGCAAAGGAAACAGCGTTAGAGCACAGTGGAGTCTGGGCAGGACCCAGTTCTGTTGTCCTAGCCGGGATGTCCGGGATCAATGGATCACTCAACTCCAAACCGCACTCAAAACCCAGGGTATGCAAAGCTGAAAATAACACCCTTAATCATTCATCCAAACTCATCATTCTCTAATGACTCATTAACATCTCTCCCTTCATCATCTACTCCTTTCTCAGGCCCCTCACGTCCTCACAGGTTGTTGGTGTTCATTAATCCTTTTGGTGGAAAGAAGAGGGGGAAACAGATCTTTCAGTCTCTAGTGGCCCCTCTGTTTGAGCTGGCTGGCATCAGCTCTCATGTTGTGGGTGAGAGATACTGAGACTCTATCTGTACCGTTCAATAACTGAGCAGTTATCAGGTGTCCCCCTGCTTGGTCTGTGATACGCCGTGCACGTCAGGTAGTACGATTCTCAAGTAACATCCGTAGATCTTTATCAAGACTTGGTAAGAGGGCTCAATTAAGTAGCAAAGTTATCAAATGTATTAAATTGTGAGAGAAAATTGAATGTCCCTATTATTAGTTTACATTATTTATTTATTTTTATAGTCTATTTTTATTTTATATTTTATTTAACTAAATATGCATTTTAAAGGGGTCATATCATAATTCTTAAAAAAAAAGTATAATATATCTACTACATTACATACAGTACATGCACACTGTCAGTCAAATATCTGAGGTCAGTAAGATTGTTTTTAAATTATTTTATTTTAAAACACAAATCTTTCACCAAGGACATATTAAATTGGTAAAAAAGTGAATGTAAAGACTTTTAAAATGTTACAAAAGATTTCAATTTATTTTCTATTATTAAATAAAGATTCCCTATGAAAGATTTCTATTTGGTGTTCAGTTTTTACTGTATTTTTGATCAGATAAATGCAGCCTTGGTGAACATAAGCTTTTGAAATAATAAAAAAATGTTTCTAAATCGTATTTTTCTGTATTTTGAATTGTGTAGTGTTTGTGATATATACAGTATATATATGTACTGTATGTTTGTAATATTTTCCCCCAGCATGTTTAATTATTAATCACAATAAAAAGTAAGTATGATGGTTAGTTTAATTATGAAATGAGTAAACGTGCTTTTGTTCATTTGTCAATAATTCAATAACTGTAGGGGTCTTTTGATGTTAGTTTAATTAATAACATTTTGGACTGATTTTGTGTACTGAATATTCATACATGGAGCAACTCTTATTTCAAAAGATCAAGGACAACTAGGTTTCACATTATATGACCCCTTTGAATTAAAACTGGGGAATGTTTCTTGTTTCTAGTGACTGAACGAGCAAATCAAGCCAGAGACTACATTCTGAAGAAAGACTTAACAGGTTTTGATGGGTAAGTTATCCTTCTGTGGTCATTCCTCATGAATAAAGATTTGAGGAAAATTGGTAACAATGGTGTCATTGTAATAATTCATGTCACATGAGCCCATCAATCATATTTGTGAAGTGTTGCCTAAATACCAAAAGGGTAATCATAGAAATGTATTTCGATCAAGTCTGCTGATAATACTCTATATTTAGGTTTTAAGAAGGATATTCATTCAAATCTTTTTTTCCTTCAGAGTCATATGCGTGGGTGGAGACGGCATGTTCAGCGAGCTGCTGCACGGTGTGATTGGACGAACCCAGCAGGAGGCGGGAGTTTCCGAACATGACCCAACCATAATGCTGCAGCCATGTGACCTCCACATTGGCATTATTCCAGCAGGTGAATGTTTGCATAGCTCCATGACTGACGTGTGTGAAAGAGGGATGCCATTGCAGTGTGTTCATAGCACTGATGTGTCAGCCAGATGCATGGTTTAGATAGTGAGAGGAGTGTTAGTTAACCTCCCTGTGTTTACTCTTCTCCACAGGCTCTACAGATTGTGTGTGTTTCACCACCATGGGCATTAATGACCCTGTGACATCGACGCTGCACATCATCATTGGTAATCTGCACATCATCTTCAATGGGTCTCTGCAACATTTCCATTTTTTCAAGAAAAAAATAAACCATATGAAAGTTGATCAAAGTTCATAACATTTCCAGTACTGTTATAAGTGCAATTAAACCATGCCGAATGACCCACAATTTTTATTAAATAGAAATATGAGTAATGATGAATAGACTACATTAGGGCTGAAACGATTCCTCGAGTAACTCGATTACAAAAAATGATCGAGGCAAATTCCTCTGCCATTTCTTTATCACACACACTGAAGCGCGCATGATGCTCGCGGTGATTTCATCGTCTGCTGTCTCACTAAATAAGGACGTGAACACATGAACAACATCTCCAGAACTGCTCTGACAGTCACTTCATGAGCATTTGACTATTTGATTTGAGTAAAACTAGCATCACATCACATACACAGAACTGTAAAGGTACGTCAACCCGTCAAAATAAGTCAAGTATTTGCCAGATATGTAGTACTATTATTCAGCAGAATGTACATAGCCTGCTACTAAAAAATAATAATAATAATCAAACATTATTTTTTTAAAAAACACATTTAATTAAAAACACATTTTATCCGATTACTCGATTAATCGATGGAATTTTTGGTAGAATACTCGATTACTAAAATATTCGATAGCTACAGCCCTAGACTACATAATTGGATCTTTGACCTTTTTCACTCACCAGGAGACTCTCAGCCTCTGGATGTGTGTTCTGTCCATTATCAGTCAACACTGGTGCGTTATTTTGTCTCTATGGTGGGCTACGGTTTCTATGGAGATGTTTTGGCAGAGAGCGAGAGGCACCGCTGGATGGGCCCTCTCAGATATGATTATTCAGGTATCAACAGAAGGAATCAACAATCTTTAAATCACATGAAGTGACAGTTTAGACTGAATACTGATAGGTCAACACTTATTGCTTACCTTAATACTTATAATCATAATTGTGAGAGGAGAAAGAGTCCTCAGTTCCATTTCTGCTCATATTTCCATGTCTGTTTGCTCTGCTTGTAGGTTTTATGGTGTACTTGTGTAACAGGAACTATCCAGGACTAGTGCAGTACCTCCCTGCTGATTCCCATATATCCAGCCCACGGGACAACACTCGCTGCCTCTCAGGGTAAAGAGCTGCATTCGTCCTTTTACATGGAAGTCATATTAGAAACATTTTACTTGCATATAAATATATACACTGACCAAAAAATGGTGTAGAAATAACTTTCACTCAGAAATTGCTAGTAAATTTAAGAGAAACTGCAATTAACATATTGACTTAAAGACTGAAATAAGAAAGACTTGAAAAATATTTTCTTGTAAAACATACTCCAATAATATATATATATAAGTTTTTTTAGAGTGTAGGTTTATATTAAAGTTTTTATTGGTTTCTCTCTCTCTCTCTCTCTCTCTCTCTCTATATATATATATATATATATATATATATATATATATATATATATATATATATATATATATACACCCAGAGAGAGAGATGGGCAGTATTTTAATTTAATTTATTTAAAATATGTATCTATTTATTTTTCAGTGTTTTGTCATTTGTATTTTGCTGGACAAATTTGTATTTTGGTGCTCAGTGCATCAGATATTGCTCACTGAACGTCACTACAGGACAGATCACTTTTTTTTACTGCCAATGTGTGGACAGCATTTAGTGAAACTTAAAAAACCAGATGAAACCTGTTGACCGATTTTTATGTGAAGAACCTTTTGTGTGAAGGCGGTTTTGGCAGGAAAATCCAAAGGAAATTATCATAAATTTAATTAACCTCATCTGTGAATCCCATTTTGGTCATATATCCATAATTGTAATCAGACAACAAGACAGAAAATAACTCCCTGCTCTTGACTGAATTACTTAAGTAGCTTTGACAACGATCAATCTACATTTCATTCATAAAGACTATACAGTTTTATTACACATTTGATTATTTCTGTTATTTTTTACTAAAATGCTACTGTTAGACTACTGATCATAAATAACATACAGGATTTCCTTTATATATCTTTCCTAAATTGTATTAGTTCTGTTGTTTGTTATTTGCATCTTTGTGGTTATTTTTTCTAATAACGATCAAATAAATTAAAAATAACTATTTTGTGATATACATTGTTATATGAAATAAAACTGTAGGTCATACTGCCCACCTCTTGAAGTAAAAGATAACGTTTTTCATCTTTTTCTGTCTGTAGAAGGTCAGTTGTGTGCGCCTTCTTAAATTAAAAGTTTTACCAAAGGAAGAATAAATTATTAAGCTGAAGTAAATAGACTCCATCCTGGCTAATGCTCAATAACATTCTAGTGTGTTAGGGTTAAAGAACATGTTGTTTATAAGTTGTTCGAGGAGAGGAAAGTGCTTCTCTTTCTCTTATGAGTGTATCTAATGCCAGTTTTTTTATTTTACTCTACTGTAATGGCACTGTCTCTTGCACTGTCTGATTGGGATTGCTTGTAAATATTGTACGTATTTTCAAATTACAAATTACTTGTATTTTAATTAAATATATTTCTCATACCAGTATTTTGTATTTTAATTAAATTAATTGGATTAGTAAGTATTTGTAATTTGTAACAAAATACTTTTTGCTGTATTTGTGCCCATCTCTGTATACACACCGACTATAAAGAGCATTTGTATGGTCAGTATTTCTTGCTCTGTTTTTGACCTTGGGAACAGCTTGCCAAAACCCAGGCAACAGTGCAAAATCCCAGGAACTGGAAGGATACGACTAACTCAGAACTGTGTATGAACATTAAAAAAAAATCCATGACCGTTATGGGTAGACTAGTGGTAGAATTCATATGTACGGAATGGATATGTTGAATGCATTTGGTTGGGTGCTTAGCGTTCTGATTAGTGTGGCCTCATCTTTTGGGAATGAAGTGTTCTTGGCAGTTACCACATCAACATAACTCAAGTGGCTGGAATTCCTCAGAGTTTTTCTTAAGTGACAATGAATGCTCAAGCAATTTGATCTCTAATAGAAGAAGAATAGCTGGTGAAATGCTAGTTTCAAAGGAAAAGAAAAGACTGCTGAATTAAAATGAACATTCGTGGTTATTCAACCTAATGTTATGCATTATGAGTTATTCTTTAAATTACCACTGACACAACATTCAAAATCAACACTAGCAAAGCCCCTAATGGGAGTTAAACTGGTTTTACTGAGTAATAATAATAATAATAATAATAATAATAATTATTATTATTATTATTATTATTAATAATAAAGATAACAATAAAAAATAAATTAATGGATTTTAATAAATAAAAAATGTATGAAAAGCATATATATAATAAGGATTTGATAAATTAATTATACTAGATATATATTATTACTATATATAAAAAATTATTTCTTTATATTTTGATCTAAATACTTTTTTTGATACTTTTTTAGACTGATTTTATTAGTATTTTTTTACACTCACAAGTACCTAATGTCAGTACAATTGGATATAAATAATTGTGAAATTATGTTTTATGTTTATTTAATAAATATTAGTAGCAATATTAATATAAATAAATATTAATTACAAATAAAAATAGTTATTAAATAATACATTAAAAAAATCTATGAAAATGTAAATTAAATTACGAAAAATATGTTTGTTATTTAGATTTTTAATTAATTAATTAATTAATATTTTATACTAATTAACTTATATTTTATTTGTTTCTATTTGTTTTTAAACCTGTTTGTGGAATTCCATGCTCATGAGCAAAAGTAGCAATTTTTAAACTGCATACTTTGGGGGGGGGGGGGGGTCTTTCATCAGCCAAATAACAGCTTTTGAGAATGCCAGTCCTCACAGATAACTCTGACCAGCTACTCTTGGCTTGTACAGCTCAAAAAATTGTTTTAAAAGCATGTTTTGTGTGCATTTGTAGGTGCCGAGTGTGTTCAGAAAGTAAAGAGAGGCTGTTCCCCCACTTTGACAGCTCCAGTTCCCTCTACAGCGCTCATGTGAGCCAGTACAGCAGAGAGTTAGAGGGTAAGACCATCTGCTGCATGTTTGTATAAAGACCGTCTGCGTCATCTCTTTAGAGACCTGTTACTGGGATCACACTGTGTCTGTGTCTCTATGTAGTTCATATGTTGTACATCTGTATTTGACCGTTTTCATCTAAGTACCAAAGTGTGCTTCGGTGGACCTACAGTACAAAGCACTTGTGATGTAGACTATTTAGAAAAAAAAATGGTAAGATGATTAAATGATATTAGGATCTTGAACCTTTTACAATTGTTCTCATCTCAGGTGAATGGGTGACTGTTGAAGGCAGGTATAAGTGCATCTCTCTCACCTGTATGTCAAGCTCATGTCCACGGAGCCCAAAAGGTCTTTCACCATCCGCCCACCTGGCCGATGGGACAGCTGACCTCATCCTGGTGCGAGAAACGAACCCTCTGGGTTTTCTCACATACCTTCACAGGCACACAAACACACAGGATCAGGTAAAACCAAATGACATTCAAGTACATAAACTAAAAGTTGAATCAGTCAGAAAAACAAAACTTCTATCATTTCAGTTTGACCTGCCCTTTGTTGAAGTTCATCGCGTCAAGGCTGTTCGGTTTTCTCTACCCCATGGAGAAGAAGAAGAAGAAGAAGAAGAAGAGGAGTATGAGGGGGGTGATCGAGAAATTCAGGCCTCCACTGAGAGTATGCTGGAAGATCCTGAGAAACTGTGCTGTAGTAACATTGCAGGTCACTCGCAGCAGCATCTCGCAGAGAGGAAGGAGAGAGAAAATGTGTCAACGAGTAGAGTAAAGAGACGAGGCTTCGTGTGTGGGCCTTGCTGCACTAAACCTCGCTCAGTATCAGTGTGGAACTGCGATGGAGAAATTCTACCTCACACTGAGATCTCATGCAGGTACTGAGATCAGTCTGCTGAGCAAGTCAGAGCTCTTTAATTGGAAAACTAACACACACACTATTTTATATATATATATATATATATATATATGTGTGTGTGTGTGTGTGTGTGTGTGTCAAACATTTTTAATGCTGAAATTTATATTGACAAATTACACTACATCATACACTTGTGTTTAAAAATTTTTTGAACAGTGCTATTTTTTCCTTTTCTTTTTTTAAGAAATGAATTTTATTCGGCAAGGATGCATTAAATTGATCGAAGTGACAATAAAGACAATAAATGCTATTCTTTTGAAATGTATATTCCTCAAAGAATCCTGAAGAAAAATCCTGGTTATAACAAAAATATTCAGCAACACGATGGACTGAAACGATTTTCAACATTGACAATAGGAAATGTTTGTTTAGAGACGAATCAGAACATTAGAATGATCTCTGAAGGATCATGTGACACCGAAGACTGAAATAATAGCTTTGCCATCATATCAAATATATTAAAATAGAAAAGGGTAACTGTAAATTTTTGTAATATTTCATAATATTATTGTTTTATTATATCAAATAAATGCAGGCTTTATTAGTATGAGACTTCTTTTAAAAAACAGTAAAACATATTTCAACCCCAGATGTTTGAGCATCAGTTTACCTATTTATTTTATTGAAGTAAGCAAATCATATGAAATTTGATATATGATGAGTTTGAAGCCAAAAACTTTGCATCTCCTCATTTGAATGTTTCCTGATATGACTGTCTTTCCACAGAGTTCATGGCCAGCTGGTGCGTCTCTTTGCCAGGGGCATCGAGGATTCAACAAAACCATAAAACCTAGCTAACAAACAGATATGATCAACTTAACAGATGACCTCTTTATTGCATTCTTCATGAGGACTTCATTATAAGGCAGATCAAATATTATGCAAATGAAATGTTTGATGGGTGAGTTGTAAGACATACAGTGGAGCAGAGATGTCATTTGAGCTCATTTCCCATTTGTTAGCAAGATATTTAAGCCAGCCCTTCCTATATTTTCGTGGAAATTTTGAGAATAGAGATATTAACATATGTGGGTGATGGATCAGTTTTAGATCTATCATAATATTTTTCATTTCACTGATTGTATAGCTTTTTTGCAGTGCAAAAAAATATGCAACATTTTAGTGCAATCTTACAAATGTTAACTGGTCACGTTTATTTAATTGAGGTTTTGCACATTAATGAGGGCGCTGGTTTGTCTGTCTAGGGCTTGTACGGGAGGGTGGTCACAAATAGTGAATGACATGTTTTTAAGGGAGTGGAGTCATTCCAGTCAAGTGTCAATGTGTTTAATGTTCAAAATCATGAATTGTGTTTTTCCAAATAAAGTGTCATGAATATGCTTGAAAAGTTGTATTTACTTATCAGATACACTACAAACACTAAATTAAAACAAAATATTTAAATACATCAGTTTTATCAATTTGTTATTTAAATAGAAAATATGTATTTTATAAACTAAATTATTTCTGATAATATATATATATATATACACACACATACACATATATATATATATACACATATATATATATATATATACACATATATATATATACACATTGGTGGTCAAGAAGTATTATTTTCTTAAAAAGTAAAATGAAATAACGGTAGTGTATAATTTGAATCAGAAAGCTCCCATACTTTAAGACAAAAAATGGCATTTAAGATCCTCTGTAATGTAGTAGGTGTAAATAAAGTGTTTTTTTTACATTAATGAATTTCATTTCATCTGATCTAAAATTGTAACAATCTAATAGATAACTAGTTTGCAAGTTACTACACAATCCCACTCTTCACATCAAATCGCCTGCTTCTGGTGGCCAATCAAAGAAAGAGAGGTTTATGGGAGGGAAGATTGACTGTAACATCACTGTCTGTCAACAGCAGATTATACACTCATCAACTACTACAGGTAATTCATAATAAACTTGTGATGAGATTCAAGCCCAGTAATCCTGGTTAATTGATAATAACCCATCTTAAGTATAAGGGATAGAGGATGTCTTCTCTCCCTCATCCTGGTGGAGAAGTAGGATGAAAATCTAGCTCTTATCTATGTCAAAATTGTAGCTGTGCTCCAGTATTACTGGTTACATTTTAAGCAGTAGCTTGGGTCTGAAGTACATTCCACACTTCTTGGTCATCTTTTTGTCATTTGTGTTTTTTACTGGCATCACTGATCACAACCAGATCAATAAGACTTAAACGTGTCCTCAGAAACATCAGCTTCACATGCATTCACAGCTGTGCCACACTTCAGAATGTGAAGGGTGAAAAAAAGGAGGTAGAAGATCATTTCTGTGAAATAACAAAAAAAAAAAAAAAAAATCACCCTCTTCTCCCTCCAAATCTTCCATAAACTTCTTTCACACAACCACAGAGCCAGGAGACCAAAACATCTGCACAGACCGGATTCTTTCATTTCAAAACTACAGCTTGCATTTCTCATATCATATTTTTCCCTCAAGAAGGGATTCCAAAAACCTACTTGTGTAAGAGCCTGTGTTAAACATCACTGACAATGTTCATCTTTCAGATAGACACACACACATAGATAAATGAGCACCACAAACATGACATCACTATAAATTACTCAAAAAAGCACACTTTTTCTAAAGTTTTATGATAAAATCTTAAAATAATTTTATATTTTTAAATACATTTTTAATTTGTATATTTATTCTATGAAAGTATGTTTAATTTATTTTAACATTTAGTTGGAACAAAGTTTTTTTTTCACAAATGTATAATTAACGCTCAAAATAATTG
Organism: Carassius carassius; assembly: GCF_963082965.1. Lineage (NCBI taxonomy): Eukaryota > Metazoa > Chordata > Actinopteri > Cypriniformes > Cyprinidae > Carassius > Carassius carassius. Next base: position 16,801,387 of record NC_081800.1, read on the forward strand.
CTTTTTTGCTTAATATTTTAAACTCCAGCAGTTTAGTTGAACCATGCACGTTATCACATTACTGACGACGGTTAGTCACAAGAGAATCGTTCACGCAATGATAGTTCTGGATATGTCATATGAACCAAAGACTATACAGGTCCTTCTCAAAAAATTAGCATATTGTGATAAAGTTCATTATTTTCCATAATGTAATGATAAAAATTAAACTTTCATATATTTTAGATTCATTGCACACCAACTGAAATATTTCAGGTCTTTTATTGTTTTAATACTGATGATTTTGGCATACAGCTCATCAAAACCCAAAATTCCTATCTCAAAAAATTAGCATATCATGAAAAGGTTCTCTAGACGAGCTATTAACCTAATCATCTGAATCAACTAATTAACTCTAAACACCTGCAAAAGATTCCTGAGGCTTTTAAAAACTCCCAGCCTGGTTCATTACTCAAAACCGCAATCATGGGTAAGACTGCCGACCTGACTGCTGTCCAGAAGGCCATCATTGACACACTCAAGCGAGAGGGTAAGACACAGAAAGAAATTGCTGTATCAAGGCACCTCAGTGGGAAGTCTGTGGGAAGGAAAAAGTGTGGCAAAAAACGCTGCACAACGAGAAGAGGTGACCGGACCCTGAGGAAGATTGTGGAGAAGGACCGATTCCAGACCTTGGGGGACCTGCGGAAGCAGTGGACTGAGTCTGGAGTAGAAACATCCAGAGCCACCGTGCACAGGCGTGTGCAGGAAATGGGCTACAGGTGCCGCATTCCCCAGGTCAAGCCACTTTTGAACCAGAAACAGCGGCAGAAGCACCTGACCTGGGCTACAGAGAAGCAGCACTGGACTTTTGGACAAATTTTGCATGTCATTCGGAAATCAAGGTGCCAGAGTCTGGAGGAAGACTGGGGAGAAGGAACTGCCAAAATGCCTGAAGTCCAGTGTCAAGTACCCACAGTCAGTGATGGTCTGGGGTGCCATGTCAGCTGCTGGTGTTGGTCCACTGTGTTTTATCAAGGGCAGGGTCAATGCAGCTAGCTATCAGGAGATTAATCTGCTGAAAAGCTTTATGTAGATGATTTCATTTTTCAGCACGACCTGGCACCTGCTCACAGTGCCAAAACCACTGGTAAACGGTTTACTGACCATGGTATTACTGTGCTCAATTGGGCCTAAAAAAAAAAAAGTTTGGTTCCGGTTGGTTGTCAGTTGAGGTCATTGGTCGGTAGGGATTTTTTTTTTTTTTTAATTTATTTATTTTTTTCTCCAGTGGCAGTTTTACACACACACGCGCTGATTTTAAATGTGTGTACCGGTGCTTTTACGACAGTGATTCTGTATTCCCGTTTAAAGTCTGTTGTTGCCATAGACACGCAAAACGCACACACACACACAAAAAGCCTTCGCGGGAGTTTGACAGGCGATCTCATAGTAGATTAACATGGAGGATTTGAACTTGAAAAACGGAGTGTACAGACATCTTTTTGTAGTCAAACAACATTCTTTGTTATGTTCATTTATGTGGTTTATTTGATTTTGATGCTATAAATTAACTAGAAGCAAGAGACGATCAGTTAGTTTTAACTGATGATCTAACTTACAGCGATCTGTTCGACACATTCAAGAGCCACAAAACGGTATTTATTGTTTACATTTCTTTAAAAAATGACCACATTTGAAAGGTGAAATAACCAAATGAGACTTTGTTTCATATTAAAAGTAAGCTGGTAATGTTAATGTCCTGTCTGTCAGCATGTTGTCAGTGCCCTCTCTGTTCCGCGATATATTGTTTACTCCCCCCCCCCTCCCCCCGTGTTTCTCTTAATGTTACGATTTCCAAACCTTAAGTTATAGCTCACTTTAGGAATTGACAGTTAAAGGGTTTTGATGCAATACTTAATGGTTTTTAACGGATTACTTAAGTGTAAAACAGCATTTAAAGGAAACTGTAATTTAATTAACAATGTGTGAAAGACCGTTCTTCCCCAGTCTCATAAAATAAATTTGGGTCGCACATAAATTGACAGGGTCGGTCGGAAACCGGAACCAAACAAATTTTTTTTTTAGGCCTTGGCCTGCCAACTCTCCTGACCTGAACCCCAAAGAGAATCTGTGGGATATTGTGAAGAGAAAGTTGAGAGACGCAAGAACCAACACTATGGATGAGCTTAAGGCCGCTATCGAAGCATCCTGGGCCTCCATAACACCTGAGCAGTGCCACAGGCTGATTGCCTCCATGCCACGCCGCATTGAAGCAGTCATTTCTGCAAAAGGATTCCCGACCAAGTATTGAGTGCATAACTGAACATAATTATTTGATGGTTGACTTTTTTTTTGTATTAAAAACACTTTTCTTGTATTGGTCGGATGAAATATGCTAATTTTTTGAGACAGGCATTTTGGGTTTTCATGAGCTGTATGCCAAAATCATCAGTATTAAAACAATAAAAGACCTGAAATATTTCAGTTGGTGTGGAATGAATCTAAAATATATGAAAGTTTAATTTTTATCATTACATTATGGAAAATAATGAACTTTATCACAATATGCTATTTTTTTTAGAAGGACCTGTATACAGGTGCATCTCAGATTAGAATGTCATGAAAAAGTTCATTTATTTCAGTAATTCAACTCAAATTTTGGAACTTGTGTATTAAATAAATTCAATGCACACAGACTGAAATAGTTTGAGTCTTCGGTTCTTTTAATTGTGATGATTTTGGCCTTCTGGAAAGTATGTTAATTTACTGTACATGTACTCAATACTCCTTTTGCTTTAATAACTGCCTCAATTCGGCGTGGCATGGAGGTGATCAGTTTGTGGCACTGCTGAGGTGGTATGGAAGCCCAGGTGTCTTTGACAGTGGCCTTCAGCTCATCTGGATTTTTTGGTCTCTTGTTTCTCATTGTCCTCTTGACAATATCCCAGAGATTCTCTTTGGGGTTCAGGTCTGGAAAGTTTGCTGGTCATTTAACCAACTTTTGGTGCTTTTGGCAGTGTGGGCAGGTGCCAAATCATGCTGAAAAGAGGACTTTGGACCACTGGGGAACAGTCCAGTTCTTCTCCTTAGCCCAGGTAAGACGCCTCTGATATTGTCTGTGGTTCAGGAGTTACTTAACAAGAGGAATACGACAACTGTAGTCAAATTCCTTGACACGTCTGTATGCCTTGACCCCAGCCTCAGTCCATTCCTTGTGAAAATTCTTGAATCAACTTTCTTTGACAATCCTCATAAGGCTGCGGTTCTCAGTTCACCATCTGCGGATCAAGCAGATCAGATCACGGTCGGTGATCGCATGTTAATGCCAAGTGTAAACGCAGCCTAATACTTCACCAAGAAGAGGAAGTTAAATTTGTTACACATTTAGAGCAAGGCAGAAAAAAGCACTTCCACTTGGATCGCAGCATTCAGTACTGTCTGTGCACCTGTGTTGATGTCAGAACATAAAATAAATCAAGCAAACCATCCGAGGTGCAAGCCAGAAGATATCAAATCTATGTAGAGATGATATAAAACCACTGACTCACTTACAAATACTCGCCTACTTTATTTGATTAACCAACGTTTCAGCTAAAAGCCGTCAAGGTATGATTTCTTACATGGTGAGGAGTATAACGAGGCAATTATTAACAGGTGCAAACAATCAATCTCCATCCAACCAACAAAACAATCAGGTCTTACTAACAATATACTGACTAAAACACCAGCTTTAACATATTACATGAATTCCCATGTTAAAATCTTAATTCAACACACAATGATTTAAAGCACATCACAGAAAGGTCAAAACATCTCCATTAAAGATGAACTAGATTTTACAACATTAATCAGTTGGTGTTTTGGCGTAAACTATGGTAACCACGGTAAATATTTAAAAGAGAGAAGCATCTATACAAACACAGAGCGCGGCCGTTTGAAACGTAACTTAATGAGATAACCAACTGAAAGGATAGACTTAAACGTGCTGGTTTTACAGCACTAACTCTCACACCACGTTATAGGATAACGTTATCAGTGAAAGCATTTTACCTCTACTTCCAGAATTTCCAGGAACAACCTTCAGTTTCTCAGTTTATTTTTACTACCCGTTTTCACAATCCTCCAAGACAGAATTATGACGCCGGCTGCCACCTATCGGTGAACGAGAGAAATTACAGATTAGGCCTTACAACTGTTGGCCATAAAGCTACCAAGACACCGCCTTATAAATTATTCTATTCAAAAAGGCCCCTGTAATATATACGCAAACAGACCAAAAAAATCTTTCAACTTCCATAATTTCACTAAAAATACCATAACAGCTAGATACATGCACTACTATTGTAAAATCACTAAGAAAAAGAATACAGGAACGCCACAAGACTTGCGTTGCTTTATTTCTTTCGCTGATCACAATAGTGATCAATATCAAGTTATCACAATTTCACTGTGATAATAACAGCAGGAGGCTACTAATTCTTTAATTCTGCTGCTGTATGAGTTTTATTACAAGCAGGTATATGTGATCAGTGTTGGAGCTAAATACTGCCGGATAGCAGAGTAGTTTTGATGGAAACTATATCTATCCCTATATATATATATATAGAGAGAGAGAGAGAGAGAGAGAGAGAGAGAGAGAAATATAGATATAGATATGTCTACATATAAATAACAATAAATACGTTTTGAAAAACAACACCAGCAAATGATCTGGGAGTGTGTATTTTTTTATACATCAAATATTTTCAAATAATCAAATATTTGAAATCTATCATTGAGGAATAAATCTGTGTAGTCAAAATGTATAAACCATAATAATGTAGAGGTAAAGAGGACAGAACCGATAATTACATGTATACATTATTAGAGCATGATTTACCCCAAAAGTCCTCAGCACACTGAAACAATCAAGCAATTCAAGTCACATACTGTTTTATACATCCTGATGGCTTCAAAAATACAAGAGAAGGATCTAAAACCAATGCTGCCTTGTGAGTTTACTAGAGCTGAAGAAAACCCTCATCCCCTGCAGCATGTGCAAATGATTGGGATCATACAAACATTAAACGTAACGTTGGCAAGGCCGGCCATTCATTGGCCTTAACACTAACAATGTTCATAAAAAAAATATTAAATTTTCCATTTCTTAAAAAATAAATAAAACCTATACCCATTTAAAAGCAGCAGTAAACATCACCAATAAGGCAATAAAATGCATCAAGTAAACAATCTTGCTGCTGGATTGTTCACTCCAGTAGGTCGATGCGCATGAGCTCCACTCTGTCTTCCCTGAGTACCTGACCCCAGTCTGATCTATGATCAATGTCTTCGAGAGCTTATGGATATGAACTATCTCTTAGTGCAGGGGTAACCAAACCTGCTCCTGGCGATCGACTGTCCTGCAAAGTTCAGCTCCAATCCTGCGTTTGATTAGGGTTGGAGTTAAACTTTGCAGGACAGTCGATCATCAGGAGCAGGGTTGGTTACCCCTGTCCTAATGCATCCGCTCAGGCCTACAGTGAGTGTGTCAGCTGGCCCTCCCTCGTGGGTCTCATGGGAGTGAATGTCCTTGCTCCTCGATTGGAGTGTGAGGTCAACTGATAGACCAATGCTGGTGATGGTCTTCTGGATTGCAGGGGCTCATTAATATCTTGTCTCCTTTCTTATGGAGACACTTTTCAGATGACGGATTCTTCAGTAGTTGCTCCTAAAATTAGCATAACATCAAGAACATATATAAACATGCTTTTCATGTGAATGGGGTGAAACTATCAAATCACAGCAATTTTAATTATTATATATTAGGGTGAAAACTTGACCTGAAAATGTAATTTAAAAATATATATTTTCAGTAGCCATTACTCAGTCAGTGTCACTTAATCCTCCAGAAATCATTCTAATATGGAGATTTGGTGCACAAGAAACATGTCCTGTACAGCTGTACAGCTTCATTTTTGTAAAAACCATTTCATACTTTTCATGATTCTTTAATGAACAGAAAAGTTCAAAAGAAAAGCATTTATTTAAAACAGAAATATTTGGCTACATTATAAATGTTTTTTTGATCAATTTAATTCATCCTTACTGTGAGGGAAAAAAGTCTAATTTAAATAAAATCATCCGGATAATTCACTTTTGAACGCCAGTGTACAACATTTTTAACTTTAACTGAAAACATTTAAGTATAGCTTATATTTTTGGTGACATCAGTAGTGTTTGATCAAGTTGTTCCCCTGCTAAAAAGTACTGCAACAGACATTAACTAAAAGGGGAAGGTAGTAGGATCTGATAAATAGAGAGTGAAAGTGAAGCAAGACCATTTGAGTAATTCATTTCCGTCTAGAGATAACACTTACTTCTGTGAACACCCATTCTTGTTCAGGAGACAAACTGCTGCCTTTGCCCTTCAGCGTACAGAGCTCAATCTTCACTGGCTCTGGGTAAGGAGACGCATGCAGGCAGAGCTGTTTCCCTATGTTATGTCTCAGCTCATTATGTGACGAATATTCAAAGTACTGAAAACAAACACATGATGATGAACAGCTGTTCTCGTTGGATCAAGAAGAAAACCATGGTCAAAATGTCATTTTATACTTATTTCAACATGTCACTTTTGTTTTAAGAGCACCTCTAATCATAATATCAATGTGAATGACACAGCAATGGTACTATACCTGATTGCCGCCCATGTTGTGACATACATACATAATCACAGGCTTTCCCCCATCGTTACTTTCTCCAACATCCAGACATTGCTGTGATCCCCTATTCTTGAGCTTCACACACACACACACACACACAAACATAAAATAATAAATAAACATTTGGTCCCAGACTGGGTTAAAATGGCTAATCGTCATGAATGTTGTGTTTTAAAAATGACTTACAGCTCCAAACTTGACAGGGGTAAGATCAGGGATAAAGGCTTCTGGGTAGACATTGGTTAGGTACCAAGAAAAGTTCTTGCACTGTAAGGTTTCTCTGAGTTTAAAACGGTCAGATATGTCACCATAGGCCTTCTACACAACCATACAGGAAACCAAAGTCATGCAGTTAGTCATATGCTCTCGCTTACACTTACAGTAGGTATACTGTATAACCACAAACACAAGTTTAATATTTGAATCCTCTGAAAGCAAAAGCAGTTCTTACATCTTGGGCCATTTTAGCTGCACTTTGGCTGCGTCGATAGTAAATCTGCTTATAGTCGTCCATCCACACCTCAGCCAAGCGCACCTGGTTACGTGTAATGACCTCTGTACCTTTGGGAAAGGTGTGAGGACTCTTGGTGCGGAACACATGACCCACGACAGAGCAGGGGATTATCTCCAACTGTCCGCCACACTGCCACACCTGACAGCACAAAACACACACACAAGTTTTAACTTCTCATTATTATAGCTGTAGGTGATTTCTGAAGAGCAAGAACTGACCCTGAAAGACATCTCAACATTTTCTCCACCCCATATCTCCATTTTGTCATCGTAGGTCCCAATTTTCTCAAAATAGGCCTTAGATATAGAGAACAAACCACCAGCAAATGTTGGGGTTCTGAAAGAAAGAACAGAAATAAGAACAAATACAATTAGTAGGATTTGCAGCCAGAAAGCTGGGTTTTTTTTTATTTTATCTTTGTTATTATAAATGAGAACACGTGCAAAAAAAAAAAAAACCAAATATAAGAAACAAAATAATGCATAACCTTTTTCAAAGGGATCTAAAATCTAAAATGAAAACAAATAACCAAATGTAAAAATACATTTAGTCTGTCAATAACAATAAATCGATTATTAAAACTATAAAGGCAGGTCAATCAATAGCAGCAAGTGATTCCCTCTTTTCTTTTATTGATAGATTAACATTAATTGAGGCGGCCAATATTACATTTTTTATGAATTGATAAAACACTAAACCCCAATCTCTGAACCAAATTATCACTAGCTTAAACCAATTTGTTGAATAAAGCACTCTTTCTGCTAAACCTTAAATGGGTTCAGGAAGTTCCTATCAGAGGCTCTATTAGCAAATCTCATGCACTTCTCTTTTACTTAAAAACTTATCACACTGTGATGCATTTGTGCTGCAAAATGCAAAACATAAGTGGCAAAAGTTAAACACAACTAAAGCACAGTTGTCATCTTTTAAACAATGATTCAGAATTGTTCACAGTTGTTTCTAATGATGTGATCAAGCCAACTGTACAAAATATGAGCCAGTTCATAGTGCACAAGTGGCACAGATGATAGGGCTGCTCAATTATGACAAAAATCATAATCACGATTATTTCGGTCAATCACGATTATTTAACACGATAATGAGGGGGTCATATGACCAAAACTTTATATGAGTGATTTATTTAAAGAAAGTGATACATATCAAATATGTATTTTCTGTAAATAAGGTTGCTATGACATCTACATCGTAGAGACCAGCGGAATTTCAAAAAACAAAAAGTAAATTTGTTTTTGAAAATTACTGAAAATAATTAAACTGTCAGTAATAAAAAGCAAAGGACAAATGCAATAGACTAAAAAGATACAAATGAAACAAACTGTGCTATGTTTATTTTATGCAAGTCTCAAGCAGTTTACAGCCTACTACAGAAATTAATAATCAAATGTAAAATAAAACAGCAGTCTTCATTGTTTTGTTTCTTAAAGCTACAAAAGTCCTTCAGTCAAGAGCAGTGTGTGATTATAGATTTGTCTTTTGTTGTTTGATTAATAAGCACACAGTCGCAGCAGGAAAATAGCCCGCTGTTACTTTAAAGGTCCCGTTCTTCGTGATCCCATGTTTTAAACTTTAGTTAGTGTGTAATGTTGTTGTTAGAGTATAAATAATATGTGTAAAATTCTAAAGCTCAAAGTTCAATGCCAAGCGAGATATTTTATTTGACAGAATTCGCCTACAACGAACGACCCGTTTGGACTACATCCCTGTAGTTGCTGCAGTAATGACATCACTAAAACAGTTTTTTGACTAACCTCCGCCCACATGAAATACACAAACAGGGGGGCGTGGTCTTGTTGCGCTCAGACTGAGAAGAGGAAGAGTTGCGTTTGTGTTTGTCGTCATGTCGTCGAAAACGTTGTTATTTTCATCTCGGAGTCCAGTCACCTTTGTTTGGGCTTCCCATGGACGCTGTACTTGGAGATTAATGGTTACAATTTATGTTTAACTCGGTTCCCGAAAATTATAATCCACATGTAAAACTATGTGCAGCACATTTTGCTCAGGACAGCTTTCTCAATCACAATCAGTTCAATGCCGGATTCGCACAAAGATTATTCCTGAAAGATGGGGCAGTTCCTTCTTTGTCTGGAGAAGGCGTTGTTTATGGACCACAACCGGCAAGTGTATTTTATTATTTAAGTTGGTGCGTTTAACAGTTTCTGTAACTTATTACACAAAGGGCAATGCTGTTTAGCTTTGTTAACTAGATGTTAGGGCTGTGCAAAAAAATCGAATGGGATTTTCATGCGCATCTCGTCAGTAAAAACCTTCCTGTGATTATAAGTACATCTCCAGCACATGCTCCTGCCCACTTGCTTCTCAAAACTAGTCCAATCTTGTTTCCAGGAGGGCAGCGTGTCCTCAGCTGGTGTCGAATCACAACACAGAAACCGCTGGCACAATCAGAACTCGTTACGTATTTCTGAAGGAGGGACTATATAGAACAAGGAAGTCATCAGCCCGTTTTTATGATAGTGAAAACAGCGGTTTACAGATAGGTGAATTGTGTGAAAAATACTGTTTTTTTACATGCGAAACATGAACACATGTTATATTGCACACTGTAAACACAATAAAAGCTTCAAAAAAATCACGAAAAACGGGACTTTTAAGAGCCACACGGATCCAAATTAATGCCGTTACACACATATTTTTATTCTCAACTCTTTACGTTCATTTATTACATGACCGTCCAAGGTATACATGAATAATCACTAAGCGCAGCATTTTGACACATTTTTGCGTGTATTTGAGCGTTTAGGCGCGCACCTTGAGCTAAAAGATGTCCGTGTTATGTTCCGTCTCAAAGCGCATATCTCTTCCTGAGGAGCAGTGAAAGTTCTCTTTCACGCTTTTAAAAACATGAATAAATATACTTTTATAAATAAAGCATGTCCCTTTATGCAAATGTCATGTAACATGATTTTACTGATTTGCACGGGAAATTGGGCTTTTATGGACGAACGAAAGAGCAGCGCTGCAAAAAGGGGGCGGAATGGGGCGCAATAATCATTTTATCTCGATTATTGTATTTTCATGATCGTTAGAGGCCAAAAACGAAATCGAACCGTTTTTTCAATTAATTTCACAAATGGAGGATGATGAGAGAAAGAGTAAGGTTTAGTGTTATCAAGGCTGAATCTGTCAGACCAGAGGCGTTTTTTTGGTCTAGCAAAAAAGACAACATTACTTGTGATGTGGAAAAAGTCCAGACTCAAGCAAAAAGACATGATGCCAAGACAGAATGAATCGCTCATTGACCCTGATTTTACAATTGCAAAACTTGCAGTATTTAAGTGTACTGAGTATTTGAGTTAGAACAAAATTATTCTCGCAGTACATACAGTAGGCCTATACAATAAATTCACCTTACTCAATGGCAATTACTATACTTTTACAGGGTTGCAAAATTGTTTACTCAATACAATCTACTTTTTACCTGTAATGTTCTGGATGCTGTTTTAATGACTGTGTGTGTGTGTGTGTCTGTGTGTGTGTGTGTGTGAGTGTGTGGGCGTGTTTTTGTGACATATCAGGACACAACTTTGCATAATGAAATGGGTATGATGACACAGGAATTACAAGGAAAGGGTGACTTAAAAGGACATAACCCATGTCCCCATTTTTCAAAACGCTTATAAACATACAGAGTTAGTTTTTTTTGAGAAAGTAAAAATGCAGTTTCCTGTGAGGGTTAGGGTTAGGTGTAGGGTTGGTGTAGAGCCATAGAATATACAGTTTGTACAGTATAAACCATTACCCCACTTTTCACAAAAACAAACGTGTGTGTGTATGTGTGTGATCTGAGAGCACTGTTTGATTTTAAGTGCAAGAGAAATGGTTTTGCAGTGATTGTTTGATTTTGATGGAAAAGTCAGAGGTTTCGTGAATTTAGTTTGAGTATTTGGATTTGTGTTTAAGTGTTGTTTCAAGAAATGCGTTTTAGATATTCAAAAAAACTGTAAAACTGACTGTGATGCACGGATCTAATATTACAAATCAGATGTTTGCCCCAACAGTCTCCTAAATGTTCACTTAAGACATAACAGATTATGTTTGTGTAAATAGGCTACTACTGTAATTCTGTGTATGTGTGTATATTTATCGGAATCGCACTGTTGGAAGTGTGTTTATGTGTGCATTTCGGATGACAGTCAGCACGAGAAACAAGTGGAAATAGGAAATCCTCTCAGAAAATGTACAAATAATGGTAATTAAACATCTAAAATTATTATTTGGAGCATTGGGATCGCTAGACGAGGGCTTAATGAACTAGCTTTTGTCAAAACCTCGGCAAAAATTTTCACTTTTTTATTTTGCCTGTAGCTCAAAATTATCCTGTGCGTATTCCGACTCGTTTTGCCAGCACAGGTCACAAATTTCTTTTTTTGGGTAAACGATCTCTTTAATTGATGAAAAAGCAAATACACCCGTCTTGGTAAAGGTTATGCATCAATCACAACAAAATTAATACATAAATTTGTTTTTATTCTGTGAAACACATCCAAGCTTATTAAGAGCAAGGCTTAAATAAAACGTGTGACTTACTTTACTGGGTACGTGTCATCTTTGCGTTTAGCATTCTCGTAATCTGGAATGGCCTCCCAGCCAAATGTGAGACTCCAGTCAAAGTTGCCTCTGTTTTGGGCACGGGCCGAAGCCACTGGCTTGTAGAACTGGAAAGTGTTTAAATCAATGGTTGAAATTTCAGGGCTCACCACAGCAGTGGGTTCCTCAACAATGCGAGCAAGGAGAGGCTCGAGCCAGCCATGGAAACACTCACCTGTAACAACAAAAACATGACAAAAGAAAAAAGAGGGTTTGTATATATGCTACTCAAGCATATATGCTAAAATGGCACGTCACATTTTCAAAACTTTCATCGTATACAAGGTAAAATATAGGATAACAATACACAGGTGTAAGTTGCTAGGGTTCAATCCCGCCGACAATGGCTCAAAGCGAAAAAGATAAGCATCACATACTAGACCTTTGTCATGGTGCATAACTTTGCAAATGACATAAGTGCCAGAAAAAAATAAAATATAGCCATGGGAGTAACCACTTAAAGCTCATGCCTATGGACCTGAAGAGCAGGTTTCTGAAAAACTACTTTCCATCCAGTCACAAATAATGAGACTGATGGACGTTAATGACATGCTAACAGAAACTGGTATGTTGTGTGAGTCAATGGAAGTGGGCAGGGCTATTCATGTGCTGACATACGTACAGTGAGCATCTAGGAAGGTTAGGATTTCTCCCTGTGCTTTGCTGGCTCCAAGAAGCCTTGCAGTGATGAGGCCCTTCCTCTCCGGCTGACGCACTACCTTCACGATCTTCAGTGACTTCACGTACTCCTCCAGCTTCTCATGGAGGTGTTCTGCAACGACACACAAGATCAAATGTAGAAGGAGGAAAGTAGTGTAATCTTGTTTTCTTGAAAGGCATTGTATGAACAAAAACTATTACTATAACAATAATACCTTTCAATTGTTTGGGATAATTTTTTTTTTAAGGAATTAACACTTAATCAATACTTATTATAAACTGACCATAATTGACAGGAAATATATTTATAATGTTACAAATATTTCAAATAATTGCTGTTCTTTTGAACTTTTCACACATTTTTCTTGATCACCAAATCAGCATATTAGTAATGGCTGCTGAACATTCAGCTTTGCCACCACAGAAATTAATTAGATTTTAAAATATTATTTAAAATATATATTAAATATTCAAAAAGAAATTTAAAATGGTAATTTTTCACAGTTTTAGTGTTGTAGTGTATTATAGATTAAATGCAGCCTTAGTGAAGATAATTGATTTCTTTCAAAAATCTTTTTTTTATCTTACAACAGATTTTTCAACTCCAGTGCATGAGTTGAATACTGTGTTCAGAACTTTACAAGTCAGCAGTTACTTTGTCAACTGTTCAACTTGATATTTTTCAATGACTAAAAATAGTTTCAGAGCACTTTGAGATTTCCTGTGATCAGACTTCGGATGAACTGACACACTTCCTTTATATTATCGCTTACAGTACTAACAAAGTACATAAAACTAACAAGGAGATTAATTAGGAAAACAATGAAACTAATGAAGATTAAAAATTAATACAAATTAATATTTAATCACCAGTAACTTTTGCTATGGTCTAGTTAGCTATTACATGTTTTCAGTTTCAACAATGCCCCATTACTTCCTGGATGTTTGCTCAGGTTTTTTTTTTTTTTTGCAGCCTTTACTGGTTCTTTTGTTAATGTATGTTTGTGGCATTTTCCATACAACTGAAGAAGCACTGTTTGCCATTGAGCCAAGAACATGTAATAACACTTTCTATGGGTAGTTCATTTTTACAGCAAGAACTGATAAAGTCGGGGCCCACCTGCTGTACTGGCATCATCCACTAGTATGATTTCTTTGAGGAAAGCCGCCGGGGAGGTGTGCAACACGCTGTACACTGTGCGCAGAAGTGTTGACCATGCCTCGTTGTGAAACACAATGATCACACTCGTGGTGGGGAGAGAAGGGCAACGGCGAAACCTTTGCTCAACACACCTGCAAAGGATGCATGAAGAAACTATAGATATGCATTTACTATATATACAGTACACACACACAAAGTGTATGTATGTATATATATATATATATATATATATATATATATATATAATTGTATATAATGTAGTTTTAATTTAGTATATCATGTTAAACTAAATGTAAATGAAAAATGACATCTTGCTTTCTAGTGTAAATAAAATAAGTTTCTTATACATTTCAGTTCAGTTTTTTAATTAAAGTAATGAAAGCATTTTTATGCTTTATTATTAGTTAACTATAAGGTAAGCTAATTTTCTAAGGCACGATTCCCAAAATGCATATTTAAACATAATTATCAGTATTATAAATTTGAGGACGTATGCAAATTGCTCAATGCACTTTACTCAACACAGTGTTTAAATATAATAAGATTCAAAATGACACATAGCATGTCAACCTATTGTTCAGTGATGCAACAGCTGAAGGTGTGATTAGAAACTTGCAAAAGCAGCAAAACAGTAAAGACTCTAATCTACAATGAGTGTTTGGGCAGCATTTACAGGGCCTTAGCCCCAGCCCTTAAAATCAACAGATAAATCTGCACTTTCATGTTTCTGTGTAAACAGATCAAATGAGTCAACGTAAATTAAAAGGCATCTAAAATGCCAGCAAACATTATAACACACGTCATGAGTGCAGCCTAACTTTCAATCATTATAATGGCAGATTGGTTGGTTGAATTGAATGAAATGTTTGTATTCCACATTTTCTCACGGTGCCAAACAAAGTGCCCATTCTTACTCGGGTGGACGGGTGTCATCTCCAAGACTTCGGTGCAAGGAGATTCGGTCACTGGCAAACTGGTTAAAGCAGTGCCTGGTCATGCCCTCCTGCTTTTCCTTCTCCTCCTCCGCAGTCATGCTGGCTTTCTGGAAGGCTGCAGCATTGGCTCCTGGTGCTTCAGGGTCCAGGGGAGGTCTCTCGATCCACGGTTTGAGATCCACCTGAGAGTAGAAACCCGAAGGGCAGTTTCGGTTCTCGGTGGGCAGCACTCCCACTGATGGGGGCTGCGGGGCACCAATTTGGAAGGCGAAGTTGTTAACCGCCCCACGGACCATCTCGAATACCCTTTCCTTTTTGTTGGAGAGATCTTGCAGCCAGGGGTCCTGAAGTGAACCGCTACCAACGTCCCTCTGGAGCACCACCAAAATTACCATGAAAACAGTGCCGCCCAGAACAGTAAGCTTCAGTGGAGAGAGACGACGCCTCAGACGCATCCTGTTGGCCAATATCAGTCACCAAACTGTGAAAACAAAACAAAAATTACTTATGAAGGAAACACAATCACCATTAAAATGTTAAAAAGATCCATAGTACAATTTTTTTTTTATTTACAAGCCATGCCCCACTCTTAATTACCAGAGAAAGCCTGCACTGTCGACTCTCACATGGAGCACAGCAACAGAGCAAACAAACCTCACCTGACAACAAACACCCTTCTGCACCTGATCCTTTCTTCACCCTGCTGGATCCACGTGGCAGCAGGTGGCTCACCATACACTCACACTACACTTAATGGGTGGTGTTGGAAACTTTGCATAAATACACTTCACAACTGTGACACGTCGCCTGTTATCTAACTAACTGAACAGGATCTGGATCTCACCAACTGCTTGAAATGAGTTTAATAGTCATCTTGAGGACTGGCAAATTTAAAGCACAACTCTTACATTTAAACCCCAAGTAATTACTTTCAAAATAGGAAATGTGAGGACAATGGAACTTATGGTGTTAAATGAATCAGTAACCTCAGTGCTCATGGAACCAGTCTATTTAGCAGACACAGTCAGGCCAACTTCTGCTATTCTTCATGCTAGGTGATTACAATTTCCTAATCTTTCAAACTGAAACTGGTTCTCCTGCATTATTACTGAGACAGAGCATACATGGGCATCATTATTACAACGTTATAAAGTAACATTTTGGTTAAACAAACTTTTTCCTTAGCTACTGAATAATCTTCGCGTTTCGCAAACCCCAAGGACTTCCTTAAAGTTAAAACAAAAACTTTATATGCCACGCAACATGACAACTAAGCGAAACTTATCTGAATAGATGAGGAAGTGAGCCACGAATATATAATGGTTAAAATTATTACAGTGCGGCACCGATTTCAAGCTTTCAGTCTTCTATGAGCCTTACTTTTGTGTGCTATTAACAATAGAGATGAAACCTGCTCATGACAAGGAGGAGAGGAAGATACGCCGAGGTTAGATTTTGTGGACAACAGACATGACGCAAAACATGTCTAAACAAATAAAGCACTCATTTAATTACATTTTCAAAGCTTACCTGTAATAATTTCAGTCAGTCATGTGTTTTTCCCAGAGGCAAATGCTATAGATAAATACGTGTTTCACAGACGAGACTGTTTGTTTCAGCTACGAGAGTCGATAGACGGTTGCTGTTACTCTGTAACTTCACGTTTCAGAGATATTGAGTTCACTAAACGCGCGACGGTTCCACGCGACCAACAGCACTGGCCTCCCGGTTTCCCTTTGAACGCAACAGGTGCCATCCGTTCTAACGATTGAGACGAGTCATCTGGGTCCTAAAGCCGGGCCTTTCTTGATGGGGATTTTGATTCATCTCAGTGTTTCGAATCTGTTGAACGTGTTCGTGTTCACCAAACATATTCCTTTACAGATACTTTCAGCGGTTTGCTGTACATCCGTACGCGATTAGGTACGTAGCTGTATGTCTTTTTGTCACTGAAGGATTCATCAACAATAAATTCGTTCAAAACAAAGAGTCGTTTTGCGTGTCAGAATCGGTTAAAAATATTAAGCATCACAAGCATCTTCACAGTGCCCAAAAGTGACAAAAAAACAGACACGCTTCAAAAGGGAGATTCATTGAACGAAAATGATTCAGTCCATGGAAGTGAGCGAGAATGATTCACTTTAAAGATTCATTCAAAAACATCGATTCGCTCAATTCATCATGTCAGAGTGGGTTCATAGTTTTTTCACACAAGTTTTAACCATTCTAAGTGCTGCTAATATGTATGGAAATTTCAGTGTTGCTTGCACTTTTCTAAAATTGGATGACGGTGATTACTTAATTAAGGCTCAGGAAAGGATGTGGTAAGTTAACAAACTATACCTCAACAGATATAAATTATTAACTGGGATGCAAGTAAATTCAATGCCTCTTGTGTCGCGTAGTACGTGTAACCGAATACAGATTTATTCAGACATTTGAGAAAGGCAAGCTAAGTGGAAATGGGGTCGGTGCTTCAATAGGAGAGAATCGTGATTACAAACTATCGTCTGACATGAGACTGCTGCTACTTGAAGAAAAGACACCAAGCTGAGCATGGACAAAGAAAAGAGTCCATTAACACAACAATCACTAGAGCCACTCACACCCAACAATGGCCTGTCTGTCTACCTGATAGCTTCGTTTTGAGGAATTAATTTATTTTGATGGAAAGTAGGCTACTATAAAAGGAAATCTTTTAATAAATTGCACACTCCAAATAGTGTACACTATATTCCATTACTTCAGATGTGTTACACCTATTACAGGTGCTGGTCATATAATTACAATATAATCAAAAAATTGATTTATTTGACTAATTCCATTCAAAAAGTGAAACTTGTATACGACCAGCACCTGTATGTTCAATACAGTAGCTAACATAAAATGAACCTAGCACACAAACTATTTAAAAGCTTGTTTTGACAATCTGTTGAAATCATTTTTAATTAGTTGTAAAATAATTGTAACTCATTGTAATTACTAAAAAAGGTTACATAGGTTACATGTAGCTAATTAAACCTACAGATACAAATTTAGCTTGGCAATCAACTTTACTTGTTAAGAAAATATTTTAGGTTTGTTGTTCACCATATTTGTGGAAAGTGTCTAATATTTAACATTTTTGTCCATCTTATTCTGACTCTGACCTGTATGTTCACATGTAATTAAGATGAAAAGACTAGTGTTGGGTGAATATGGTTTTATTGAGACATTATTCTTACATAAAACACCCAATTTATTGATTTGCCACCTTTTAATGAAAAAGGTCTTGAAAGTTTCATGTACCACAAACATATTCGAACTAAAAACAATATGTGCTGTGATGTCTTATGACAAAGTGAGAATATTTAACACAAACATGTACTTTCATATTGGGAAATTCATGTTGAGGACGGTGAAGGAGGTTTCTTGCAACACAATCATCAAGATGCATCTATACAGTAGGAATGGTGAATTCATAAATACTCTGCAGAAGTGCTAACCTATGCGTTTGACTGGTAATTGGATAATTAAAAAAAAAAAAAAAAGTTGACAAATGTGCAAGCATGACTAAGAGTGTTCATGAGGAAATGCTGAAATTGACTTTTGCTGAACACAATCAACTTTGCAGTCCTGCCACTTTTGTCAGCAACCAGACCTTTCTCAGCAAATTTACACATATTTACCAGGGTATTAAGAAAACTATACAATTGTGGACCATAATGTGCTGAAATTCTATGAGATCTTGGTCATATTTATAGGATAATTTTTTTTCATTGATTTATACAGGAATGAATTAAGAGCTGAAATCTGTGTAACATTCATCTCAAATGAGAGGAAAAATGACATCAGTTAACAATTGAACACATAAATGCAAAGCATTTAATCTAATTAGGACTTAATCTGGCAAGAAAGCTATTTTAAATTAATTGTATAAACCTCACAGTGAACCATTATGTCCTTTTAAAGATAACAGACACACATTTACACAACATCCACACACATAAATGAACAAATGACCAAAGAAAATTTGTCCAGTACTATTCTCATCCTTCATTTACTTCATTTGTACACAAATACTAAAAGGGAAAAACATTTTGATCACTCATAAATCATACAAAACTGTAAATACAAGTCACTTGTATTAGGATTCCTGTTTCTAAGGCCTTCAATGAAGACAGACGTTTTTTGCTTTAGTGTTTATAATCGAATACAGTGTGCTAGAGAGTGACAGGAGGCCAAAAAAGGAAAACCAGACAACCGAATAACACTTTTTCAGACAGTTTACAAGGCGTGTGTAGTGTTCCTATATCAAATAGCTTGCTCTTTGGTCAGCTTCTTCTTGCTTCTTGATGCTTGCATATGTAATATATATTTTTTATTTACAATGGTTTAAAACCTTTCAAAATAAATAAAGAATTCTAATTTTGGTTTGGAAGAAGTCTTTCCCACCAAATAAAAAATAAAACCAAACTTTCCTCAAAGTCTTTTCCATCTAAGGCAACAGTCCTTCATTAAATCTTTCAGGTAGAGCATAGGCCTAGCTCATTATTCCCAATAGGTGCATAAATAAATACCACACATGACCGCTAATGCTTGTGAACTACTGTAGAAAACTTGTGAGTGGTTATATTTATATCTGCTCAAATCCCATTCAGAGACTTTTGTTGTCCATCCTTCATTTCAGTGCATTGAGAAGCATTTGGTCAGTGTTAACTGCAGACAGGACCACTGTTAAGGAAATAAGTGGTCATATCTCCTTTCCCCTTCACTTTCACCAGTCCACGGCACTCCAGCTGGTAACCCTTTCTTTCTAGTACATGGTATAAGTCAGTGGTCACCTGTAGGAATAAAGAACAATATCATAAACTTTTCATTACACACTGAATTCTAATTGGCTAAAAACTAAAGGTTTTTCTGCAGCACCAAAGGGAATTGCAAAAGTAAAGTTAGATTTCGAAAGTCCAATTCAAGTCTGCCATTGGTTGGATAAACAGATAGCCATGCCCCAAACTCAGTCCATTGGTTAAACTAATGCTGCTATGCCAGGCTGGTAAGGATGCTCAAACAAACAGAATTTTTTTTTTTTTTAACAACAGTGTTTACACTTTTCAGGGAAATCAACTAACATAGCCTTGCTTACTTATCGTTAATTCTACACATTTGACTGGAATAGAAGTATTTAGAAATTTAAGTTTCACCGCATTTCACCTTTAAGTAATAACTAAGCAGCTAAAAAGTCACAAAACTTGCAATTGCAGTAACATGAAGATAGAGGACAGCACCATCTTTATAAATACAATGATGCACATAGTAGCTGATGTATAGTGTTACACTTTGGAAGATGGAAATTAATGGGCTAAGCTGTGTATTGCCAAAAAT
Source organism: Carassius carassius (assembly GCF_963082965.1). Classification (NCBI taxonomy): domain Eukaryota; kingdom Metazoa; phylum Chordata; class Actinopteri; order Cypriniformes; family Cyprinidae; genus Carassius; species Carassius carassius. Next base: position 16,821,331 of record NC_081800.1, read on the forward strand.
AGTCTTGTTTATTATGTTGCGGTTACCTGGATACAATCAGGAACACCTGTGCTGTCCATGCGACTGGCCACATTCACTGTGTTGCCCCATATGTCATACTGAGGCTTTCTGGCTCCAATCACACCAGCAACCACTGGCCCAATGTTCAAACCTGTGGTGAAAATACATTTGTCATTGTCTGCTCTAACAAACTCCCTAAGCCTCTAAGTCTGCAAGCCAGTTCATAAATTGTCTTTGCACTTTCTATGTTAAATATAAATCAGGCAAACTTTACGGTAAATACCTACTTACCTATCTTCAACTGAAAGTTGTTGAATGAGTGTTCGTTGATGTACTTCATTTGTTCTCGTAGCCTCATGGCATAGTCAGCAAGAGCTAGAATGTGTGTGCGGCCCTCTTTGTCGTACGTTGAGTCGTTCAATCCAGATGCTACCATGTAAGTACTACCAATAGTTTTGATCTTCTCCAACTGCTTATATTTCTCTTCAGAAATGATCTATTAACAGTAAAAAAAAGCCATGTTGAGATCACAGAACCAGCTGAAATTTATTTGCTTTGTCTTGGTAACCTCCTAATTGACACATATGGTCATGGAGTAAATTAATCATGCATGATGAATACTGTGTATATTTATACAGTGGTTTTGGTAACTGAAAACATTTGGTTTTATATGGAACCTTTGTCTCCACACCAGTAGGTGTCAGTATAAAGCCAGAGACTGCTTTAAAATCAGGCTGTGTTCACACCTGATGTGTTTGGTTTGATTAAACGAATTCTGGTGCGATTGTTCTGTTAGTGCAATTCATTTGAGCAAGTGTGAACGCTGCCATCCAAACCCTGGTGTGCACCATACAAGCAGAACAAGACTAAATGGTTCTTGGTCCGCTTCCAAGTGAATTTTGGTGCGGTTCGAATTAAATATGAATGCAACAAGGACAAAATACCTCTAAACAAACCAACAACAGGAAGTAATGACAAGATGCGATGCGACATGATTTGACGACACGGAACGAGCGGTATATCCAAAACAAAATGAGCAAAGGGCAAACGTGGAGCAATGAAGAGGTAATGCCTTTTATGAACACTTCGTGAGTTTGCAGATGGTGAAAATAAATTCAAAACTGCACGCAACATGAGTGCACTTAGTCCAGCAAACTGCATTAGATGTGTTCACCTTAAAGCGGTCTGTGAATGGGTACTTTGATGTCATACACCAATCGGTCTGCAGCGCTGTTTAAGTCGAACTCACCTTGTATGTGTGTGTGTACTGTGTATCTTTATTATGTATATATAAATACACACACATGCATGTAAATATAAAAAAATATATATATATATAAATTATTAACATTTATATATAAATTATATATGAATATAACTAATATATATATATACACACACACACGTAAATATTTTTTAAATATATACATGTATGTTTATTTATATATACTTAAGAAATAAACACAGCAACTTTTATTTTGGATGCGATTCCATATTCAGTATTCAATACTTCCATTTCAGATGCAAGTGACATGACGTTCTTACCTCATCAAAGTCGGCGATGATCTCGTTGAGCAGTCTCAGGCATTCCACACCCTCATTGTTTGCCTCCAGTTCAGTGTAAAACTCTGAGAAGTTGCTGATGGAGGCAAACATTACGGCCACACATTCACATGACTGATAGTAGAGCTCATCATTTCGACGTTCTCGTGCGAGGAAGTGGGCAGCCACATCTTTGGGCAGGATGTTGTGAAGGAGACGACGGTTATAGGCCTGCAGCTCCTCCATCTCCTCTTTCTCTTCAGTGGCCTGGTGAAGCATGACAGTGAATAAGTCATTGACTATGCTGGGATCCTACTGGAAATGTATTTTCGCCAAGTGATTGATTCAGAGACAGACTACACACCTGTAGCTTCCACAGGAAGTCAAGGCGTGCAGTGGACTCGACCTGCTGTGCGTGCAGATAGAGAGCCAGCACAAATACAGTGAGGATGACTGGAATCGACACCCTCAGAGACACTTTAGTCACCGTTTCCTGACTATGTGGGAAAACAACAATATGTACAACACATAATTAGAGTTTGTCAGAGACTGCGCAAATACCATTGAAAGTGTATTTGTTAGATCTAATTACAAGTTTCTTTGTTGTAGATCATACTTTAGTAGACTATACCATTTAGTTTAGTATACAGGTAGTATTTTTATAAAACAAACTGAAGGAACTGAAAAGACGAGAAACACTACATGCAAACTCCGGGATCATATTCTAAAGCACCTTCTGCCTTTGAACCGTCTCTTTTACAATCACAAAACAATAAATCATGACACGAACTCACCAATAATTTGTTTCATTGAAAGAATACCTGTATAAAAACAGACATATTTCCATTAGTGACCAACATGACCCTCTAAAAATAAACACCCAGTAAAATATGGGTCATTTGCATTAAATGGTTATGTATACCACACTTGTGTCCCCACATATAAAAAGATAAATCTGTTTACAGAATAATTTAAAGGAAATCTTATAATAAATGCTATTATATCTATATTTTAGGGAAGTCCTAAGAAGCCATAGGTTATTAATATTTTTCTTTCTTGTTTTCACATGGTCACGATTTAATTTAGCTTCAGTGGCGTAGATGGTAAAGCGCATACCGTAGTCTTCGAGGCAGTCATGGCCTAATGCAGGGATCAAGTGATAAGGTTGGGAGCAGGCGTCACTATGTTTTTTTAGATTTTCAGAGTGCTGGCCTTATATAACACATATGAAACAAAGTAAAGAGGCCGCACTATGCATATAAAACGTTTATTTTGCACAAACGCGTTTCGGCGTGTGCCTTCTTCAGTGTGCAATCAGGAAAGCTTGTAACCAATCTTAAATACCCACACCCATTGTCATTGACACACCCATCGTCGTCATCATCATCAAAAGTGATACCAGGACCAATGGTGTCGCTATATACTGCAATATAATACACATAATACATCAAGAATTTTAACACATTCCATACACATGTAGTATTAACCTGCATTTATAGGAAACAGCTTAGTGACAGATCTTCATTCATCCCGTGCGGGATGCAAGTATTCAAATTAAAAATATGCCAAGCCTCTCGCTGCAAGAGGAGGTTCTCACGGTCTCCACCTCTTGGAGGCCGATGCAGGGATCAGCAACCTTTTCGGCATGACGTGCCATTTTTTATTTTTATGGTTAACCACTGTGCCAACACAGCCCCCCCCCCCCCCCCCCACACACACACCCCGATATAATTCTGTATTTAAATGGTACATACACAATTTTTTATTATACGATAAAAAAAAAACGTTTTTTAACGTTTAATCAACGTTAATGCACTGCTTTAATTGATGAACGTGCACACACAGACACACACACACACACACAACCCACACCACTCGCACACAGAGATCTGAGATCGTGCTGTGCAAAAAGTAGCATTCAGAGTGTTGTCACGCTACTTTTATTAATCGATACTGAATCGCTACATTATATTTCTCAACAACAAAGGGGCAAAATCGCTTCATTGTCTGCAGAGAGAGACAATTTACCCCCCCCCCCCTTTCTTTCTCTCAAAATGGCCATATTTCAGAAAATTTTTCATCACTGGATATAGCTTTAGGTCATTTAACATTTCTATGGTAAAACGTATTATTAAAAGTTGACTAATGTTAATTGATTTGCAGCTTCATCTTACCTCACTCTCTTTAACGTTAAACTGACGCTTCGCGCTCTGCTTCTGTGAACAGTAAACCCCGCCTACTTTGATCTGATTGGCCATCTCAGTCATTTTGACATTGACGAGTGCTGTTAGACCGAGGCTTTGATCTGAAGCACCTAGTATGTGCAGTGTTTGCACGTGGATCCATGCAAGTTAATTCTCACACTTTAATAGTATTTGTAGCTCCTAACAGGCTGTGTGACTATGAGAAGTTATTACATCAAACTGTACGTCATTATACAGTTTTCCTTATTGCTTGCGTGCCAGCGATTATCCCTCTGCGTGCCACTGTTGGCACGCGTGCCGTAGGTTGCCAACCCCTGGCCTAATGGTTAGAGAGTCGGACTTGTAACCCAAAGGCCATGGGTTCGAGTCTCAGGTCCATTGTAGGTGGGGGAGTGAATATCCAGTGTTCTCTTCCACCCTCAATACTGTGACTGAGGGGAGACCCTAGAGCAAGGCACCTAACCCCCAACTGCTTCCCGGGCGCTGCAGCTTTGGCGGCCCACTGCTCCGGGTGTGTGTTTGTGCACTTGGATGGGTTAAATGCAGAGCACAAATGCAAAGTATGGGTCACCATACCTGGCCACACATCATGTCTTTTTCTTTTCCTTAATTTTCTTGTGAACTTGACATAAATGTCTTTATCACAACTTAATTTTCTTGTGATCTCTACAACAAAAATTGTTAAGTTCTGCGCCAACAGATGGCAGTATAGAACTAAATATAACTGATGATGGGGTGCTGTATACTACATCCACTTTACTCTACAGTATTTGTTTTGGACAGAATAAGGACCTTCTTCATGTCACTATAATTTATGCAGTATGTTGTAGTCTTTTGTATTTTCTACATTTCGTTGTGGAAACCATACACACACATCCCAAGCTTGTAATGCACATGATATCAGTCACTCACAGCATATCCTAAATGACTAATAAAAATCACAAATTATATAATTTTATTTCAAATAAAAGGAAAATAAAGTTAATTGAATCCAAGCAGTTCTGAAAAATTTTAGAATAGTTCTCAGCATCCTTTGCTTTGACCATTTAAACATGTAAATTACACAAACAAAATGTTTAGCGTACTGTCTCTGCAAAAAATAAACAGTGATTGATTAGACTATTTATGTATGGTAGACGTTATTATTAAGCGAATAAAAAATTGCTCACATATCCACAACATTCAGTATAAGAGCACAAGGTTTATCTGTCAATCAGATGTGCGTCAAAGTTGTGTTTGTTACTACAGTAACAGCAGATCAAAAAACAACAACAACAAAAAAACTTGTCAAAATCAAAAGAAAATATTAAGTTGTAATAATGAAAAAACTACTTTTGTTATGTTGAGATCTCGAGGAAATCCGTCATTTTTTGGTCCTCAAATTTCTAAGAAAATTCATAATGACCATGAGATTTAAGAGGTAACTGACAAAATGCAGTCTTTATCTTTTTCAATATGATTATACAACCCGAATTCCGGAAAAGTTGGGACGTTTTTTAAATTTTAATAAAATGAAAACTAAAAGACTTTCAAATCACATGAGCCAATATTTTATTCACAATAGAACATAGATAACATAGCAAATGTTTAAACTGAGAAAGTTTACAATTGTATGCACAAAATGAGCTCATTTCAATTTTGATTTCTGCTACAGGTCTCAAAATAGTTGGGACGGGGCATGTTTACCATGGTGTAGCATCTCCTTTTCTTTTCAAAACAGTTTGAAGACGTCTGGGCATTGAGGCTATGAGTTGCTGGAGTTTTGCTGTTGGAATTTGGTCCCATTCTTGCCTTGTATAGATTTCCAGCTGCTGAAGAGTTTGTGGTCGTCTTTGACGTATTTTTCGTTTAATGATGCGCCAAATGTTCTCTATAGGTGAAAGATCTGGACTGCAGGCAGGCCAGGTTAGCACCCGGACTCTTCTACGACGAAGCCATGCTGTTGTTATAGCTGCAGTATGTGGTTTTGCATTGTCCTGCTGAAATAAACAAGGCCTTCCCTGAAATAGACGTTGTTTGGAGGGAAGCATATGTTGCTCTAAAACCTTTATATACCTTTCAGCATTCACAGAGCCTTCCAAAACATGCAAGCTGCCCATACCGTATGCACTTATGCACCCCCATACCATCAGAGATGCTGGCTTTTGAACTGAACGCTGATAACATGCTGGAAGGTCTCCCTCCTCTTTAGCCCGGAGGACACGGCGTCCGTGATTTCCAACAAGAATGTCAAATTTGGACTCTTCTGACCATAAAACACTATTCCACTTTGAAATAGTCCATTTTAAATGAGCCTTGGCCCACAGGACACGACGGCACTTCTGGACCATGTTCACATATGGCTTCCTTTTTGCATGATAGAGCTTTAGTTGGCATCTGCTGATGGCACGGCAGATTGTGTTTACCGACAGTGGTTTCTGAAAGTATTCCTGGGCCCATTTAGTAATGTCATTGACACAATCATGCCGATGAGTGATGCAGTGTCGTCTGAGAGCCCGAAGACCACGGGCATCCAATAAAGGTCTCCGGCCTTGTCCCTTACGCACAGAGATTTCTCCAGTTTCTCTGAATCTTTTGATGATGTTATGCACTGTAGATGATGAGATTTGCAAAGCCTTTGCAATTTGACGTTGAGGAACATTGTTTTTAAAGTTTTCCACAATTTTTTTACGCAGTCTTTCACAGATTGGAGAGCCTCTGCCCAACTTTACTTCTGAGAGACTCTGCTTCTCTAAGACAAAGCTTTTATAACTAATCATGTTGCAGACCCGATATCAATTAACTTAATTAATCACTAGATGTTCTCCCAGCTGAATCTTTTCAAAACTGCTTGCTTTTTTAGCCATTTGTTGCCCCCGTGCCAACTTTTTTGAGACCTGTAGCAGGCATTAAATTTTAAATGAGCTAATTAAGTGGATAAAAGTGTAAACTTTCTCAGTTTAAACATTTGCTACGTTATCTATGTTCTATTGTGAATAAAATATTGGCTCATGTGATTTGAAATTCCTTTAGTTTTCATTTTATTAAAATTTAAAAAAACGTCCCAACTTTTCCGGAATTCGGGTTGTACTTATAGTGGCTTTTTATAGTAGAGTTTTATCAATTCTTGGTAGGAAAGAACTAATATTGATTGTGAATAATGTGTTAGTCACTGGTCATTTTAGCAGATCTTAAAACCCCCCAAAAGGAACAAAATATGTTTTGACACAGAAATGTCTTGAATTATAATTAGGGCTGTTGCTTTAGCATGATAATTTAATTAATTTCGGAAAAATAACACAATTAAAATATTTTAACTTAATTAATGCACCAGCCCTGCCCCAGACCTTTACATCATCTTACATTTCATACAGCTGACTGACATGATGCAGGGCAACAACTCACTGCGTGATGTAGCATATAATGCAGTTATATGCCAGATATTGGAGCAAAAAAATGGCCCTGTATGAGTTTTTGTCTCCATTAATTTCATATGACAAGGGATCATAGCTTGTTTTATTCCAAGTACTTTTTCCAGGTAAATATAATAAAGAATGAAGAAATAAGTAGTTCTCTTTTTCCTGCAATTTTTTTTTTTTTTCGTTTTAACAGACATATTTTGTTAATATGTAGATATGCAATTAAGTCGGTACTCTGTACTGATGATGCTGTAGGTTTTTTTTTTTTTTGTCATTTTAGTACTGACCTAATGCCACTGACAACGTTTTACATATCCACACTATATTCTTTTGGAAAATAACACTCACATTGCATTGGCGGTAACCAGCAGGTCAGCGTTGTCTAGCAGTGTGACTAGAGGCCACTCCACTAGCAGCAGGAAGCAGACCTGGATGAAGAGCATGAGGACCAGCTTGCCTATACTGCTGATGTGCAGGAACACTGAGCAGCACAGCAGAGTCAGCAGCACACTGTATGTGAAATACTAGAAGTACAGGAACACCAGTCAACACCATCATTCAACATGAGTAATACTATTACCATGACAACAGGGGGAAACTCACTGAGTAAATCAAAAGTTTGCATAAAATCTACAAACATGTTTTTCAGTGGGTCTCAATAACAAAGAAACTGTTAATGTGCACAATCTTATATGCACAGACGGTCACACACACTGACCTCGGGTAAAAGACATGTTGAAGGCTGCCCGGGACAGAAGAAGAAGGGTTCCTCTGCTAGTCCAGTCAGATTATACAGCAGACACAGTGTGACTGAATCAGAAATGTTCAACTGTCCCACCACACATTTTAGCAGATCCTCCCGGTCACAGGTAAACTGACAGAGAATTTTTTTTTTATAATAATAATAATAATAATTTTATAGTATATATTATATAGTTTCCAGTAAGGAATCAGCGAAAGACATCTTTAAAATGTCATAAAAATTTAATTTAGCATTTAATCATTTTAAATCTTTGAATAATCCTACAAATATATATATATTCCTACCATATTAATGAGGACAGAGATGAAAAGAAGCAGAACTGTAAAGACTCCGACGAGTGTGCTGTTGACACGGGACTGAACAATCCTCTTTGACACTGTCTGCAAGGTAACTGGGAAAAGCTGAAAGAGAGAAAAGAGGAAAATTGTGCATCATCATTAAGAAAGGTTGCACATTATTTTTTTTGGAAAATGTAGTCTAGATTTCACATGCACAAATGGATCAAGGAAACTAGTAACTGACCTTAACACAGGAGTAAATGGCACATATAAAGAGGACATGGACGAGAATAATAAAGATGCAGATGAACATGCCCAGCATTAACGGCGTACTGCAAGACAAAATACACAACTCCATTCAATATATAACATAACAAATATATACCATAACATGAAATAAATCAAATTCATTATTATAAAGAATACTTCATCACTCACTGTGGAAATATGATTATTTGTATAAAAACAATAAAGCAGAAGACGACAAGTGTACAGGCCACGTAACCACCAAAACGATCATCCACCTTTTTTGAATACTAAAAGCACAAAAAATTGTGTTACTGGTACCAGTTCAGATTTGTTTTTTTGTTCAGTACTCTTGAGTTTATCAATTTTGCGTCTGTGCTGTACAGTTTTACAAAGCTGTCTACAGACCTTTTTCTCCAGAAAAGGTGTTTGGAATGTGAGCAGGAACTTCTTGACGTGGTCCTTCCTCAGCTGGTCAATGCTGCGAGCATCAATGGCACGACCTAAAAACTCATCGACCTCATCATCTGGGTTCAGAGCCTCTTGGGCACAGCGGCTAGAGAGAGCAAAAATAATATTCAGGATAAAATAAAATAAAAAAAATTGATGGCATAAAATGTAGTTTTTAACATTAACAATAACAAAAAATAATCATTAGTGGTGCCCAAATATGCTTTCTTGAATTGAAATCTAACCTAGAATATTCATTTTATGTTGACTCCATTCTAAAGAGACTCACAGATTGTGAAAACAGCCTGTGACCTCTAACCCATAAGCCCCTGCAAAGCCAGAGAGAATGGATTTGTGTCCTAATAAAAGCAGAACTCACTTATCTTTGCTGGAGGCTTCATCTATGCCCTGAAAACAGACAGGTAGATGAGTTACAGTGGGTGGTGAAAACACAGTGGAAGTAGAAAAACACATTCTGGGTTTCATCTCAGACAGCTCCAGCCCCACAGAGCCACTGCCACTTTAATTAACACTCAGTGACTCCAAATTACATTCAGAGCGAGAGAGTGAGAACTTGACAGAGACAAGGAATGGGTCTCACACTGCAAATAATCATGTTCTTGTTTTCCAGAAAAAAATATCTAAACATTCTTAAAACAAGATCAACTTACTTGAAAAGCAAAACTCACGTATAATATACTAACATACTCTTGTAGGTGCTGACAAATGATTAATAAAATAAAAGTTTTTGTTTGCATAATATATGTGTGTGTACTGTGTATATTTGTCATGTGTATATTTGTCATGTGTATATATATATATATATATATATATATATATATATATATATATATATATATATATATATATATATATATATATATATATATAAATACAAACACATGCATGTATATATTTAAGAAACATGTTATGTTTACATATTAAATATATTTATTTATAATATAAGAATATAAATATATAAATGTATGTACATGTAAATATTTAAATATATATATACTGTATGTGTGTGTGTATTTATACATGCATAAAAATACACACAGTACACACAAATATATTATGTAAACAATGTGATTAATCGCAATTAATCGTTTGACAGCACTAATATATATATATATATATATATATATATATATATATATATATATATATATATATATATATATATATAATTAATTAGAATATATATAAAGGAATACATAAAAATGTTTAATTAACTAAATATTTTGTATACCTAGAATTTTAAAGAATATATTTTGTTTTCTTACCCCAGTGGCTATTGTATTTTATGAACCTCATTAATTCAAACATAATTTTGCCTTAATCATTTTAAAGATGTTTATGTATTTTGTACACAAAAATACGGATTAAAAAACTATATACATTTATTTGCAAAGAAAAACTAAGATAATATATTGTGCTTTAGTTTATAGTGTAATTTAAATATATCATATCAAAAAACATACACATACTGTGTTTAATTAACAATGTTACTTTATATTACATATTATTTTAAAGGATTTATATCGAAAGGTATTATAATCTAATTAAGTTTTCTAACCCTAAAATGTTTTAACAAACCATAATATGAAAACCAAATGTACAATATATTTTGTATACATATTTCAAAGGATACAATAAAATTTTTTTACAAACTTAAAGTTTTAATTTAAGGTTAAGTTTTAATTTAAGGCAAACATTTTTTTTTAAACAAATCTCATTAATTCAGTTTTGTTTAATTTTATTTTGAAGATGATTTAACATAAAATACTGATTTACTGAAAAAAATTGTACAAACAAGCACAGCTTTTCTAACATAGTATAAAACTACTGGAAAACAAATTAATTCTCAACAAATAATTTCAACATTTTTTTGAAAAAAATATTTTTTGTCAATATTTCTCACACTATTTCTGTCCCTACTTTTTTATTGTGTTACACTGATAAAAATCATCACCTGGAAAGGGGAAAAAGCAATTCACACATAGACACTGCCAAGCTCTGGAGAAAATTGCTTCAATTATGACTTGTGGCTACACTCATAAAGAAGTGCAGGGGAGATCAGATGGCTTGAGCTGTTAGAAGCAGAGTGAGAGCGGATGGAGCAGAGCTCACCATCTGTCTGAAAACTTTGGAATCTTTAGTCCTGGAGAAAGATCTGTCAGGGACCCACCGCGGCATCAGACCCTCTGAAGAGCTTGCTCTAGCACGCTGCATCTTAGCCATCATTGCTTTTTCCTCTTTCTGCAAGAGAAATTTGGTACAAGGATACACACAGGAAATTAAACTGTTCTCCAGCAAACTCTAACAAATAGAAACTTTATTGATCCCCAAAGGGAAATTCAGCCATTTGTATCAGGGCACAACAAAATACCCCACCACTACCAAATATTACGCAATTGAGATCCCTTGGTTGTGAATTTGCAGGAATCAGAACAGGGTGCAAAGATCTTTGCAGTTTATTTTTTTATATAAACAATGTCCATGCGCCAGCATTTGACTGACCCTTTTCTGGCTGCAGCCCAGAACAAAAAACGTCTCAATGTTGTTGTCTTTCAAGTAAGCATTTCTCTCCCCTCCAAAACCCGGTTCCACTTCATAGTCACCATTTAAATACTGCAGTGTGGCTTTGGTGATGTGGATCCGCCTGTAAACATTCACAAAAGAGTTTTACTATTTAAAGCAATATTTCACAAAAAATACATAAATAAATAACTTGCTGCAAAGTTACTCACCCTCGAGCCATCTAAGATGAAGATGAGGTGTTTTTTTTTTCATAGAAACAGATTTGTTGAAATTTAGCATTACATCACTTGCTCACTAACAGATCCTCTGCAGTGAATGGGTGCCGTCAGAATGTTCAAACAGCTGATAAAAGCTTCACAAGCAATCCACACTTTACACTCCAGTCCATCTATTAATGTCTTGTGAAGTGAAAAGCTGCATGTTTGTAAGAAACATATCCATCAAGGCATTTTAACTTTAAACATCTCTTCTGGCCAAAATTTAAGTCCATAATCCATAATAATGCTTCCTCTAGTGAAAAAGTCCATTTCCTGTTGTCGTCTCACATCAAAATCCACCAACATATTGGTTTAGAATTATTTTGGACTATTTTCGCTTGTAAATGTTGCTTAATCTGTGCATATTTCTTTCCTGTGCTCAGATGAGATGACTTTTTCCCTGCAGAAAGTATTATTATATACAGAGGACTCTTATTTTACCCCTGTTTTAAGTTATTTGAATGATGGGTTTGTTTATTACAAACACCCAGCTACTGGCTTCACAAAAGTTGCGGATTACTTGAGTATTTTTTTTCAGCTGTTTGGACTCTTATTCTGATGGCACCCATTCCCTGGTGAGGATCCATTGGTGTGCAAGCGATGTAAAGCTAAATTCATCCAAATCTGTTCAGATTTGGTCAGAAATAAACGTATGTACATTTTGGATGGCCTGAGGCTAAACTAATTTTCAGCAAATTTTCATTTGCGGGTGCACTATTCCTTTAACACAAATCTCTACATCCTTTACAGCAAAGTTTAAATATGAAACTTAAAAATACTGATCCCATTTTTGATGGGTGGTGTTCACTTTTACCCTGCTTGACCGCCTGCCTCCATCTGGTTAGCCAGTGTGACATCGTTGGACCAGACATCAAACTGCCATTTGCGTAGGCCGAGCACCCCGCAGTGCACACGGCCGCTATGTATTCCCACACGCATGTTCACGTTCACTCCTGTGACCTCTCGCACCAATCTGCACATGTAGCAACACGCGTGTGTTTTAATTGAAAAATGTGTTGATGAGGAAGAGAGATCAATATAGAAAATGATGTGAAGAAAAACATACGAGATGGCCTCAATCATGTCCACTCCCATCTCCACACAGCAGTGCGCGTGATCTGCCCTTGGCTCCGGAAGTCCAGACACACAGTAATAACAGTCCCCCAGGATCTTGATCCGCAGACAGTGGTTTTCCTAAGAATTCAGACAAAGCACAGCACATTTATGCAACTATTATTGTGGAAATCCTCTCTAATAGGATGTTATGATGTTAGCATACTTGTGGGTGGCTGCTATATGCTATAGCTATATGCTTGTTATTAGGTTTTTATTAGGATATTGGCTTTAATTGTGCATGTGCATGCCTCTTTTTTACATTAAGATTACATAATGTCATCAAGCGCTCACATTAAGTTGATCATTTAAAACACTAATAATTTAATGACACTAATAATGGTGTTAAATGTAATCTTTAAATAAATATCTATACTTCACATGTTGTGATTCTTAAATTCACTTAATTTATTATTAAACATTTTTTTAAACAAAATTATATAAATTTTATCCATTTCAATATAACATTCCATTCTTTAATATTGGGCCCAAAAAATGCAAAAAAAAAAAAAAAAAAAATATATATATATATATATATATATATATAATTTTGCAATCAATTTTATTTAGTCTTGATTTTTTCCCCGGTAACAATATTACAATTTTTTAAACAATATAAATTAACATGAGAAGCAACACTGCATAAGATAATACTTGTTTTAATTACTTGTTTTAAGATAATGCATCTTCAATAAAAATATGACTTCTTTATATTTATAAAGGTTTATATATTAAGTCACTTTTTTATGAAGCCATAAGTTATATACAGTATCTATCAATAGTTCAACATACACACATACATATATAATACAAAAAATTAAAAAAAGATTTTGTCACTATCTGTTAAAAACCTCATTGTGAACAAAAATAGTTACACTAAAAATGTATTCATGTTGTCCACTTACCCAAGCCAATTTATCAAAGCGAGCAAAAAGCTCATTAAGGGTCATCACAAGCTCCTGAGCCGTGCACTGAGATGCCAAACTGGTGAAGCCCTCGATGTCTGCAAATAGGATACTACCACAAGAACAGACAGCCAAGACAAAGACAGACAGACAGAGAAAATTAAATCAATAATCACAGAGCACCTTGTCTGGGTCACTGAAGTTGGTTGGATGGGCTAACAGAGAAAAAAAAACATCGATTCAGTTCACTTTCTGAATAGAGGGTGGCCACTCTCAATACTCCAGTCTATCCTTCAATTAGAAAAAGCAGGACTCGGCTGGTGTCCTTAAAAGCCTCCTAGCCATGAGGAGGATATACGGTCATCAACTATAATTTAAGACATGACAGAACGGACCCACGGCATGGCCAAATTATCGACTGACAACAGGTGGCGCTGTTTCCTTCCTAAATGGCTGATAAAATTCCCAACATTTGGAAAGCAGGATCCCTACATTTACGTGACATTTAGCATTTTCACACATCCAAGTTTTTTCTAGCACAGATGCTTCAAGCTGGCTGGGATTATGCAGGACAATGTGTTCATAAGAACTGAATTCTGAAAGCGTTCCAAACACGTAACAGAGTTACTAAAGTGGCTTGCTGTCATTTCACACAGCTTTCTGTTAATTGATTGTGTAACATCTGCTACATCATAATAAGCTACTGTAACCCAAACTGACCCAAACTGAAAAAAAAAAAAAAAACAGTAAAAGTCACATCTCAAGGACTAGTGAGTACGCTAATCTGCGTTTAAGCGTTCAACATAGCTTCAGCCTTGGGAGAGATACCATTAAGCGGTATCAGTGTCTAATGTGCCTGTGTTTTATCCAGACTTGTCGCCTGCTTGAATCACGTGGGGACTGAGTGTTATAACACTGTCACTTCTCATTCTGGAGGTGTGAGGAAAACACTGGCAAACATAGCTGTACCACACCATGTGCTTGTGTACCTGACATTGTCGTGCTTCTGGATGTAGATCTTGTGGAACATCATATCCTCTTTCTTGGCGTTGATGTCTGCCTTCATCTCCATAGCAACATGCCTTGGCAACACAGAGAGCAACAGGCGCTCCTGGATCAGGTTTGAGATGACACCAGTGAGCATGTGTATATACCTACACATAGAGTCTACTTATATGTGGGTAGCTGACATAACTGAACTGAACTCTTTTCTGAACATCAAGATTTTAGTGGATAAAATACTCAAACACATATGTATATGTGTGTGTTTATAAATATATAAATTGTATTTACACAGTATGTACACATACACAAAATACTGTATAAACACAAACAAATTACACACTTCTGGTCATTTATTTTTAACTAACTTTTTTTTTAAATAACGTATGCATACACATTTTTTATAATAAAAATAAAACCTATTTATATAGGTCTAGATTCCAATATAAAAATATAAAAAATCTCGCTCTATCTGTGTATCTGTGTATCACACACACACACACACACACACACACACACACACACACACACACACACACACACACACACAGACACACACACACACACACACACACACACACACACACACACACAGAACTACTACATTTCACAAGTACAAGTTTATAAATATAAAAAGCATATATACAAAATATATAAAAAAAAAAAGTTGTGTACATTTTAACCGAATTTATAATAATAATAATAATAATAATAATATTCATGATTTTTCACTAAAATTTGCAATAATTTTATAGAGATTACACTCACAATCAACAATATCTAGCCAATGCAATATTTTTGACTAGAAAAACATATATTTAATGTCAAATATAAAACAAATCTATACATATACATATTCTATATATACTTGTCCATAATTTATACATTATTTTAGGGGAAAAAAATAATTCTCTCGGACTATTTTGTTTTTTATAGTTGGACAATTATTAACTTGGTACAATGTCTTAGCAGCATGCTCACAAAAAGTAAATAAATAGAAAATTGACACAATGACATAACATGACACAGTGGCCAAGGATATCTGCCAGTATGTATATGGCTGAAGCAGCAGTGCTTTAAAGGATACATTTAAAGTTGTAACTTTTCTCACAGGGTTTTACAGTCTCACAAGGTTTTATAAAACACAGCATGTTATCAGCATGCTTCATGCACATTCATGAGGTAAACAAGTGTCGGGCAGGTAGGTGTGTTTGTGTACTCGAGAGCTTGCCAACCTGCTGCTGGTTCTCTCTCTGAAGGTGTAATCTGGCTTGGATGTATCCTCTGGTCTCCTTGAAGGCCTGTCTCTGAGACACCTCTGCTGGGTAGTGTGTGCAGATGCCAATGATGTTGGTACACAGGAAAATCATCGCATTGGCACATAACTGCACAGAGAAAGAGAGAAGAGGAATGAAATGAGGAATTTCGGATGTGGCATGCGGAAAAGCTTAGACTATTTTTGTTTGCAATCTATGATAAAGATCACCACAGGTTTCAGTTTGTTTTAAAGATTTAAAAAGACGTTTTAAAGGCACTGACATTACGTTTTTAGACCACTTAAACAGCTTGGTTAAATGAAAGCTCTACATTCACAATACGCATCACATAACACAGAGCACTCAGAAATGGCTCAAACAGCTGAAGATCAATTCATGTAATAGTGAAAGGAGTTAGGCCTACTTTCTGCAGTAATATGAAAAGCATCCAGCAACTGGCTTTATGTTTCAGGTCTTTTATCTCTACATCAGCACAAATATCTGGGCATTAGATGGTATGTGGTCAAACCTCTGTGCTTAAGAGAACTTAAAATGGTTTGAGGTTTTACTGCAAATGGTTTCTGAGAGTCTGTAACAGTTATATGGACCGCATTTACAAGTTAATCTCACAAAAACATATCCAGGTCACATGCCACAACAAATCGAAAGAAATTACTTTGTG
The DNA here is from genome assembly GCF_963082965.1 of Carassius carassius. Lineage (NCBI taxonomy): Eukaryota > Metazoa > Chordata > Actinopteri > Cypriniformes > Cyprinidae > Carassius > Carassius carassius. The sequence goes on from NC_081800.1 coordinate 16,837,971, forward strand.
CAAAAAGAAAATCAAGCCTATTTTAAGACCATCAAGCACATTTCTCCTCTCATTTTTTTTTTACATTGAGTAAAATTAAATTGTTGTAACTGGGGTATGTAATTCCTGTTATATGAGTTTTGTCTTATGTAGACAATGCTCCACAGATAGTTACTAGTCTACTATGTATATGCTGTACATGTCATTGACAATATTGAAGAATTGACAATAAAGCAGACTTTGACTTTGAGTTGTCTCTTCCTGGCATCCTGACAGATATGTTATCCAGTTTACATGGTCATAACATGAGTTAAAATATTGAATATGACTGTGAACACACAAGGTCGGTCAATACTTGATTATCACATGTTAGAGTACGGTTCTACTATTGACACCCCAAGCAAACACATCTAGTCATCATTTTCAATCAGTCAGAAACAGTTTGCTTGAGAGAATTAGTTGAGGCCCATTTCTCTGCAACAAGCATTTTCTACTTTGTCGAAGAGGAATGATCTTTATTTATCCACTTGACAAGAAATGGCACAGCAGAGCTTCAGAAAAATAGCTTCACTCCCTCTTTCAAGTGCCCCTAGAGTGAATGTACAAACATCTTCAGATTTTAGAGTTCAGGAAGAAAAGCCAGGCCCATCAGGCATCCATTTGCTCAGATGACATTATCCAAAGTTTTTCAAAACTAAAAAAAGCAGTTCTATTCAAGGGACTCACTAACACTCACGGTGCAATCCAGCAAGCTGATTAGACATGTAAAATGTAAGGATTTGGACGCAGATGTGACACATTGCCAATTCTCCATGTGTGGCCAGAAAAAGACTACAACGGCATGTGGAGAAAGTAATAGGCCAGTAATTGTTCCCAACTAAATAGTTTACTAGTTAAATACTACTTGAATATCAAAAACTGATTCCTCTTTGATAAATCTGCCCTTGAATCCCTCACCTAAAGTGCTGTTAACACAAAATACATAGGGTGGGAGAATCCCATTGAGACACCACAATCTCTTCTTCTAGGGAGACCAGGTCAAGACGGCACCACACAAAGATGGTTTCACACAAAGAGAACTCCAAAAAAACCACTCCCACAAAACAATAAAAGCAAGATCAAGATAAACACTGACAAAACTCCTTTAAAACCATCTGCAAAAGACATTTAAAAGTACTCAGATTTCAAGTATTTCATCTCAGACTGATATTACTGTGCTGGCAGATTGCATTTTCCCCACAGCAGGGCCTGTTGACATGTGAAATGATAAAAGTGACATGGTCTTTATATTAACACAGAGATTGTATCTGCGGATTATCCTAATAGTGGCAGTTTAATTTTCTAATGGAATTCTATGTAAGCACTTGGTGAGTAATTAATTTTTAATCTTGATTTATTTTTTTTTAATGCGTATTGTTCATTCATTTAAAAAAAAGGGGGGGGGGAGTTAAAGCACATTAAAATTGTGAATCAGAATTACAATTTAAAAACAGCTGTTTTAATATATTCTATTTTCCTGTAATATATAATAGTTGATTTTTCAGGATTATTTGATTGAAAAAAAAAAAAAAAAGGTACTGAACTCCAAACTTTTAAACCGTAACACACACATCATACTTGTTATTTATAGTAATTTAGTAATTTTGAGTAATTAATTACTTGTTTCTATTGTTATGAAGATTTTAAAATGCCAAGCCCTATATTTAACAGTTTCCCATAAATGTCATGGTTGCATCTGACCAGAATCTTCATCAGCAGTTTGCATAAGTGCGTTAATCTCATTGTACTGATTCACAACAACAAGCTCCCCGGTTTTATTCATGTAGCATCTGATATACAGCAACCCCCTCAGTTCATTTATATCACACTAGATCATACCAGTGAAATAAAAAAAAAGCGGTTGACATTTAAGCTGACAGATCTGACAGAATGAATGTCACATGCTTTTAACTCACAGCAAAACTGATTAAATGAAACTGTCAGATCACTCACCGAGCATGTGTGTGTGTGTGTGTGTGTGTGTGTGTGTGTGACAATGAGCCACACATGGAGCAGTCAGTCTCAGTGTGTAGAAATGTCAGAGAATAAAGAAACTGCTGTTTTATTAGATCCTCATTTTAAAGCTGACCTGAACTGACAAGGACTGGAGTTTTTCTAAAATGTAGGGAGGGACATCAAGCCAAAACCAGATTTACCCTTTCCAAATACTTTGTATAGATTTCATGAACATGTGAAACCTTTTCTAACACTCATGCAAGAGTAAGAATTTGTATACAGTATACAAAATTTTTTGCATTTTCCCCAAAACATACCACTCTTATGTCACCATAACTTGCACCATACTCTTTTACCACACTTTGGCTTAATATTGTACAAATCCTTCAGAATGCCATAACAATATCTACTCCATACAGGTGGTGTAGAGTGTGGGAAGAGTGAGGGATGATGGGATTTTATTCACAGAAACACTTAGTGCCTTCCCAATTGACAGACAGGGATAAAAGTCTAAACATTGTCTTATAATGTGGGAATGTGAACCTTATTCTGCTTGTAGCACAACATAGCTGTTGCCACAAGGGTAGCTAGCATGAATGAGATACAGGAAAGGCTAAGAAACAGGAAGAAATCCAGAATAGAAAAATAAATATTTACTCTGTGTGTGATCAAGAAATGCTCTTGCCATCTCCTCTGAACGATGTGGATACATATCACTGACTATGATGTCATTACATGTTTCATGACAATGAAATAATGATGGCGTTTAAGATTTAAATGTGCTGTGGGGTCACATGATTCAAGACTAGAGCAGAAATTCATCCAGATGTTGTTGCTGTCTTGGCAACCACAAGTTGCTCAAAAACAACAAGTTCTATGAGGAGTGGTGTCACTTCCAGATCATTAACTTTGTCAAACATGACTTGTGCTAGGGTTGATTTACTCTCTGTTCACTTTGTCACTTTGTTGGAACAAAGGAAGTAATGAAGAAGAGGAGAAAGTAAATAAATTATGTAAAGGACATTTTTTTTTTGCTTTATTAAATTATTTTAGTTTAAAATGATAACTTTGGTTTTCAATAAATTTCCATTAAGGAAGGAATGACGGAAGGAAGGAAGGCACAAAGAAAAATGAATAGGAAAGGGATGGAAGGGGAGGAAATCAGGAAAGGAAAGGAAAGGAAAGGAAAGGAAAAATGAACGAAAGAAAGACCAGGATTTGGAGTTTGGCCTTTTTGACACTGAACTGTCATAGTTTGGGCCAAACTAAAATTGGTCTCAGCTGAGCAGTGAAGCCATAGAATGATCTTTAAGAAAAATGTCACCAAACACAATGGGGTCAGCAGATCTGGACCAAGGCCATGCAACAGATAAAGTAAGAAATACTTCTGGATTTGATTTTAAAACATAAGTGCATATTTCCCAGAGACAAATTGAGATTTTCAAAACAAAGCTTGTTGCTAATCAACCAAATTCCTTATTAGGATAATTTGGAAAACAATAAATGTGAGATTTCAATGTTTTTTTTTTTTTTGTTTTTTTTTTTTTTAGAAACCCCACCCATATAATGTCTCATTTCTGGCACAAGACCACAGAGCTTCCTTGGGGAAGAGCATGATGTCTTGATGTTCATTGCTGTGAGCTAGTGTCCTGAAAGCCCTTGAGCCACTAGGGCCCCTCAACACACTCTCTCAGAACAGAAACACTGATTACAAGCACTTGACCTGCTTCTATGCTATGTCAGAAACTGAAATACCTCTGCCTGCTTCACACTTAACACATGTGAACTGTTTCCTCTTATGTGCATATGTGTGCAATGTTTAAAATGGGCATAACACTTAAATGTTGCATGGAAGTTATTTAGTTTTATTTGTTGTCTTCTTCCTCACAACTTGCCTCATTCAAACTTGGGTCTGGGTTTTAAAGCTGAGTTTTATTTATAGACATTTCATTTTTAGTATATATTTTAACTATTTTTTATTTTACATTTTTATTTTAAATGTATTTATTAGCTTAAATCAAATGTATTATTTATTTTACTTTTATTATTTATTAATTATTGATTTTTATATATTTTTATTAACTGTATTTCTTTACACTTGTCCACAGACCCCCACAGCACTCCATTGCAGTCTGCTGGGGGTCCCAGGACCCCAGTTTGAAAACTCATTGCCTACACTACAATGGTGCAGTAACAGAGCAGATTTCAACAAAGCCCTGACTCACACTGAGACTAACTCTGTGAGACTTATTCTGCAAACTGAATCAGAGTGAATACACCTCCGAATCGCAGAGAATTAAATGACATGGGTGCTAACCTACAGTAAAAACTTCCCTGTCATTCCACATCTGAAGCCTTCTGATGCCTTTGTTTTTGAAAACCGGACTGAAATTTAAGTAGTTATTTACTGAAACAATTTTATTGCATGGAAAAGAGCTGCTTGAACACTCTGCTAAACATCTTTTTTAGAATTCTAAATGACATGAGGGTGAGAAAATGATGACAGATTCTTTATTTTTTATAAAGTACTTAAAGGCAAGGTTCACCTTCAGGTGAACACAATGCATGTTAATGGGGACCAGCAACTGAAGGTGAACTACCCTTTAAAAACCATTCCATTAGTCAAAATCCACAAAAGCCTTGTACATACAGCTGCTATACCATAAGGATCAACTCTCTATCTTCCAGTCCTGATCTCAGGAGCCACTGCACAGAGCAAACAAACAAGATCAGAGAAAATTAGAACAGGAGGAGTGGTGGAGAACGAATAAGAAAGAAAAAAGAGTGGAGACACAACGTCTAAATGAATAGATAAGTAGGCATAACAGTCCGTTTCTGGGAAGTCGCCAATGAGCGAAAGTTTTGGTTTCAAAGGGCTATTACATAAGAAAGCCAAAGCCCTACTCACCCTGAAACTCGCCCAGAAACGAAACATTATATGCACATACGTGCAGGACCTTACCCTTGGATTTAGTTAAAGGTCCATTGAGGCCTATATCCAGAATTTAATCATTGTTTATTTGAAGGAAATGTTAGATGCTGCTGGAGTGTTTTGAAGTATGAATGAGAAAGCTTTTAAGGTTTAAGGGTGGTCTGTGAACTGCCTTACCAAGAAAATTCCTGGAAAGACAAACTCATAAAAACATCTTTGACCTCAAATGAACTTGCCATATCTACTGAATTCTCATCCCTGCATAAATAACAGCAGTCAAATGCAGGAATACGAAATGCGACTTTACCACCAATCACTTTAAGCTATGATTTATGGCAAATAAATTGTAGTTTATGAGGATTTAAAGTCCACTCATAAACATTTGAAAAAGAATTTGTTCAAGCGAAATGAGGTTATCAATCTTAAGACAAATGAAGGCAGGAAAATGAAGTCCACTATGTGGGTCATGAAGAATCAAAGTCACGTTCTCCATGTTCCACTATGGGATGGTTTATACCTTTATCATTCATAACAGTTTGAGGCCCCAGGCCCCTGATAAATGACCATGTCAGCCTGAAGAAAGAGCAAATTTACTAATAGGCCACAGAGTCAGTCATCTGATTCTAGACTATGAAAAGTGCCCTCAGTATGGCAAAAGATCCATTCGCCTATTATAACATGATAATTATCTCATCAAAACAAACAGCTGCGATTTAGACATATTCAGCAACAGCACAATAGGCTTGATGCCTTTGGGCTTGCGACATATGACAGCTGTATACTAATGATCACAAAAAGAAAGCCAAGGGAAAACAAACTAGGATCCAAACAAACCTACAAATTAGCACTGACCCAAAAAGCTTCAGTGCATGAGACTGAAAACTGAAGATGGCTTTACTTCACCCATTTGTTTTAATGGTTAAAGGGATTGTTCACCCCAAAATTAAAATAGTGTCATTATCTACTCACAAAAGACAAAATTTTTTGAATAATCGCTATACAGCTTTTGCAATAACAGCAGTTCATAGGGAGCTATCGAATGAAAAAAGACAAACAAACTCCACAAAAAGACATTCTTTAGACAAAATAGTTCAGAAGTTTAATATTGGCCATAACATGAAAAAAATTATAGTTTTCACTACTGCTCCATTGTCTGGGAGTCAGACAATTATACATATATATCTCCTTTCCATGAGCCTACACTGATTTGATTGATCAGATGGCAGTCTTTTGTGATTGGTCTATCGCGTAAAGAGCGTGCAATAGTGTTTGAGGGCAGGTCATGTAGAACATAGGAGGGTATTATGCAAATATATTACCCCGTGACATGTAGGTGTTACAGAAGTGAGTCTGGAATTCCTGAGGACTCGGTTCGCTGTTCTGAGTAGATTCTTTTTTTTATTTTTATTTTTTATTAAACTTTATTGTGCACTTTTGGCTTTACAACTTTGCACACTGTTCACATTGACAGACAGCTACATTACACATTGCATGAAAGATAATATTCGAAAATGCATAATAGGGGCACTATAAAAAAAATCTTACCAACCCCAAACTTTTTAACCAGATCATACCAAATGAAATTTTACAATTACATGAATCAATTATATCATTGTACAATTCAAAGTATTGCATGGCATTAGAACCCTTTAGTTATTATAAATTGACACTGTATAGCAAGAACTTCATATTTTTTTTATCTCCTTTGCTCTGACAGAAAAAGAACACACACAAAAAAAAACAGAAGGAGTTTGGAATAACATAACGCTGCGTAAGCCATTTAAATTAATTCAATTTTTGGTTAACAGAAAGTTCATGACAAAAAAACAAATGAAAAAGAGACAAGTGGCTTGTTGATGTTATATCTCTGTTACTGAAAAAAAGTCCAGAAAATAAATGGTGTTCTTCATTTCTATTCTAAGCACTGTACTAATGTGCTCCAGGACTACTCTGAGCCTGTCTGTCACAAGCACACAAGGTCAGAAAGGCACAGTGACGCATGTGACAGGCACATGACAGCCACCTCCTCCTCCTCCTTCCTGGCATGGACATTATGTATAGTTTACATAAATACACAGAAAAACTGGTTTAAGAGAAAGTTCTCACAAGGAACCGCCATGTTCCTGAGAGACCTCAAAGCACCTTGTCAGGAATTTTTTATCATTATTATGAACTTGTAAAGGGCAAAATGACACTGGGTAGAGCTCGACAAATTCAAAGACAAACAGCAAACACAGCATTCCTTCACACAAATAAGTAATCCAAAATAAAAATGGCAAGAAAGTGAAGCCATCCTAATCTAAGAATTATAGACATAGAGCTCTCTGCAGTCATAGAATCTGAGCTTGGCAGCTGTGATGACAAATTTCTACAAGCAAATGAGCCAAATGAAATGCCATACTGCTCTGAAATCCACCTAAACCCTTTAGAGTCCTCAATTCTCCAGTGCACAGCAAAAGCACACAGGTCATCACAAGGGCCTGAATCCAAAAAAAGACGGCCTGAAATCCCACAAAACATCAATTGGTCCCTGTGCAATGAAACATACACTGAAAGAGACAGACCTAAAGGTACAAAGGTGGAAAACAGTGGAGATGAAAAGTTTCCTCAGACGAAAAGACACGAATGAGACAACACTTTAAAAGCATATCAATACTTGAATAATCTAAGATGATTAGATTTAGATGTCAAAGGACTGTGAAAATAAACCTGATAAAATATTGTAAATATCCCGATCCTCTAAATTTAAAAGGATTTACTCACTCTCGTGTTGTTCCAAACCTGTATGACTTAACGTTAGGGCTGGGTACCGAACTTCGATGCCTTTATGGTATCGAACGAAAAACATAGATACTATGAGTATCGAAAAATTATTTATCTTTCGGTGCCAAATTTCGGTTCCAAAAGCCAAGCGGACGTGTTTTTTTTTTTTTTTTTTTGCCAAGCGGCTGTGTCTGTGTGAGCTTGTAGCATATGTGCATGTAAGGACCTAAATTCGCCCGTAATTGGCTGTCCACCACCACGTGACAAGACGGGGAGGATTTCTGAAGATACTCGCAGTCACACAACACAAGTGTAGTTGTTTTTTCTCAAAACGTTACCGTTTTACAATGCCAAAGAGGTCTAAAGTGTGGCTACACTTTATAAAAGTGGATGCCGAGTCAGCAAAGTGCAACATATGCGATAAGAGTATTGCAACCAAAGCCGGCAATACCACCAATTTAATGAAACATTTGTTTGGATGAGTGTTTTGCCCTCCCTCCCTGTTTAGTTTGGTCTACTCCATTGCGTATCTTGAAACACGCCCCCTTTCACATCGTCTAAAAAAACAGAGAGAGAGAGACAGATTTATCCGGTACAGCGAATTTCTCTAAGCAGGTGGCCACTGTATACGTTCACTCAAAACATAACCGACTGTATTTACGAGAATACTTGCAGAGACAATTATTTTGATATAATTGTGTGTGTATGTGTTCATTCAGAAGTTACGATACGCGAAAGATGAATTCATTGTCTGTACGCGCATTGTCTGAAATACTGCTTGCAGCGCATGCTTTGAATGTGTTTGCGCAAGCTCCGAACACGCGCAAATTGTTTAAAACGCTTGAATCAGCAATATTTAGAAACAAGTGCAAACGATCAGCTTCGATCCGTTTCACCCCTTCAAGCGAGTGAACAACGCGATGCAAATTAGGGATTTTACATCACTATTCACGATAGCCCATCGGACTGGAAAACTGTCACGACCGGTGATACAAGGATACACGGTGAGAGATCCAATTGCAGGTACGTCTTTATTTAAGGGGTAATCCAAAGAGAATATATAGTCCAGGCAGGGTTGAAGATCATTGGTGACTGGCATTTGTTCATGAAGATCATTGGTGACTTGCATTTGTTCATGAAGATCATTGGTGACTTGCATTTGTTCATGAAGATCATTGGTGACTTGCATTTGTTTATGAAGATCATTGGTGACTTGACTCAGTCCTTGAAGATCACCGGCGACTTGACTCAGCCCTTGAAAATCACCAGTGACTTGACTCAGTCCTTGAAGATCACCAGTGACTTGACCTGACTCTGAAAGGTCAACGGTGACAAGCCTTGTCTCTGGAAATTCCATGGTACATAGCCCTTACTCTGGAGGGTCATCGGTGACTGGCCCTGACTCTGGAGGGTCATCGGTGACTGGCCCTGACTCTGGAGGGTCATCGGTGACTGGCCCTGACTCTGGAGGGTCATCGGTGACTGGCCCTGACTCTGGAGGGTCCACGAACACCTGACTCGACTCTGGAAAGTCCACGAACACCTGACTCGACTCTGGAAAGTCCACGGGCACCTGCCTCGACTCTGGAAGGTCAACCTCAACCGGAACCTGACTCGACTCTGGAGGGTCCACTGGACCCTGACTCGACTCTGGAGGGTCCACTGGACCCTGACTCGACTCTGGAGGGTCCACTGGACCCTGACTCGACTCTGGAGGGTCCACTGGACCCTGACTCGACTCTGGAGGGTCCACTGGACCCTGACTCGACTCTGGAGGGTCCACTGGACTCTGACTCGACTCTGGAGGGTCCACTGGAACCTGACTCGACTCTGGAGGGTCCACTGGAACCTGACTCGACTCTGGAGGGTCCACTGGAACCTGACTCGACACTGGAGGGTCCACGAGCACCTGACTCGACACTGGAGGGTCCACGAGCACCTGACTCGACTCTGGAAAGTCCACGAGCACCTGACTCGACTCTGGAAAGTCAACGGGCACCTGCCTCGACTCTGGAAAGTCAACCGGAATCTGACTGGACTCCGGAGGGTCAACTTGAACCTGACTCGACTCTGGATAGTCAACTGGAATTTGAATCAACTCTAGAAGGTCAACAGGAACATTGACTTGACTCTGGAGGAACAACCGGACACTGACTCGACTCTGGAGGGTCAACTGTAACCTGACTTGACTCTGGAGGGTTAATAGGAACCTGACTCGACTCCGGAGGGTCAGCTGTGACTGTCATCCTGTGCAGCGGCGCTGGGCAAGCAGCCATCTTGGGCCATGACTCAGAACAGGCGGCCATCTTGTGCTGCGGTGCTGGGCTGGCGACCATCTTGTGCTGTGGCGCTGGACCGATGACCAATTTGGGCATTGGCGCTGGGTTAGCGGCCATCTTATGCTGTGGCGCTGGACTGGCGGCCATCTTGGGCCATGACTCTGGACGAGCGGCCATCTTGGACCGTGGCTCTGGACCAGTGGCCATCTTGGGCATTAGCGCTGGGTTAGCGGTCATCATGTGCTGTGGTACTGGGCTGGCGACCACCTTGGGTTGTGGCGCTGGACCGGTGGCCATTTTGGGCAGTGGCGCTGGACCGGTGGCCATCCTGGGCTGTGGCTCTGAGCTGGCGGCCATCTTGTCTCGTGACGCTGGGCTGGCGGCCATCTTATGCCACGGCGCTGGGCTGGCGGTCATCCTGGGCAATGGTGCTGAGCTGACGACCACCCCGCCAGAAGAGACAGGAGTGGCTGGGGCATCCCACGGAAGCCGATCCTGCAAGTAGCACACAAATTCCCAGAACTCGAATGCGTCTAAATGAGCCATTTCCTCCTGAGGAACCGGGTCATCCAACCCGCTGTTAAAGTAATCCTTTAGGGCCGTGTCATTATATCCCATGCCCTCAGCCAAGGACCAGAACACCTGTGCCATGGCACCCACCTCATTGCCCTCTTGGCGGAGAACGGTCAGCTTCAAATATTTCGCTCTCCGCTCCATCATCCGGGCTGGGGAACGGGAAACATCAACTGACATACCGCTGGATCTTTGCTGTGACGGAGTCCTTCTGTCACGACCGGTGATACAAGGATACACGGTGAGAGATCCAATTGCAGGTACCTCTTTATTTAAGGGGTAATCCAAAGAGAATAAACAGTCCAGGCAGGGGTCAATACCAGACAAAACCAAACCAAACATAAACAAACAAGGACACAGGGCAAGAGCACGACAAGATGACGGACATGAATTAACAAGGACTCCGTAACACATACTAAGACAGACCGGGTTAAATACACAGGGAGAGACGAACGCTAATTGGAAATTGACAGAGTGTAATGATTGATAACTAGTGACACCTGAGTGCAATGATTTAGGCAGGGACGTGAGGAATGTGATTAATGAAGTGACAGACACCGTGGGAAAGGAGGACATCTAGTGGAAACCCAGGGAACACAACCCAGACACTGTGACAAAAACACAATAGCCCCGGGACGTGGGGCTAACGATTTTGCGAGCCCTGCACCTCAGATCTATCCAGTTTGTGAAAGACTGGTTTCCACACTGGTTTTGTTAAACAAAATAAATTATTATTTTAAAAGATTGACTCAAAAGAATCATCAGTTCACTAATCAGATCATGAACTTGTATTACCGAGCCAAACATGATCTTTTATTGAGCATCTCGAATGAATAAAGACTTCAAGTTCATCTGTAAAGCACATAAAGCTATCGTTTGAGTTAATAAACTTCTATTTCATGCATGATTCGTATGGATCTGCTGACTTAATGCAAACTGTGAGTTCTAGAAGAATGTTTGTGTCTTGATGAGCATGTATCACTCACTAGGAGTCGCTAAATGAACAGCTGCTGTTCTTTTTTTTTTTTTTTTTTTCAACGGAGGACCAGTTGCCCTATTGGTTAAAATCCCCAAACTGTTTACTTAAATATTAAATTAATAAATTACATCAAAACAGGGGCGTTTGCATTATGATGTGGTGGGCTGCTATGGGCCAGAAAGTCCAGGGCAACTTTTTGGTCCCAGTCCGCCCCTGAATGGCGCACCCCTATCCAAAAAGCACAACCAGTTGTATTAATAATGTTATCCTGAGTGTGAAGTGTTACCAGAATTTGTTTTAATTAAGGTGAAAAATAAAAGTTTTGTGTTTAATGTATTTGTGTTGATGTTGAAATGGATTTTAAAGTCGGGAAGTCGTGGCCTAATGGTTAGAGAGTCGGACTCCCAATCGAAAGGTTGTGAGTTTGAGTCCCGGGCCGGCAGGAATTGTGGTTGGGGGGAGTGCATGTACAGTTCTCTCTCCACCTTCAATACCACGACTTAGGTGCCCTTGAGCAAGGCATTGAACCCCCAACTGCTCCCCGGGCGCCGCAGCATAAATGGCTGCCCACTGCTCCGGGTGTGTGCTCACAGTGTGTGTGTGTGTTCACTGCTCTGTGTGTGTGCATTTCGGATGGGTTAAATGCAGAGCACAAATTCTGAGTATGGGTCACCATACTTGGCTGAATGTCACTTCACTTCCACTTCCACTTCACTTCACTAAAACATATGGTATCGAAAAAAGTATCGTTAGGAACCGGTATTGAAACTGAGGTATCGAAATTGGCACCGGATCGAAAGATTTTGAACAATACCCAGCCCTACTTAACGTTCCTCTGTGAAACACATAGGAAAAGATTTTGACAACTTTGCAGGCTGCTCTTTTCCATGAAGTGAGAAAAAAACAAAATGACAGAAAATCAACAAAAGTATCATAAAACTTGTGCTTTATATTTGATTCCATGTGATAGCTTTGAACGAGAAAAAAAACTTAAAGCTATGCCGATATGGATTACTTTTGTGCTTTTGTTGTATGTATTTTCCTGTCCTAAAGTGAGCAGACATTGAGAACTCCTGTGCTGTAGAGCACAGTAGAGTTTCAATTAAATGTTTTTTGGGAATACGCTGGTGAAATGTTATGACTCATCATATTATTCTCTCCATAGTTTTTCAAACCCTTTTCAAAATCAGAAGATAAAAAAACACACAGTGAAACAGAAATAAGCAAGGGGGAAAAGATCCACAGTCTGTGGTTCTAACGTTAATTAACATTTGCCACCATTATTGGTATCCTAATACATGACATTCGGCAGTCACAGTGCTAAAACCCAGTATTTGCTTTGAGTGAGAAAGGCCTGGTCATTAGGAAACCATAGAGCATCTGCTATAACAGGCCTTGATGTGATCCAATACTGAAATGTTATAATTAGCCATGCTATTATGATTACCTTTATCACCACATTCATATAGAGTACAACATCGCACTTATCATTAAATCCTAATTTATGACACCTCCTGCACTGATTAGTCAGGCACGGCGGTCACACCGCTGAGGGCAAAGCTAACGCTAATCTTGAGGTTGACCTGAGGTCAGCCAGAAGTTTTGACTGATCGCTCAGCATGCAAAACAGCTGTTGGCGCAACAGTTTTGAGACTTGTGTTTGTTAGCTTGTCACTTTATGCCAATGTTAGGCTTCTCTAAAATCTAATTTGATTTTAAAAGACTGAAGATCTGAATCATGATAAATAGAATGGTTAGGAATCAGATTCCACTAAACTAGTCCTATTCCTTACATTTCTTTTATTATTTACATAATCTTGTTATAAACCATTGCTTCTTCTGGGGAAAACAAAAGAAGATATTCTGAGAATGTTTCAACTGCTTTTATTCATACAATAAAAGTTGGTGGGGTTCAAAATAACACCGGACTTCACAGACTTTCATTGTATGGACAAAAAAAAAATATTCAAAAGATCTTTTGTGTTGAGTAAAGGACAATTTTCTTTTCTTTTTTTTTCCATTTGAAAACAAGTGCTGCACATGAACTTCATTATTTGCTGCTATAGAAATAAAAAAAAGCTTACATTAAATATTTCTATTGTCATGTAGAGCAAAACAAAAATTATGCAAAATATAATTTAATGGTCCATATAAAATATAAATATATATTGTTGGTCAATAGTTCAAGTTCAAATGTATTTTTATCAATTAACAGAGCTCTCGTGTCGACCCAGCTTTCATTCTGGAGTGCACTGGCTTTTGAGTCCACCGGAAAACAGTGTCTTGTTTAGAAGTACCCAAGAACAAAGCGCATATCTAAGGAAGAGCCAGTTGTGGGATTTTTGATTGTTTGAGGTATCACGGTTTTATTTTTGTTTGAATTTGTTCTTATCACATCTGTGTCTTCCACCAGAGCTGCCACTGGATTGCGGATCTGATGAATCATGGTACGTTTGAAAAAGCGTACAATAAGAGTGTTATTGTAACACATCGTAGTATCATGTAGGGCTGGGCGATATGAGCAAAAATTCATATCCCTGTTTTTTTGGCTCAATTGTGATGTGCGGTATATATATATATATATATATATATATATATATCGTTTTTTTCTACATTTAATTTAGTTGTCCACTCCTGTTCTTATTACACAGCAAGGGTTTGCAGTTGTGAGTCCTGAAAATTTACAGCTATGAGTTCTGTTACAGAATGGGGTTTTCACCCCCGTAAATAACTGTACTGTGTGTGAACATAACCATATTAAGGTCTCAAATACAGCACTGTAATGTATTCTGTTGCTGTGGGAACGTGGCCTACCATTGTTTGAAGCAACTGCATGCCATAATTTTATAGAAATATAAACAAGCTGAAAACACTCTAATTGAAACACTTTTATTGTTTTTCTACAGTATCAAGCCTCAAATGTTACTTCTTTAAATAAAAAAAAAGTACAAATATGGATGGTATTATAATGTCATACTAAAACTAAAATTAAAACAAATGGAAAAACCCTTAAGATAATCTTAAGTATGTAGATAACATAAGTGGAATTTGAACGATTAATTGCTGCTTCGAATGATTACATAATTTTTGCATCCGAAATTGTAATTAGTTGCAGTTATTGGTTTCTCTGCTGGAGTGGAATGAACGTCAGCGCATCTCTAACGCATCTCCAAACAACTCAGGGCATTGTACAAACAGGTTTTCCCCCTGAGCTAGCTACCATACATGCTACAGGGATCTGGCTAAAATTGCTCTTTTCTGTTCACACTATTACAAGTAATAAGTTGACATTTGCAAACAAAAATAAATTTTAGAACAATTTCACAGAGTATAAAGTCGATGTTTATTTTAATCACCATGAATTTGTCTGGAATTTTTCTTAAGTACATTTTCAGGAATCAATAAGGTCTATACATTTAGTGTATCCGGCTATGCATTAGTTAATTTAGCTACAATATACAAGCATGTAACCAGGTCTTGGGCTAAAAATAAAACATTCAGCTTGGTGTCTCTAAAAAAAGGTGTTACATTTATGTCTCTAATTTGCTGGTCTCTTCGTGAGCTTAGTTTAACCACATGGGACAATGTTGGAACAAAAGCCACAGAACAGGTGCTCTCATAGACTGGAGTAACAGAGTACCATTGAAATCGCAGTGTCTGCTGCCTCTCCATATAACAACCAAAAAACTTGCAAACTGTCCCACGCCTGCCAATAAGCCATCAGACCAGGTGACCAAACATATTTTCCATTTAAAAAGTCCCACGGACAGTTTTTTACATTTGGAAGAACAACGTTGAATCATTCACAATTCACATTAACCAAATACTTTTTAAAATAGTTTTGGATGAGCTACAGTATGGCACGCCGCAGGACACAGCAACTCTCCAAAAGTATTCCATGTCAATTACCCAGATCAACACAGCAAAATCAATTAAATACCTTCCCTCCCTGCCATCAGCCCAGAACTTTAAGAGAGCAGCAGTATGGAGCTTTTCACCCACACAGCGGCATGCCATACACATAAAGCCTCTGAGGCTTCCACGACTGAGGGCCATCTCATGAGCCCTGTTGTGAAAAAGGGATTCGTGACTGTGAGTGAGTGAGAGAGTAAAAGAGAGAGAGAAAGAGAAGGAGAAAGAGAGAGAGAACAAGCAAAAGAAAGGCATGCACTGGCTGTCTTTTTTCAGCCCAGCACGTCAGTCCGGCGCTATTTCATTCTGTCGAACCCCAGCCATTCCTGTCACCACATTCTGCACCACACCACCCCATCAGTGTGTATCTTCACAAAGACAGCTATTGTCCCGCTGGTGATCGCCCACTGACCTACTCTCTCTGCACTGCACTGCTGGTCATCTCGGAGGGACACGCAAACAGCACAGCGAGAAGGAGTGTAGGGGTGTGAGAGGAATGGCTGGGTGTGGGGGACAGACAGAATGGAGAAGAGAGAGAGATAAAGGGAATGAACAGGAAATGAGCTTTCTGATGTATAGCGGCATTTGTCAGATTAGCCCGTTCGGCTAAAGGATGGAGAAGAAAAGCTTGTCCCTATCCATACTACAAGTAGTATTCCAGCAACTAACTAGTGTAAACTTTTGTCTAGAATTTACAGCATGAATTTCCTTCAAAACACCAAAACCCTTTAATGCCCCACTCATGTTACAAATTCAGCGTATTAAATAATAATACATTTCATTTTCAAGGCATCTGGTGAACTTTAAATCACCTGCTGTAAATTAAATACCCATTATTATGCATAATCCAAAAGGTCTTAATTTTTTTTTAGATGATTATTATACACTGAGAAAAATTATACACTGTGTTTCCACTCAGAAATTGGCAAATTTCACAAACAACTACAAAAGAAATGGCAAGTAACACACTGAATCAAATTTTGAAGTAGAAAAACTCAATTAGTTTTTTTTTAGTAAAAGGTACTCCAATAATCTTTGGGGTTTTTTAGATTGCAAATTTACATCTGTAAAGTTAATGTGAGATAACTGTAATGAATGTAATCTTTAGCAAAAATCATTCTATTCCATATTGATTCATAATTTAATTCTTTCTAAACAGTATTTAGAACAATTAATTTAGTTTCTAGTGTGTGTGTGTGTGTGTGTTTAGACAAAATAGTATAATTTTATACAATATCGGGGCATAACCTTAAAATAGTGAAAATACTGTCTTATAGTGTTAGCCAGAATTTTTGTCATTTTAAGTAATTCAAATATGCTGACTTGGTGCTCAAGTAACATTTTTTATTATTATCAATGGTGAATTCAGTCTTTTGAATGGTAGCGTGCATATTGTGGAATATTATACCGTTTTTGTAATCAAACTGAATGGTCACTGCATTTGCAAACTACAAGAATATTGAACAACTCCTTCCATCCTCAACCAAAGACTTCAATGTACTTTAAAAACAGAAGATCACAGAGCAAAAATGAAGGCATACTTTGCTTGTTCATTGTGAGAGAGCATTTATATAAGTCACTAAGCAGCTACACAACCAATGGACGTTTGTCCCCCATTGATTGGCCACAGGATTGGAACCTATCCCAAATGTCTATGATGAGAATCTACAAGTACATGCTCTGGGCCATGTTCTGAGTCAATCAGCAGCCATTATCCTAATCCATTTCTATCATGCTGAGTGCCAAGTAGAGAGCCCACAGCCCAGCTGTCTAAGGAGCAAACACACAAAAGCCCAAGCTCACTGAACTAGCATTAACAATGTCAGCCCTAGATCACATCGAATGTGGAGCTGACACAATGGATGCATTTTAGCCCCTGCATAGAAACATTGCATGGTAAATGCATCATATTAACATCAGTGAAGGACAAAGCAAAGTTTCAAAAGGGAAGAGAATTTTGGAAACTAAGATCCATCCACACTGCAGTCTGAAACTGTCATGCCAGGCATTCCTTTAAAAATACTGAAACAAGCAAAGCTTTCAAAAAATAACAAATTATCCACTGAACTCTCTGACTCCAAAGAATTTGGAGATGTGAAAGATTGTGCCTTCATATGATCAGTTACTTGGTGCTTATTCTCCATCACTGTGGAGTTGCAAAATTGGGTGTAAATAATGTGCAATTATTTTCTTCAAAGATTTCTAGTGCTTATACTGATGCAAAAAAAAAATTTAAAATCTATCTTGCTGGAAATTGTGCTGTATATTAAATGAACAATTCACCCAGAATAAATAATCTGATATATTAATTCACCATCATGCTGTGTCAAATTCATATGCTGTTTTTTTTTCTGTTAAACAAACAAATAACAAATTCAATATTTCATATTTGTGTGAAATATTCCTCTTTTAATTTTAAATGTTTCAGAAGTGTAAACATACCTTTCTGGTAAGGAAGAAATCCTCAAGGTTGAGTCTCCATGCCATTATCATATGTATGGTGGACAGCACAGCTCCAGTGATCACAGCTGCTCTCATTCGCACCGGTAGCAGCGTGTAGATGATGTAGATGAAGAACACAGTCCACCATATCCCTTCAGACACACTGGGTGGATCCACCATCAACAAGCCAAACACCTGCACCACGACTAACACCGCCATGAGCAAATAGCTCACAATCCACATGTAGTCCTGGTGGAAGCCGTTTCTGTTACACACCACCATCAAGGCTAAGAACAGGCCCATGGCTACAGAGAGCACCGAAGCAAACGCCACATCTGGTGGACCTTGGACACAGTGGAACGCCAGCATAACCCCGCAAACCACAACCAGGACCCCCATGAGCATCGTAAGAGAGCTCTGGTTGAGCCTGAAGAAGTACCGCTGATACAGTCGCTCGAGCTTGGCCGATTTGAACTTCTTGGACTGAAAAACATGAGCCAGACACAACAAGCAAGTCAAAAAACACCTGTCGGGACCCTTCCTCTCCTCTCCACCATCATCAGGGTCCTCTGCATCTTTCGTTTGCCTCGTCTCAGAATCTTCAAACGCCAGGTCCACGGCTCTCAGACCCACATCACCCTTCCTACCATAATGGTCCTCCTGCCAAACGCAGCGTGTGCTGAAGTTGCTGCTGGTGGCACCCCCTGCTGCACGGGAGTAGTGCGGCGAAGGGGGCTCCATAGACTCGGGGTCCCGTAGACAGCTCATGTAGCATGGGCTGCACAGGGACGAGCCCCTTTTACACCTTGATTTCCTGCCATTGCGCTCACCCCATGCCGTCTTATGGTTGTCCACTCTTGCAGCTTTAAAGCCATTGACCCAAGACATTCTGAATACAAAAAGATGTCCATAAGAAAAACAGAATACCTGCTTAAATATAAGCTAATTATTTTTCATCAAATTAATTAGTCATATCAGCACCAAAGGCTACATTCATGCATGTAAAAAATAAAATGTTATATACACATTACACAATTAAACTTACAACAAATCAACTCTGCAAAATCTTTCCTTAAAAACATAAGAAGGTCATTCTTAAAAACATAACAGAGTTTCTAAAAATATTACTGACACTATAATTGTTGGCCTTCCCACTTATTATCCAAATTTTCTAAACAATACTGAAGCAATTCCCATGCTTTTCCTACTAAATTCTAGAGCCCGACCGATATATCGGCCGATATAAGCTAATTGCATTTAAATCGGCATCGGCATTTATAACGGCCGATGAAACATGAGAAACAGAGTCTCATGCTTCACTCATGTTATGAGTGTTGCATAGTGTGCCCACCAGAGGGAGCGCTGCAGCTCCAGAGTTAACAACAGCGCCAGAAGTCCACTACAGAAGAAAGCGATCAGCCAAGGAGATGAAGGAGATGTAACTTACTGTTTTGACGGTGAGTCTGTCGTTTCGTCATGTGAAATGATTGTAGATTTAGTTCATACCCTGTATATAAAAACTGTGTGGTAGTTCTAGCTAACGGTCCTATCATTATCACTTCTAAATATTCTGTAACATCACTTACAGCCGCTAATGCATTGCTATATTAGATTAGCCACAAAGCTAATACCATGTTTATCAGTGGAAGAGCGCGAACGTTAATAGGAGGTCAAACTATAACGTTAGCGTTTAACTTATTCTTATTCTATTGCGGTGTGTTTCCCACATAATGGCCGTGTAATTGGGCCTTTCACACAGGACGCGGTATGCACGGCGCTTGCCGCTGGGTTCAGCGTTGCCCTTCAGATAGAACGCGATTTGCGCTGCGCTATGGCATAGGCGGAGTTATAAAAACGTTTAGCGGGAGCTCTTTCATAGTCTGTTCCTCCACCTTTCGGTCAGCAGAAAACATGTATCTGTCCAGTT